>NC_060115.1:3778992-4141492 GCF_021155765.1 Diprion similis
CGCCGGTTTTCGCCGTTTCAGAAAAGGCGAAGTGTGGGCGAAGAGTGTCGGCTGAGATTGGATTCGGATAGCCCTTCTCGACGGCTAATAAGATTCAGGCCTTAATCAATCTGGCGGCGTGCAATTAACGCGTCGTTTTGACGGGCGGGCGGTCTCTCACTCTCTCCCTCTCTCTCTCACACTCTCTCCAAACCCCTCTGCCTCCCCTCCCTCCACCCCCACCCTCACTCCCTCTCTCTTCGTCTGACGTGGACTTCTTTAATCAGTCACTCTCACCGGGTGGTTGGGTTGGTATGCTTGTGTGTGTGTGTGTGTGTGTGTGTGTAGTAGCCGTATGAACGGATGGTGAACGGGAAGGAAACGAGACTGGGAAATCTTTATATGTATATCTATATATACACGTAGCGAAAGGGGCGAAACCCCGCAGCTTATACACCCGGCCATAACTCCGGTGAGCTTCGCGAAATGAATCACGCGACTGAATCTGACGGGTGATTTTTTAGCGATTGCAAATCTTAACGCCCACGTCGCGACCCTTCAAACACCCCCGTCTCTCGTGGGCCTCGAATTTGCCGAAATTTTTTTCAACGAGGATGCACCTGCAGATTCGAGAATTACATTTCTCTTACATATCGGGCGTTCCATTTCCATTCGGCCAGGGTCAGACTTTCACCTTCATGGATTTGGTCTGCGATTTCATGTATCGTTGTTACAACTTTGAAAAACGTTTAATTTTTTTTTTTTTTTTTAAAGCTAATTTTTTACCATCTCTCGACACCCCCGGAGCTCTCTTATGAAATTATATAAGATTGTTGTATATATGTTGGCCAAAATGAAAAATATCCCAACCAAAATAAAAATGGGCAGGCAAAAGGGTGATTTTTTTTATTAATCTTTCAACATATGGGGTATTCCACGCCAACTCGATCAGTGTTAAGCCCTGACCATCTCAAAATCTTTTCTCGTTTTTTTCTAACATTTTACTTGGTAATAAACGTGAAGTCAATTTTTTTCAAATTATTCTTATTAAACCGTTTATTTTTTAGAAATACTTGAAGTCGATTGCGAACGCCCATTTTATAAAATCTGAAAAAGTTCTCAATAGTCCAGTCAATGACACAGAACAACCCCCGTTAAGTAAAACGTGGGGCAAATTTTTTTTTCTATTTTGTTATTTATCACCTAATTCAGAATTTAAAAATTTTCAAACCCTTTGTTTTTAAAACGTTCGCCTTAACGGGGGGTGTTTCGTGTCATTCACTGAATTTTTGAGAATGTTTTTCACATTTAAAAAAAATGGGCGTTCTGAATCAACTTAAAGTATTTATAAAAAATAAACCGTTATATGAAAAATAATTTGAAAAAAAATTCAGGTCACCTTTTTCACCGAGTAGAATGTTAGAAAAATATATGAAATGATTTTTCGAGTTGGCGTGGATCGAGTACCCCATATGTATGCAAGCGTATATTATAAGCAATAATTAACAACGTGTTTACGGGGTACACGTGAGCAATGAAACCCTCGCTGCAAACGAGAATAACATCGTTAACGCGGATATAATCTCCGACTCGATGGCGGCGTTTATCGGAGTTACTCGAGGCTTCGCGTAGTTGTTATTCATGATTAAGATGCTCGCTGCTGAGTGTAGATCTCGATGTTTTATTTTCAACGAAGTTAGGTAAAGCAGACGAACTGGATGCGTTTGGGACAAAGTTTATGCCGATAATTAGAGAATATTATTGGGTGACGGAAATAATTGTAGAAGAGAAAGTTCGTCACAATCGTAGGTAGGTACGTCTCTGAATTCTTATTCAACTTTGAATTTAAATTCGATTGGAGGAAAATTTTGATCACCGTAACTACGTTTTTTTTTTTTATTCGAAATTTTTGAAACTGTAATCCCGATTCCAATAATTCCAATATAATTGCTTTTTAAATAATTCCAGGGTAGGAGAAATATCGGGTGTAAAATTTCGGCTAATTGCGTTTCAGAATCATCGATCGTAGCTGTGCAGAGAAAATCTGCAAATTTGTATAATTAATCACAGAGAGTGAGGGAATTAACGCGGGAGATAGAGTCGGGGCTTGTTGATGCGGGGAAAACCGTCGTCAATGACGTGCGCAAGCTGCGGCAATACGATTATGGGAAACGTATTATAACGGGGTAACGTTATACACATGCAACGAATTCATTTGCAGCCTTCTGCGCCCTCGAGGTACAACATGTGTGTGTGCGTGTGTAGAACTGCACCAACGTCGAAAGCGTTATTCTCTCGTTCAATGTCACAAGTTTGCGCTGAAAACGGTTGCTGCACCGGATGTACATACATATATATCGTATACATAAAATGTATGTACCTATATACGTATAGAGTATAGACGTACTGTAACAAACGAACTTCATTTGAATAAACCAATTATTTCAATCAACGTGACAATGCGAACACATGCACATAATCCACCCGTGTGTAACTACATATGCCTGTACATTAGGTCGGGCCAAAAAATTGACTATTTTTTTTCGATCGTCGCCGTGAGAATATCTTTCAAAATGACGAGAAAAAAAAATCTGTTAAAGTTTGCGATTTGCGATTTTCCATTTCCCGTTTAAATAAGACAGAAATTTTTTTAGATAAGCATTGTTCTTTACGATCCGCCAATCCGTTGTTGAGTAATAAAATTCCAAAGTAAAAAAAAATTCCTGTTTTCTTTGAACGCGAAATAGAAAATCGCAAACATGCAAGAGCTCAAACTTTTACAAAATTTTTTTTCGTCACATTGAATTATATTTTCACGGTATATATATATATATATACCTATATATTTATATACCTACAACAAAATTGAAAAAAAAAAAGAAGAAAAGTACATGGATCGAGTCTATTTATTTTTCGTAATCATTTTTCTCATTCCTATTTTTTGTTTTGTTTTCTTTTCATCTAAATCTATCCCTGTAACAAATTGGTACCGGACAAAAAATCGCTTATCTCAACCCTTTTCATCCTGGCGGGGGTTATCCACGTTTGTGTGTGTGTGTGTCTCAGAAGTAAAGTGGTTCCTTTTAACTTGGTCCTTTCCCCCAGATATATATGAGTAACTGCGTGCAGTGTACATTATTCTTTCCAAAAACTCAGCCACACACGTTATATATACTTACCGACATATATATATATCTAACGTGCAGGTCTCTCTAAACGTTTGACAGCTTATGCCGCGCAAGATCCTGAGGCCCATTAGATGGTTCTTCTTCGTCTTCGTTTGATTTTCTTTTTTCCTTCTTTCCCGTCTTTCTTCACTCTCCGCGCGATTCGAAAACCTCCCAGGACCATCGCCGCAAGTGTCGAGGTTTTTCTTTCTTTGGTGCATTTTTTTTTTTTTTTTTTTTTTTTGTTCCACTTGTTTTTTCATTTTTATTTCTCTGCTCTCTTTTTCTTTCTTTTACGCTTTTTCTTTATCTTTATTTATCTGTCTGTCCGATACGCGTTTGCGATTTTCCTTATCTCTTTATTTATTTATATATTTATTTATTCATTTTTTTCTTCTTTTGCCGTTTGCTAAAGCGAATACCATACATAACCGACTTTTTTTCTCTCCTATCTTTCGCTGACAAAAAAGAGAAATAATAGAATCATGTATTTAACCATTATTCGGGGCGTTTGGAGGTGAATGTTAGTTTGGTTCGAGGTTTGGTACGGTTCAAGAAACTAGTTGTTAACTGCAGTTGAACTCTGTTTTCGAAGCGTCGTTACAGCCTTTGTCAATTTCATTGAACTTACATTTTTTCCTAATCTTAATAAACGGGTATTATTTAAAAATCAGTAGATATATCCTCTAGTTTTTCTTATAGTTATGCAATATGATTCGGTTCTCAACTTTAATTACTAACAATTTTAAATCACTTCATAACTCTTGTTTACATCTCATTGTCCATAGACCTCTCAGTTTTATTCCACACAATTCTTGGTAATCGTAATTGTTATACATCTCAAAAATCAAATATCTTTTAAACAATACTCCTCTATGCATACTCATATTTATTACACAATATCTATGCACGTATACCCACGAGGGTCATGCAAAGTCTGATATTACATCACAGCTGGCTCTCGTACTTCCGTGTCATTATCGTAATTGCGAGAAGACGACGAGATGTCTTGTACTTAAGTATATACATATATATATATATATATACATACACATGAATGTTTTGAAAAAGGGTGTATCGAGGTGCAAATTTATACCATGGAAAGGGGGGGGGGGAATAATTACCCGAAGAAAGAGACGAAAAAGAATCTCTCCACGTTCTCTTCCACCTCGAATAACTCTCGAAAAAAGGGTAAAACGAAGAAGGATTAAAAAAAAAAAGGAAAGAAATTATCACCACCAGACGACGAGACAGCAGCGCTCAGGCAGGCCGATGCGACGCTCGAGTACGTAAGAAACTGGCTGCAGTAGAAACAGCAGCATAAGCGTCGTTAATAAATCTAGGGTAATTAGAAAGAATGTCTCTCCGCTACGTTAAAAGTGCCGTGCATGCAGTAGCTGAAAACCGTGTATCCAAGTTCCACTCCTTCCCCCCCCCCCCCCCCCCCCCCCCCACCCTCCTTGCCCCATTTGGTACGCACGTATCTTGTTAAATTTGTATATCACCAACGGCGTTATGTATATTCATATGTATATAAGTATAATCTTATCTGATGCTGATTAATCATAATGACCGGCACAGGAGAGGCTTGTCTCTCTAATTCATCTTCCTCGACTCGGGAATATCATTTGCGAATTCGTCGAGTGCAGAGGCAGCAGTTATTTTCACTCGAGTTCCTCCACGTTTCTGCGGTCACGCGACACTCGCCTGTATATATGAATATATATGTATATATGAATATATATATATACACGTATAATACCTACTCACTTTACTCACATATGGGTATAGTTATATGGCTTTTCGCTATCTTGCTAATTAAATTTGGGTAGGGATAAGAAATTGGAATTGTTGATTGATGGAAGGACCAAAATATCGGATATTAATAAATTAAGTTTTCACTACTTTAAAAATTGGATATCGTAGTCCATTTAACGGAAAGGATTTAACGTAGCCCACTTTAAGGGAAAGGGCACGAAGACGCAGGGAGGTGGGGGTGAGAAGTGAGTCAAAAGTGGTGAAAGGTTGACTCGTCAACTTGACTTACACTTCTCGCCGCTTGTTTTGACCCACAAAACTTTTCAACTGATGTAGGTACAGCTAATTAGAGAAATTCTAAACATAATTATCAACGGTCGTTGCAGGTCGTTGCAGGATGAAGAGACGATTATATATCTAAAGTCGTCTTCGCTCACTTCGGAGATGGCAACCAGCTGTGTTGGCTCGAGTTTTGATAAATTAATACTCCGGGGGTTAATTTACGGCGAGCCGTACATTTTATTTTCGAAGCCTTTAAGGGGCTGGGACTAAAATACGCGGGGTCTACAAAAATTCTTTTCCTTTTTTCTTTTTCTTTTTCTTTCACTTCTTTTTTTCTCTCATTACTTCATTTGGTAAATTTCGTCGACGCCCTTGGCGACTAGACTCCGGTGAAACGGATAAAATTCGTCCGGTTCTCTTTCTCTCGCTTTGAGCTTTGTTCGGCGCGAAAGGGGGTGGAAGGGGCAGGAAGGACGAACGGTGCATAAATTCCGACACGCAATTGTTTTCTCGCGCGTCCTGGCTAGGCCGCGAAACCCCCGGAAAGAAAAACAGAGAAGTTTGTTTCCCGTGGGTTACTCCTCGCGTGCCACCCTGTAAATCAACCCCCCGCCTCCCCATCACCCCCTAACTCTTCCCTTCTACTGTACCTGCAACCAGAACAGTGTGTGATACGTATAAGTGGCTTAACCCTGTTATCGGCGAACTCGATTTATGGCAGAAGCTATCAGTTTCCTGTCGATTGCTGGGATAATCGAAAGGCTTGGGATCTTTTTTTTCTTTTTTCTCTTCACTTTATCTCTCAAATTTGGAAACTCAATCTACTTGCGATTAGCGAATAATTGCATATATTTTTTTCTTGAAAAGAAGGATCAGCAAAGTATATCTTCTTGATTCAGATAATGCATTGAAGTATCTTATTTTTCGCTAAAGACTATATAATTAGTTTCAACATTGGTGGACAAATAAGAAAAAAAAATATATATCAAATCGTCGGAATTCTCAATCATTCTGACGATTCGATAATGTTTTTTTTTTTTTTTGTCCTCATAAAATTCCGTTAAATAGCTTGATCGACTTTTCGACAACCCGGTATTCAAACCCTTCTGTTAAATTCTGATCTTTCCACCATCCCACCTCCACCCCGCGAGGTTCAAGGTGTGCAGGATAAATATAACAGGTCAACACATGCATGTATACGAAAGCTCGCGGGGAGCGCACCCTCGGCTAATAGTTTCGACGACCGGAAACAAGGGTAGATGTAATTAGGATGAGTTGTGACGTCGAGAATCTGCGGCAGAGCCACGCTCGCGCGTCGGTAATTGGTATAACCTCGTATATGTGTATGTGTATGTACATGCCTATACATATAGCTAAACCTGCTGGGCGAGGAAGGACCTGGAGGAAGGACGAAGGAGGTGCGGGGCCGGGATTCGGGTCATAAGCTTAATTGTTCCTGCAGTTGCCGCACGGCGATCCTCCGACTATACTCGACGTCCCGTTTACTTAACGACATTTTGATTCGCGCCCCCGCTCTCGTACAATTAATATTTATATTTGTTCCCGCGTATCCCGAGGGACCCGCAGGGCTGATTCGAGGGCGGGGTAACGTGACTAGAATACTTTCAAACTTCTGATAGTTGGTTTCGGTGCCGCGTAACTCGTATCCTGCAACGAAACGCAGACGACGGACTGCACCAGGGATCAGGATATCGAAAAGAAAAATAACAGGGAACGACTGGGGATGAAAGTAAAATCATAAAAAATCGCCGAAAGCAGGTGTATATGTATATGTATATAATAAGGGCGAGCCGGCCACCGGTAATGGAAAAAATTAACCCCCTCAGCCGGCATCCAACCACCAGGAACCTGCAGACCTCGAGCTCCTTGCCACGCGTTTAATTCCGTTAACGTAGTTTTAAACGAACCCTCGCCCCCCATTTTCCTGCTGGGGGTTCTTTTCAGCTACCGTTTTAGCCTTTTTCACCTCGGTCCCGAATTTTGAATTAAGTTTTCTCGTTAGCGGTGTCGTTTCGTTAATATCCTCTCTGTTCGGGAGGAGAAGCAAAGGTGGAAGAGAGAAAAAAAGAAAGAAAAAAACGAAACATGATTATTATCGTTAACGCAACGTGCGGTATGACTTTTACTCTCTTCTTACTAATAGCTCCAACCATGCGAATAAGACATTATTTTATGCGGTTATAAACATTTCACGCGAAAACAGCTCCACGTGTATAAGCTGTCAAAACTAATTGGGTTCATCAGGGATTCATTTTTACCTTTTATTGTTAGTCCTTGTTACATTAGTTCTTCTGGATTCACGCCACGCGTCGTCGTCGTCGTCGGTGATCGTGAAAGAGTAATGATCGTTGGAAAATAATGATCATCCCTCCCCCTCCTCATCCCCTGAGTCTTTCTCGACTCTGACGCTTCGCTGATGTCATTAGCCGCGACACCGCGAGACGTTTTAATCTACTTATCTCTAGCGTATCGTCTATTCCCCAGGCCATTCACCCACGTGCGATCTCGGTGTGTAGGTTCATTCTCTAAACTAGGAAATCAGGAGGTCGCGACGCGGAGCGAATAACTCTTAATGAAACCCTGCCTAGCCTCGCGAGTGATAATCATTTCGGAGAAACTCCCTTCCGTTGATTACATCGGTTCACCGATTACGATCGATAAGAAAAAAGAAGGAAAGAAGAAAGAGAAATTAAAAATAAATAAATAAAAATATGAAAACAAAGCAAAGAACGCACCAATTAACGCTAATAATTCTTTTCACTAGTTTTGCCGTCAACTCCATTTTTTACGCAAAACGCGACGTTGCGATTATAACCTCACAGAGGATCGGCAATCGAATTACGACGTAAATTTTAACGAAGGAAGAATTTGACGCGCGCCTGGCACGGATCTTCGTCTCGCTCATCGTCAGACGCCGAGATCCGCGACGTCGAGACGGCGAGACGCGTCATCGCTTTGCGGTTTAGACGCCAGGCTTTCGCCGTATCAATCCAACAGGCTTTTGTTTAAATGAATTACGATGTAGCTATACGTACAGGCATCTTGTAAACGTACGAGACTAAGCTCCAGCATCCCAACAAACTTTCCACGTGCCTCAAGTAGTTATTGATTTATTTCGGCTAATTGTTTATGTCAGGTAATGTTGTACCTGAGATTTTTCAAGAGATTTCATTGATTGTTAGATTGGTTCATATTTAGGGTCGCGGAATTTAAAAATGAACGTGCTTTTGGACGATTTACGTAATTTACATACATAAAAATTTATTTTTACAATTTACTACGTTGTCATTACAGTTTTTCGTTGACATTAGGTGAAATACATACTATTGAATAGTCCAAAGGTGTGTAAAGTGTTAGAAAATATCTAAGGAATCGATTTCTATATGGTGTGGTGAGTTTTAGTTTTAGAATAATGTACAGCAGACGAAAGAATAGTCATTAATAAAAAAAAAAAGTTTCAAGTTTAAGCTCTTGTTAGCGTAAATAATTTAATTGTCCGTAAACGTTGTCAGTAAATATATTTATTATTGAGAGTCCCAGAGACAAACAATGCTTTTCAATTAGTCGCATAATTTTACGGAAAAATAAATGATAAAAAGTAAAAAAAAAAACAAAACATCGACATTTATTTTGGACAGAAGGATTGTCTCTGCAAACTTTCAGCAAACATTGTTGATGAAAAATATTTCAAGTAGCTGGAAAACAGTCGTAATCAAATAGCCAATTAGCATAAATTTTCTAACGTAACTGTATCGTAACGAAATACAATATATAATTTTGAGTCAACGTGAAATTCATTCCTGAAATACAACGAAGATAAAAAACAAAAAAATTTCCACTAAAATAACATCTAGCTATCCTGCAATTTTTCAATTTCACTCAAGTTTTTTATAGAAGTAGAAACGAACGTGAAACTACAGGAATACAGAGCAAGACTTAAAAAAACGTATATTTTTATCAGTATTTAAAAAAATTGTAATTCCGAAAATTCTACGTTTTGCCAAGGAGCGGATGTAATTTTTTTCGCTCACGAAGTGGCTCGCGACTCTTTTAGGGGTTGCGTGAGTATTTGCCATGCACCAATCTATAGATCAATAGATAAACCAAATTTTGCGCTACTTCGTTCAATCATGGAACGCCTGAAGTCGCAGAAATTCTTAATTCACCCTTTTCATAAGGTATTTACAATTGTAAGTAACCAGGTTATTCCATTTCTCGTTTACCCGTTTCATGCTCGGGATTTCCCAGCGACGACGCCGCGACGCCCCTTACCGACCGCTTAGCACCGCGACGCGTTTACACACACACACACACACACACACACACAGAAATGTACATGGGTTCGTAATACTGAAATTGAGTTTCGGCCGTCTAACCATTGTTCTGCAACGATAAGAGAAATATCTCGTTTAAATTACCTTGTTTGGCTCAGTCGAAACAGTAGTATTATTATTACAAAGTTTCGTCCCTGAAAAACTTTTCTTCCAGGGAGCAATTTAAACCCGACGAATGTAATCCGATCCAACGGCTCCGCTCCCGCAGATTCTAATTTACAATTAAAAGGCGGAGGGAAGGTAAAAGTACACGCCGTTATATCATATTCACTTTTTTATTATTTTTAAAAAATCATCAGGTACTTACTCTCCAAACTGCAGAAAAATAGGTTTGAAAAAATTGTCGTAAATTTCTTTAAACGTATACATATTTGCTCATACGAAATGGCACGGTTTACATAAAAGTGTGAAAAACGTTAAGAGAACCGCAAAATAAATAATTTTAAACAAAAAAAGTGGATGCAAACGAAAGCTCTGAAATTTAAAAGCCAAACGGAAAGAGATTCTTCTCACATAAGAACACCAGCAGGCCTCTATGACGCAACGATACCTATATCGCGAGGTGGCCTACCTACTTCCGAGGTGGAAGGAAGTCTTCCGTCCCTTACACGGTGTAGGTACTACCCTTCGGCCCTCGTCTCGCGTCCCGTCCCATCTGCATTCCAAGTCCCAACGAGCCGCAAAGGAATTCCAATTTTAAACAAAAGTTTCTCCTCACGCCGACAAAGTCTACGCGTCCGTATAAGCTACGTGTATCCGCCTGCCTCTTGCCAGTTCCTGGCGGCCACCCCCGCCTTTTCCTCCACCCTCCACCTTCCACCCTCTTCCCTCCATCCCGAAAATGTCGCGAATTCTCCCGGCGCGTTCATGCATACGTACGAACAAACCGCCGCCCACCCCTTCCTCCCCCCCGCCCCTGTTAACCTCGCGATAGTTGAACTTGGATTTCAGGGGTTGCGTCCCTTCCTTATACCTTCTTATATTAAACGTATACGCCGCGAAACGGTGCTAATTCCGTTTCAAATACGCCCGGTTGAGGAGGAGGGCGGGGGGGGGGGGGGGGAAGGAGATAAACGATTGTTGTGTATTGTTATTGACGCACATCGATAAACGAGCCGACAATTTTCCCTGCGTCTCAGAGGGAGGAAAACAGGGATGCTACGTATATATATATATACGTGTTGGTTCGACGTTTCACGCAAATACCGATCCCAAGTGCAACCCTTTGCAAACAGGTAGGAGAAGGGGGGGAGGGGGACGTCGAGACGCCCGGCTCGCCTCGCTTTCTGCAATATCGATAAAACAGTGATCCCCCATTCGTGCCTAGAACCCCGAGTCTAGGATTCGTTCAGCCGTGTTGGACACAGTTTGCGCAAACGGGATCGAATCTGTTTACTCGGAACTTACTTACGCTTGTTGGGAAAGCTTAAATATGCCGGCCACCTGCCTCTTCCGGACAGACGTGTTGTTCGAATTGCACGCGCGGAACCTCGTGCTTTTTTACATTTTTATACATTTCTAATTTTGCTATACTTTTACTGCTCGAGTTGTTGTCTAGCTGCCGGTTGAAATAACTGAATTAGAAGAACTAGACTGTGCAGATGATTTTGCTTCTTCTTCTGTAGACGCATATTTGCGGGGGTGGAATTCTGAACTGTAATATTACATACAAATCTCCGACCTGTTAATCGTTAATTAATCGTTTGTTTTTAAAGAAACACGTATCCCATCCCCCCCCCCCCCCCCAATCTCGTTTGCATTTGCAATGTATTTTCGGACCCGGAGTGTAAAGCACCTTCCGGTCGCAATTACTAGGGGTGGTGGCTGATCCGTGCGCATCCAGATGAGCGAACCGTGGGCAAAGCTCGTTTCGAGTACGTACCTGGATAGTGAGTGTAACGGAATTATGGAATCGGAGGGGGTGCGGAGATGAGATGAGAGGAGATGAGAGAGAGAGAGAAGAGGAGAGACTTGAAATTGGAGATCAAAGTAAGGTTTCGTGCATCGCGGAGAGGCGGTCGAGGGTGAATAGATACTGTATAGCGGATACCTCAGGGTGTGCCCGTTGTACCCGTTAACCCCCGTTGCACAGGCAAACGTACTCGCGGTTGTATGCGTACCTACGCGTATTACGCTTGTATGTACACACGTACACAGTTATTTTGAAATCTAGGACCGAAGCCCAGAGCAGTAATTATAACACCGGTAAACTTGGGGCTCAAACGCCTGGGATATCTTGCTTCGTGCCGTGCGTCCGTCTCGTCCTCTCTCTCTCTCTCTCTCTCTCTCTCTCTCTCTCTCTCTCTCTCTCTCTCTCTCTATCCCTCTCGCCGCCTGCTGTCTAATCCCCCAACTAACCAAATTACTACCAACTTCTCCGGCGACAACGCACTGCGCCTCTCTCTCTCTCTCTCTCTCTCTCTCTCTGCCTTTCCTTTCCACGCTCTCTGTGTATATACATCTCTTTTGGTATTTGTCACACATTTTTCGGGTGGCATTTTAAGAGGAAGAAAAAAAAACTAGAAGATGAACTACCCTATGTACATTGGTAATCTAATATAGTAAAATATCTTCGATTAATGTTTGTTGTTTATTTTCTTTTTCTTTTTTTACCTGGGAAATATCGAAGCCATTCAAACTGCCAATCAGACGGTGATCGGACAGTTACAAATGAAAAGTGCTCTGCTTCGTTGTTATAGAATCTATTTCGAAATGGAATGTAAATGGGAATGAAAAAATATACGTCTATATACGTGTACGGTATCCAATTTTTGACTTGGCCCTATTTGGCAACGTTTGAAAAGCAAACTCAAATATCTATATACATATAATATATATATAGATATATGTATTATATACTGATATGATAGATAGATAATAATCAAATATTGATTTCTGTCGGTGTGGACAGAACTGACGGACGTTGAAACTAAAATTTGTAAGCCTGAAGCTAAAAACGTTTTCCTTGTTGATTCACACGCCTGTTCCACCTGTCAATAATCCCTCGTTCCTTTACCAATTACTGCAGAGGCCAAATTTGACCAGCCGCGGAAATATATTTGAAGAATTCAAGATCCATTATTGATTTTATAACAGGTCGATGTATTTCGAGTCTTTTCTCCTGATATTCAAAACTGTATTAAGCGGATCGAGAAGAGAATATGTAAAGTAGAATCGAATATTTAACGGTCGTTTTGGAAATCTGCTATTTCGGAAATCGCTGCTGATTACAGAACATAAAGTTCTTGAATAATGGATCTTGAAAATATGTAAACACCAATTCTAGGGTCAATTATTAAAATTTGACTTTGTGGGTACTTCTCGCGTTCTGAATTGGACGAATATTTTACAAATCAAATTCGCGATTATTAACCGCAAAGCAGTTGAAAAAAAAAAAAAAAAAAAAAAGAAATGTTTGTATCGTTCGAAATGCAAGAAACTTTTCGAGTCTCTCAAGCTTTTTGGGGTGAAAAAAATCAGCGCACCTCCCGTGGTTTTTTATCTCTAAAATTGGCTCCTACCCTTGGTTATTTTCCCTGCGAATCCGGACGGGCTCTCGAGCCTTCGTGTTGGCCTTTGGCGATCCGCAGGCTGCGCGGGATGGCGAGGAGCAAAACCACATCTGTTGATTATCCGGTCCGTAAACACGGGTGCATTGTTATTGATTGGGGCAACAATCTGCCGGCGTTGCCGCCTCCGAACCGTATTGACGCGATATAGCTTCGCCTTGCATAATGAATGGCCAGCTAATGACCCTGCGGCGCTTGCGGAAACCGCAGCAAGAGGATGGCGGACCGGCCGAAGCACTTCCGGCATCAAACATGCACGGAGCTTCCGCTCGGCTAAGGCTTTTATAAACGCTCAGGCCGAACCTCGTGTCGTATATTAATTAATTTAAATACTACACGTGCGCGTCCCTGATGCTCAACGAAAACCGGACCCTCTCGTTAATGCTTTCCTCTCTCCTTCTCTTTCCTCCCTTATTCGACGAAAGCCGGTATTAAACTAACAACTTTGTCTCGTCTCTGTTTCAGTGCCACCAATTACGCGGACATCGACGAACGCCTTCTGACAACCGCCCTGACGCGTCACTGTGAGTATATTCATCATTCAAAACACGCCAAAGATACCAACATTTGAAAGATGCTGTCTCGAAGCGATTTTATGTTTCATTTTTTCAATTTTTTTGTGATATCATCTAACGACAGCTTGTCGCGTCCTGATATACCTAACAAAACCGTAATTCAATTCGTCTGTCCGAAAACACAATTCTAGGAATGACAAATCATAGTTCGATGAGAATCCCAACGCTGCTTACTTTTTCAATCAAAGAATATATAAAATATATATAGGATATATGAGACGAAGTTTAGAACCCGAGACTAAGGTTCGATTGCTCAGCTCCGATATAATTGGCGGAGTGAAGAAGAGCGAGCATAGGGGAGAGAGAAAGAGAGAGAGATAGAGGGAAGATTCTCCAACTGAATCTGGGAATTCCATCTCGGAGATGAAGAACGTAGGTGTGTGCGGGGGCGTATACACATGCATTGTGGATCCACGACGGTGATGATCTTCCCACAGGACGCGTCCTCGGACTCTTCGGTTGTGGGCAGCCTCGGCGGTCCTCGAGGTCGTTGAAACTTGGGCCGGAGCAGCGATTCGGCCAAAGGATATACACACACACACATATATATAGATATATATATATATATTTTTTTCTTCTTCTTCTTTCGTTTTCGCTCCCTCACCAGCCGGGCTTATATATAATATAACACACATCATTCTCCAAATCTTTCCCAATATAAGTCGCAACTTTTTATGGTGTAAGGGTGGGGTAATATATTGATGCTTGTTTATTATTAATCCGGGCAAAAGTTCCTGTCTCTCTCTCTCTCTGTCTCTCTCTCTCTCATTCTCCCTCTCTCTTTATATCGAACGGAATGAACTTGCGGAGAGCAAGAAGCGTGGGAGGGTGAAAAGAGCGCGACGCGACGTACGAAGAGGAGAGGACGAGGGTGATGAAGGAGAAAAAACGTTAACAAAAACGGAAGGACGAAGAGAGGAATAGAATTAAAAAAAAAATAAATAAAAAAAATGCAACAACTTTCTCCGCCAACTTTTCTTTCCAAACCCGCAGAGATGCAATAATGGTTCATAAGCTTCTTACGCATTTGGGATATTTTTTACCAGATGAAAACGACCCGGTGACATTGACCAGCCTGTCGAAGGACTTAGAGACAACTTACTCAGTTTCATCCCTTCTCCTACTTCAACTCTAAGAGGCTTTTCGACCTGCGTTTCGGTAGCTGGGGTCGTTTTCTCCGACGACAACTCGGTGCGTCAACGCCTTTCGAGCTCATTCGCAGATTCGTTGGGTACTATTCGTTTAGTCAAATTCTAAGCCTGACTTTTAACTCGCCTTAAACGCTCTGCCCTGTTTTGTCTTGACTCGATTCAAACATTCTCTCAGACTCGTCGTATAAGACCGCTAATCGACTTTGTGAACAAAGTGAAATTCCCACTTTCTTATTCTCCTTATACGATGCTGCTCCTCTCTGTTTATCGCTCTTTAGACTTTTCATCAGATCTTAAAAGCATCGCGCCAGCTCCGTTCTAGGGACGCGTTTCTATTACGACTAGAAAGCTCCTTTCGACACCCCCTCCCCCTCTGCTTGCATGGACTGCCGACGAAGATCCCGTTCCGTCGTTACGGTGATGCACACACCGGCGAAATCCACCTTTATCGACTCTTAATTCATCCCCCGAAGGAGACGCGGCAGCCCCTCGTGGTCACGTGCACTTCCCATTTCCACCCCTCGAATCCCTCGGGGTATTGCGAGGAAAAAGAGGCCTCGGGTGCCTCAAGAAATACCGTTTAATTGTATTCCAGGGAGCGATGCTTCAACTTGGGTGAAAATGAGCCCTGCAGCGGGACTCGAATTTTCATACCTACCTAACCAATGCTGATTTGAACAACGCGGAAAAAGAGATCGAGGCACGTGTCTCCGCTAAATGTCACGTTGCAAAATATAGTCTCGGGGTCGATGGAACTCCTCTTGGAGTCCTCCTCTTGGAAGAGGAGAGACCGGTCATCCTCGTTGCGCAATTCTACGAACCCCACGTGACGTAACGAGGTTGGTGACGTAATCCAGGGTGCAGTGACATCCGAGGAGAGTGTCGTCGACGGCACCTTGCGCTACGTTCGTTCCCTCGGTCCCCGAATCTCGACAAACAGAAAACCAATCGGACGACGTTACGCAGTCGTAACCGGATCTCTGATGACATCGGCCACACGGTTTCCGGCCCCTCGATTCATCCCGAACGGTCCGTCAGGACGAAACGTCGTTGGTACTGCACGTGTCTAACGAATGTCCTCCACCCCCACCCCCTCTTGGAGTTTGTGTCCCGTTGCAAGTTTCATCATCGCGACAACGACGACGACAACGACGTATCACGTTACCTTGCTTATTTCACTTGTTTGTTCGCGACGTTATAACGTCGGTGGTTCTGTTTGCGCAGGACACATCCTGGGAAACGTGGCGCGAGATTTTCCGCCCCTAACTGTTGTTGCGCCCTGTAACTTGATCGATTGATTCGAAATAGAATCTTCGCCCCGTGAAGACGATTCTCTGTCCGACCATTTCACATCCTCGAGACCATCCACGAGTCTGTGAATTTTTCACTACCAATCAAGAAGTTTCTATTGTTGGATAGCTGAGGTGGAGGCGTATCAGACGTCGGTTATAGATTAACCAATTGAAATAGTAATTCGTCTAGCTTCGGCTATGCCCACGAAATCCGGAATCGTTACTGAGTATGTGAATAATTTAGAAACCCGAGCCTCTCTTCCTCGGAAGTCAAGATCTAGGAGTCACCGATCACTGGGATGGGGTGACGTCTTTCGTTGAGTGAAGATCTGAAATACCACCATCGGGTGATTCAATTTATTTCAACGTACCTACACTACATGGGGGGAGCAATAATCGCTCGTTGAATCCAGAAGTCCTCGAGAAGAACGAGAAAAGAATACGATGGAATAACGGGATTCTGGGATTCAGGTAATCTCAGGGTTACTCGAGGCGATGAGACTGGAATAAAAGGTGTACATATACACGTATAAGTCAAACGCCGTGACGTAGCATCCGGTTTATATCCTCGTTAAGTTTCGCTGTAACGTTTACGCCGTACGCCTCGCCTGCGCCGTGCCGACTCGGTGTCACGATACTTCCTCTATTCCCCTATACTTGAAGCACGACGGATTTAACGGCCATTTGGCAAATGAAGACGAAACTGCCAGGCAGATCACCCGAGGCGAGAAGGCATCTCTTTCTCTCTCTTATGTAACAGAACGAGACTCGCTGACTCCTACAGGAGTTGAGAAACGAGGGTTTGGAGGGGGGAGGGGGGGGGGAGGAGGAGAAGCGCCCGGCACCCCTCGCGGCCAATAAAGATCCTCGGATATACACACTCACCCTGAAAACTTCGCTCTGTGATTATCTTTTTACCGTTTAATTTCCGAACAATTTTTTTCTGGCAAAAGATGTGAGCCCAGTAATTTTTTTTTTTTGTATTACTTTTCGAACGACGATGTTGTCTTTCGGGATATCAGCGCGCAGTTAGTCGGTGAAATGAGCGTTAACGCGTGGATGTCGGGGTGGCTTCGGAGGGGTGGTTTTAAGTATACCTACGTATATTTATGCACGGCTCGTACGTTCTCCATGAAGGGAATTTACATCCGTCCGTAAACATGTATGTATATATAATATACATATATACTCGTATTACTTATATACACGCATGCAGGAACCGAGTTGAGGGTTTTAATTTGGGTAGTACACGCAGGAATAGGGCTGTGCAGGATTTTAGCCGAGGGCTTACGAAGGAATGACGAATTAATGAGCCAGGCTAGGGAATACAGGAATTTTCACCAGCTTAATTCCGAGGCAAATTTCGAGTACAACCTCATACATCAACGCTCTGAAATGAGGATAAAGCTCTGATTAGCAAGGACTCGAACCGTGAAAACAGTTCGGAAGTAGTAAAAAAAAAAAAAAACAACCCCGTGTAATATACCTAACTGCATGCATAGTTTAAGCCGAGGGTATGTAAGTAATTTGATTTCACTTGCGCTATTCCGTAATCCCGTATCGGGGCTTGGGAAGCCTCGCCTCTGTACTCAATTAGGCGTCTCCGTTTTCACCAGGACTATTCGCTTTCGACGTAGGTGGCTTACTTCGAGTGCCCGCGGGAACGCCTCCGGGAGGGCAATAACAAACGCTGCTTCCGAGCAATGCGCACCGCACGACGTTACCGAATCGATGACTAATTCCTGGGGTAAATCGGGAGACAACAGGTCACCCCGAGCGATAATATACCCACCCCCACCCCCAACCCCCGTGTCTACGTCCATCCGTCAGCTGCTCCGTCGCGTCAGTCAGTCCACTCGATTTCAATTGAATTTCAACCCCCGAGCTTGCTGGCTATACAATATTAAATAGCTTCCTGGATTAAGATCCCGGCTCCTAGACAGCTCTAACCCTCTCCCGCCGTTCGCGATTCTTACCCTCCCCCTCCTTCTCTTCCGACACGCGGATACACCGCATTGACGTTTCTCGATTAACGTCGACGGATTGTTCGCTCCGTATTGATCTCAGATCTCGACCTAAGATTTCAGGCTATTTTTGACCGGTTTCCGAAGAGGGTTTCAACCCTTTCTCAAATCTGACGCGTCACGTGCCGGACAGCGAAGTCAGGTATTGTGAAATTGTCATGTAAAAATTGAGTTATAACTGCTCGTTTTTACAAGCTTTGAAAGAAAAGTTTGAGAGACGGTGGTTAAATGAATGCAAAATTTCTAGTGCAGCTTGGAAATTTTCAGAAGAAAGAATCTAACGGGTACACGCTTTTCAAGCGAGTTTCCACCTGCGCGCAGGTGTGCATGTGGCTTATACAGGGCAGAATAGCTTGCTTCTAGATAATAACGAAATCAGTGCTGCTCATGCATGCTGATCATCGAGCGAATCAATGGGGGCTAATATCACGCGTATGCAAATTGCAAAGGGGACGAGTCGCTGCTATATACGTACATACGTGTATATAACATACCTATATGTATACCTACCTACCTATGTATACAGGCAAGGAATACCTACCGAGGGCAATATTATCTCCGCGTCAGCGGATTCCCCGGACGCGGTAGATCGATAATGCAATTCCATCTGGTTACTTGCGAATTGAAAAACCGCGGAGAACAATTGCCACATCGATATTCTTACGAGATCCTCGAAGATTGAGAATATTGAGACGAAGCTTTGAAATTCACGGGGACAATTATTATCGGAAAGTTTTATTCACATTTCGCTTAAGTATTTCGCAGTATTGTTACAATCGGCAAAATTATTGTCGATAATTATATCTTCTAGCTTGACACAATGTCATCTTGTTTAAAAAAAAAAAAAAAAAATTCTCTATGTTAATTCCGAGTTACGAAAAGTGTCTGCAGTAATCGTTCGATCGGTTTTAAAATCATCTTTTTATACATCAACAATAAATATGACTCGAAATATAATCAGTTTCTGTTTCTGAGTGAGAGAGAGAGAGAGAGAGAGAAATACCATGACACATAGCCAATCAGTAGCTTGTTAACAACGTACACGCGGCATATCGGACTCGGGGAATTCGGATCACAATCGATGAAGGACACCAACACCACCTCTGTACTCTGTACGTGCTTGGGAATATCAGGTCAGCTCGTAGGCACGGGGAACGTCAACGAGGGAGGGTACCTCACGGGTGTAGCGAGTGAGGGCTGACTTATTACACCCCCGGAATTACCATATAAATTATCACGTGATAAACCCGCAGAGAGGACGCGAGTCAAGTCACCCACTCCGAGCCCCTGCAGCCTTTGTCGAGGTTTCGGCAGCCCCGACTAATCGGGTGAGCCATTTTATTCCCGCTTCCAGGTTGCTTCGCTCCAGGTGATTTTCTCGCCCAAGTATCAACGCTCTTCGTTCCAGTCAGACGATGCTGAAATGAAAGAGTTTTTTTCTCCCTCCTCTTCCCTCCATCCTCTACGCGCTCTTCTAAAAACAACGAAAACTCGATCACTCGCCTTTCCAATGGCGGCTTTCGAATATATTATTTACGGGCTCACAGGTTCGAGAAAAGGGGTTCGAAAGCAAACGCGAACCATTCACCCGTCCCGGAATTTTGCCCGCGAGGGTCGAGAGGGCGCGTGTTTAAACGAACCTCGACATTTCTCGAAGATCACTTTTGCCAGCCTTTACCCTTATAATGGAGGTTACAGTTTTCCTGTCCTAAAATAATTGGCACATATGGCTTTGAAGTAAATAGAAATGAACATACGCAGGGGCGTAATAGAGCAATATTATGCAACAAGGGAATAAAGTCGACTTTTCATACCTGTATTACGATAATCATATTTCCCGGAAATGATTTAAGAGGGAATAATGTGATGATTTCGTACCGATTTTAGGGTAAAAAAAAGTTAACATTACGGTTGAGTCGGGAATAAACTCATTTCGCAGAACTTCCTAGCTGGTCTGTTCGAGTATCTGGGTACAAAATCCTTGTAGGTGACTGACGACCGAAATTAGTGAGAAATCCAACGGATATTGTACGATATACCTAGGCGAGCGAGCGAGTTGAACACGCGAAACGCCGCCGGCGGTCGAAACTGACGGTTTATGGTTCTACTGCCAATCTGAAACTCGGGCAGTTAATAAGCTTCTAGACATTGCGGTTGCGTTTGAAGCTGGTTCAATGTTGGCTGGTGACTTTGCGCGAGTGGATTACCCGAGAGGCTATAATTTTTCGAGGTAATCACTCACGCCACTCATCGTGCAGACCGGATCAAAAACTAGGGGCCTCATTTTCTTTCTCTTCTCGATTCTGCTCTGCTTTTGCACCCTCTCCCTAAACATTCTGCGGACATTCCTACTGCGGATATCATCAATATTTAATAACACCCGCCCGGCGGCTTCTGAAGGGCGCAACGACGTTTCGCTGTTAACTCTGGAACGACTCTTCCCTTCTTTGCCCTCCCTCTCTCCCTCCCTCCCACCCTTCCATCCCCATCGCTTACTTCCTCCGTACCTTTTGCTGGTCACGGGGCTTCCATAAGGAAGACTATGAATATTCAAGAGCCTTTCTCGAGCCATATCTTTATACGAGACCTCTCTACCCCGCTTTCCCTCTCACCCTCTCTCTTTCTCTATGTTTCATGCATTCTGATGCCCTCCTTATACGTCGTCCTTACAGAGCCGCGCCACTCGCAGTAAGATGATACTACCGACAATTTTCTCAGTCTTAACTTAATTAGGAGCTATTTAAAAGCCCGTCTGACCTGCATCGCGGGGCGGAGAAAGACGCGCGAGATTTTCTTCTCTCGTTACCTTTCTCTTCTTATTCTTCGCTGCGTTTATTTCTGCTTTCATTCTTTCTTTCTTTCTTTCTTCCTGTTTTTCTCGTTTTACCCTCTCACGGAATCGAGACAATAGCCATATCCTCTCGAATTTTATACGCTGTCGTGGTTTCTTCTTCCCCCCTTACTACGCCACTGCAGCTATGCTACTTATTTCCTTCCGTACACTTAACCGGCTGTCGGGGTAATTTACAAAGAATTTACTTCATCCTCTTTGCTTTATACGAAAACTTTCCAAGGGTAATACACACCATTCTGTTGGTCTGTATAGTTTAATTTACTCTCTGAAAATAATACACAGGCTTATACCACGTACACGTGGCGAAGAGCGAATGCGTTTTATTTAAAGCGAGCAAATTAAGTTCCTCATTAATTAGTGGCTCGTTGCTAATTTTTTGTTATTCCACCATTCCAATTTCCTCGGTTACCATTGCATCCAAAAATTTCTTTTTCAATATTAAATTTAACGTTCAACGTTATCTATATTCCTGAGCGGTATTTATGTATTTCATAAAAAATTAACTTGTTGCAATGTTGTGTCTTTATTTCAAGTGCACCAAGTTATACAATTTGACTATTACAGAATTAAATCACTTTTAAACTGACTCTGTAAATTTTGCAACAAGGTCTTCTTTCAAAGAAATTAGATAAAATTCAGTCGCATGATATTTTCATTTATATAAATGGTAGGAACATCGTCATTCACATCCAATAATCTCACCAAATATCGCATCTCAAACGCGGTCCTGCATTTACGCGAAGTCCCACGATTACCATCGTACATCCATTTTTTTTTTCTCTTCTTTTTTTTTCTTTCAATTTGTAAAATAACCCGCAAAATCGAAGCGTGCTTCGACGTTGGTTCGGACGTAGAACGTTCGTGTAGAACCACACACGTAGGTATACCTCCGTCTCGAAGATAATCTACACTCTTGTCCTACGTAGGCAGATTTTCTTTACCCGCCTGCAAGGACGATTGCAGCCAGCAATTTTGTCCGGATCGCGAAAGATGTCGGCAGCTGTCGCCGCTCGGGTCCAGCTGCAGTTCTCGAAATCGCTTCCCTCGAAATGTCCAATCAATTTTCAACGGCCTGTAGCCGGAAGTCGAGCAGTGCACATCCTTTGGCCTCGTAAAGCGCCGATGATCCACCCCCGCGAAAGCTCAAACCGCAAGTCTTATCCGCGGAATCGATCCTCCACTGCAATGCACTTAAACGATAATTCCGCAATTTGCTACCGCGCGGCGGAAGTCACATTTAGCAACTTTGCTCCCGCACGTGCAGAGAAACCACTCACAGCTTTTACAACCCTCACATGCATGCGCGATCCTATCTCTCAAACTCGCCGATGGATTTCCCGCAACTTTCCAAGTCTCCGGATCTTCGATGAAAATTGTAGCCGTTCCACGTCATCGGTGCCTAATAGACTGACGGACGCCGCTCTCTTTACTTTTCCCTCCGATGTTTGCCCGGCGATATCATTTTACCGAGTATATTAACCAAGCATGCTTGCTGGCTGATCAGAAAGAGTGCATCGCAAACGTTGGACCTTCGGGTGAGATTCCTCTCTTCGGGAGACGAGGAGGACAGGTTAAAGATTGATTTACCGGTTATTCTGGAGGGCCGGAGACGCCGCTGAATGCCGGAGGGTCGGGGCTTCAGGGCGGTAATTGATTAGGGAGGATATTGGCCTCTCGATATCGCTCGCTGCACCTTGAGATACTACAATAGTCGAGACCCAGGATCGTCGGCGTGTAACTATAAGCGAAGCGTACCGTCTCTCAAGGGCGCAGAATTCGAGCTCTCTCCGAGTGAGTTCGAAACGCGTTGAAACTACGCCGAGAAGTACGCACCGCGACGTCTCGTTGTCGCTCTTCTCCTCGAGAAGTCGACCCTTCTCGAGTATCCTTGATCGAGTCAACTTCCGACCGTCAAAGAGGGATCGGAATTTCATTACAAATAGAAACTTCGACCCGGTTGCAGGTGGCGTACATACAGTAATAGGTAGTCCCAGAATTTGTTCCCAAACTGATACCGAGACTTGTTTTTGGCTCCTCGAATGCCTACTACACAGGACTCTTTATTGCCTCTCGTCTACCCAGGATCACAAAAAACTTACACCCGAAAGAAGTCGCGCGAAATTTGAGATCTAGACTGACTCGCAAAGCACAAGGTAACGTGAACATCAAAGTGCGTTCTTCGAATTCTTACACTACTTATCTACCAAATGTGCGGAATGAATTCTTTCCGACTTTACTTACTTAACAAGGAACATCAGTTTGGTGTCCACCTCTGATTTTGCTGAGACTCATGTATGTTGTAGAACGTTGAAAATAAAGAGACACATATTTTTTCTTATCTGCGGAAAAACGGTTTAAAAGGGTGAAAACGACCCCCAAAGATAGGCACTGAACGGGGTGATTTCTTGACGCGCTTCGTGTATTTGAATGAAACCAATACTGAAATGTTTTTTTAATGATTAGGAAAATCTCAGTGTTAGTTTCATTTAAATCCATCAAGAGCATCAAGAAATCACCTCGTTGGGTGCCCATCTTTGGGGGTTGTTTTTACCCCTTTAAACCGTTTTTCCGCAGATAAGAAAAAACACGTGTCTCTTAGTTTTCAATGTTCCATAACATACATGAGTCTCAACGAAATCAGACGGGGGACACCAAACTAATGTTCCTTGTAAGAACCGAAGGAGATAACTTTTCAAAGTCATCGGGTGGCTCTCAGCGGGGGTCGAGAGATATTCAGGTGTTTGTCTTCTCTCCTGAATATTTGTCTAACTAAGGCGAGATAATTTGCACGCGTTGCGTTCACCGCTCTGCGGTGCTATACATCACGTGGTTTAACCTCGACGACAAGCAGGCCTGGTACCTTATCCTCGGTCCAAAAAGTCCTTAATAAGACTAGAGAGCTCCGGTTCATAATTTATTCACGTATTCGCTCGGCCTCTAACGAAATGAAGAAGTGAATAATTTCTCCCTCTCTTTCTCTCTCGATATCTCTGGTTATCTCGCTGTGCATTTGGAATTTTTTTTCGAAGTGCTCTCTGAAAGGTTTCGAAGAATTTCACTCTGCGCACCCTTAAACAACTTCCAGGTTCCGATGCAATCGCCGATCCTTCGAGTTCACTGATTGGGGTTTTGCAGGTTGATTCGAGGATTCGTATGAAAGCTTGGGCTAATTGCTACAATTTTATACACCAATAATTCGGTTCTTTACGATTGCATGGATATTATTCATTTCATTAACAGCCGAATTTTTTCGCCAATACTTTGACAACGATTCATTCAGCCGAACGTGCCCACGTCATGAGTTTTTCGACACGTGATGTAATTTCCGTCCACCTACAATACCGGATGTCGTGAAAGGACCCGGACTTCCCGTAACGCAGGAGAGCCTATATATATATATATATATATATAAGACTAGTATAGATGGCAAATTTAGCACCGGAAACTGGTGTTTTCCTTTTTCGTTGACGATAAGATTAGTTTTATTCGCATAGTCCTTCCGCGCGATGCAATTTCATCCCCTGATTTGGTCTTTCGCCTCTTTTTTCCAATTCCGCGATGTTTGTGTTTGGATACAAAGAAGCGGGACTTTGCGATTTGGGATTGCAGGTATTGTCGGAGAATATCGCTTCTAATATCAATACCGCGGGTTCTATTTCAACGGTTTCTTCCCTCCGCCATTCGCATAGCTACCTGCTGCAGCAACGACGAGCAGCTTTGTATTTTACTTTAGATTTAATTAAATTTTTACGTATAATATTTGCCCAGCAAATTCCCAGGCCAATTCCACGCCGCCGTGCCGGCTGCTCATATCGTCCACGGTAAACACCGGTATTTGTTTCCTTTAATTGAATTGGTACACAGTGTATAAGTTTTACCGCTACCTGTCTCCTCTACTTTCTCCAAATTTCTTTCCACCCTTCTTTCTCTCTCACTCATCATCACTCCTTCCATCATCTCAAGATTTCAATTCGGCATTCTTCGAAAGATCCGAGATTCCCGCTGAGCGAACGAACTGAAGAAGATTGATACGAAAATCTGAAATCAATATAACTAAAGACAAGGGACTAGGAGTTAGAGGGTGAAATTGTTAGTGCCTCGTGAAAACGGCGTTATCACTCACAGCGACGACAGTTAATGTTTTAATCTATTCAACGGCGAAATTGGCGCGGATCGTGAGATTGACAATTGATTTTTTACACCCCGGAGACGGAGGGTGATGCTTAAATAATTACAGAGTAATTTATCCGTGACTGAGACATCTTTCTCTTTTCATTCGCTTTTTCTCCATAAGAGAAAAAACAAAATAAATAAATAAATAAAAAAAAAAATTTATCCAGAGTTCGCATATGAATGCGAATGAATAAACGTAAAAAAAAAAAAATGAAAAAAAAAAAAAAAAAAAAACAAGGTATTAGCGAAACTTTCCGCGAATCGAATAGCTAAGCAACTCTTGAAAATATCGACTTTTTCCCTTGTATCTGATAATTATTTCCGTACACGTGTGAGATATAAAATACCGTTGATTCTGGTCCATCATTACCGACTTCAAGATAGGTGGATACGTATAATATAGTTATATAGGTATATAAGTATGCCTAATACGATATCGAAAAGAGATGTGCGGAGCCGGAAGAGGGGATGGCGAGGCGAGGAGATGGCGGCGTGAAACACCCCCGCTATTCTCGGTCCATAAAAATCTGAGAACCAGGTCACGTAGCGCCGTTACTCCGTGGAATCATCAGGCCAATTTACAATATAAATAACCGATTACCTATTATCGAAGCCTTCGCGCAACTGCTTATACAAAAAAGAAAGCAGAGCGTCCGAAACGCGCGCATTTCCAACCCCTAACTGACGTCTTCTTCTTCTTCTTCTTTTTCCCTCGCAGATGCCGCAGTGATGGAGGGCGAGGGCACCTTGGGCCGGGGGCACGCGAACGGGGGCCGTGGACTGCGCCGGCAGCGGTCCCTGGAATGGCGTGAACGGCGCGGTTACGGTGGTGCGCCATCGAGCAGCGACGAAGAGGACAACTCTCGCCACGGCGTCGGTGGGCCCCCGTCGACGGGGGGCCGGGGGGCCCGAAGTCCCGGCCAGGTCTTCGCGTCCATCTTGGCTCAGCAGTACAATGGTGAGGAAACGATTTTTCGACCATTCGTTGGGTGGGGGTTAAAAATTGGAAGAGTCAATGTATAATGAAAGATGAATTGCTCGAAATCCTGAGTCACTGGTTAGTAGTCATTCCAATCACCGACACTTTCAGAAAATCATGATTTAGAACAATTTATCTTTCCTTATTTTATTTTCGTATGTTTGAAATTTCGAAATATTGACACTTTCAATTTTTTACCCCCACCCCATTCGTTTTACCATGCATTATGTAATTGCTTCGAAATTGTTCTACTTTTTCCCTCTCGGCTTTCCACCCTGTCGCCCCCTTTTTTATGTTCGAACGGATCTTGGATTGAACGGATGTATGAATATTTAATAGCCGTATATGTATATTTAGATATATGTGTCACCGTATCATTCGGACTATGTAAAGTATAAATCTTCGATCTGCACAAGGAGCAGCGAATTGTCGTATAAGCAGGTTGGCTTGCCGCGACCTTTAATTGTAGCATTAGCAAGCGTAAATGGCTTGGCTGGAGGTAATCTTGCGGAAAGAAATGAAAGGTTCTTTTTCATTTGACCCGATTCTTCGCCCCGTCGTTTCAACGCTACGTTATTCGCAGGCCTGTGAATAAAAGTGACCAATAAAAAAAAAAAGAGAACAAAAATTGAAGAAAAAAAAAAGTCCCGCAAGCAAAAGCCGTAAAGGTGGAAATTTTTAAACGGCAAAACACCACTGCCTACCCATTTTCCTGAAACGCCACCCTGACACAACGCGGTATTGAAGAAGATTGAAAATGAAAGATAAGAGCCTTTTATGTCAAAGCTACCGGTAAATTCTCTGCACATTATATGTATATATGTATTGTAGTATGTATTATATATAATATATATTAAATTTGTGGCATTCAAGCCACTTGGTACCATCAGACATTCAGAGGACTAAAAATATCGACGAATGAATAACCTGGAAGTGAAGAAAAAGATTAAATCGAACGAAAATGAATGAAAGAAAAAATAAAAATGGAAAGGGAAAGGTAGAGGGGCAACGGGTCATAACAATCAGAGAAATTCAAGGCATGATATTTAGATTCCTTCCCCCCTTTCCCCACCCCCTACCGCCCAAATGAGTCGAAATCTATTTACGTCATTGGAGATTCATCGGAGGTATTCACTTCTATCGCGTCTGATTTAAAAATTTCACTTCACGTCCCCTTCTCGAATAATAATTAAACAGTTTTTGCTCCCCTGCAAAAAGGGTTACTCGATAGTCGATCGGCGCCCGAAAGATCTCTTGTGATCACCATAATATTATCGCAAGGCTTTGGTTCTTGTCTTTTTAATATTCCTATAGATTGTAAGGAAAAAAAAAAAAAAAATCAACATGACTTAGCATCAAGTAATAATACGTAGTAAGACGCTATTTGTTCACGCGGTTAACATCGTTATTTCCGTAAAACGCATCGAGACGATATCAAAACTCTTGGAAAATATATTACGCTGCGTTTTCACGGGGTACGATAAACATAATGATAAATCGCTGCCGCATGCCGGGACGCTTGAGAAATATAATATCTGGGTAGAAAATATAATTTGACACCCAATTAAGGGGAATTAGTCATTGGATTTTGGTCCTCTTTTCATGAAAAATAATAACCCCTACTTTGAGGGATTACCTCTGGTAATTAGGCACCTCGAGTTATCAGCTGCCAATCATAATTGCTTGAGCGGCTTAAATTCTTCTTCTTCCTATCTCTCGAGTTGTTCGACTTCTCCGTGGCTGCTAAAGCTTTGCATCCAGAATCCCCGCAATGCTAATTAAAACCTCTTCATCGACCATATTTTGCAAAATTTTCCCAAGTACAGCATCCGCTCAAAACCGAGGGGAGAGAGCACGAGCTTCGATGAGAAGGATTCTGAAAATTTAGCCATCGGAATTCCGTGGTGAATTTGCAAATGCAAATTATGATTGATTGATTGCACGTGAGCTTGCAGAGTACCTATATATTTTCCTTACTTTTCCTTACTCCGGCACACGTACGTGTGAGTTTGTTTTTCCCGTATTCGGTTAGGTCTCCGGTTTCAGCGCACACTTGCGGATACTTCGGAATGAGAACTTTTTCCTGATTATTTTTTTTTCCCCTCTCTGGAGTTTTTATTTTCATTCTTTTTTTTTTTTTTTCTCCTCATCCCGCAGCGATTTTTTTCTCTTTCTTGCAAGGAAGCGTGGGGTGCTGCTTCACCCAGCAATAACGCGCGAGAGTTTTTTTATTTTCCTTCTTTTTCTTCCACACTCGTCCATCATATTCCATCAAACACTTAGAAGCTTTGCAGACCTTGTAACGTTCTCGATCACGCCTCTTCCTTCCTCTACCTATACTGCTACCGCCTTCCTCTTCTTCTCGAGTCTCCAGACTTCGGGGATTTGATCCCTCGCAACCTCAAGCCCGCATCCCACGGCGTGAATTACGTATTTCCAAAATTAGTTTCACCCTTTTAGGATCACGCTCAACTGAGGTGTATACGGTCCATAATTATAATCTGTATTCCTCGTGATCACTCAGCAGATTTGACGTTCGCAAGGCTCGCTTTGTTTCATATTATTATGAAAAGAAATCAATAACAGATAAATAACGAAAAAACGTTTGCTATGTTAAGAAAAAGTGGTCGAAGAAGAAGAAGAAGAAGTTGAAGAGAAAACAGACGATCGTGATTAAAACCCTACTGCAGCTTCGGTCTCGTTGTTGTTTTACAAAGTAGCTTTTCTCAAGCGCGAACGATCTCGACAACGCAGCTGGGGACGTTAATCAAATGAAAACTGGTAATCCGTATCCAGCTCATTTAAGTCGAGGCACAGAAATGGTTAACTTTTCTCTTGTACATTATAACTTTTAGCTCGTTGTATAATTATTCTCTCTCTTACTCTCACTTCGCGGATATCGAATTGAATCAATTACACTGTAGAGCGTAATTCAATTCCTCGCGTTGGATTTTACCTTCGTTGAAGAAAATTTGTCCCTTTCTTTTTAATCCACCCCGTTCGTCGCCTGGATTTCCAGGGTGAACGAAAAGCTATGTAACGAGGTGCGAATACAGAGCTTACATGAACCAGCGAACTAGGCCACTTAACATTTACATCTCATTGCGTGCGACATCCGAGCCCCTATAGCAGGGGGTGCATAAAAAAATAAAAAATTAGGGGATGGACGGAAGGTTTCGGTCCCGCTTGAAGTCGGCTGATTTCTTTGAAAGAGCCCGTTCGTGGATGCAAAACGGTATCATCAATTACGCGTAACACCCTGCATCCCGCGCCTCACCCCGCCGCATCGCCACCCCAAAATCCCGCTCGTAGCATTGAAATATTTCACTGGATTAAACGGAAAAAGTAAGCTTAATGATTAATGAGCCGTACCGTTTCCATCTACGATTTTAGCGAGACGCGTTTATAGACGAGAGGAGTTATATTTTTTAAACTTGGATTCACCGCGTAGAACTATCATAGAGAGGAAACTCTTGCTGTAACAAGATGCACATAATAAAGTAAAGTTTTCTGAATCCACAGTGAGATCGTCGTTTTGAAAAAACCACCTTTCACTCATCTTACGATTAAATTTATGATTCAGGTTCAATCTACGAAAATGAATGAATGATTCGTTAATATTCGTCGAAAATATAAATATTCGTTATCTAGAGTCCTGTAAAAACGAATGTCGTATCTTGAGTTCAGTTCATTACTCGCGAGTTTCGATGCTGAACGAAAAGAAACCCTCCGGTAGTTTCTGATCTCCAAGAACTCTTTTGGCCACCCTTCTTCTCACCCTGTTCTCACCCCACGGGAATTTGAGGGATGAAAAGGCATCGCGGATACACTCGTGGCCTCGGAAATCGGACACGGTTTCGTACCATCGATGCTATCACGTGCCTCGGTGTAGGAGGCGTCGAGCCCGGGGTGGTTCGAGACGAAGGACGCTGGACCCTGGACCAGTGGTAATCGACGAGCAGTGGATTGGAACAAATGCAGCCAGACGTGGGCGAGCCGTCGAAGGGTTGGTGGGCTGGTTGTTTGGTTCGTTGCTCGGTACCCTCGGATGGTGCGTCCATGGGGTGGAGGAGTTTCACTGTTGGGTTGCCACTCGCGCCAGTCTCCCGGTACCTCGCATTAATTGAGTCCCCGACTCGTCCCTCTTTTGACGGACGCTATATTTCACCACATGTGAACACACTCGTGAGTATCACCCTTCTTTAGGTGTATCCTCTTCCTCTTCCTCTTCCTCTTTCTCTTCCTTCCCCTCTTCCTCAGCCTATTCCCCGGCGCACTTTGTCTGCCCGAGTACCGGATTCGCGATTGGAGCCTGGATGGACTCGGGTTGACGTTAATGGGGTGCCTGATGGTCGGTGTCTGGTGTCTTGAGTCTGGTGTTTCGTGTCCGAGTCTGATGCGGAACTTGAATCATTCCTGTCATAAAAAATGGGTACGACGTACCGCATAATTGGATCCATCACCGTGAACCGAAAAAAGTACCAAAGAGCTTGATCGATGCGCAAGAGCGATTCCTGTACGCTGATGTAAGTGTTTGAACTAACTTCACGTGGCTCTGTTCACATCGGCAACCCAAGAAGCTGACTTTTGGATCTAAACAATGTAAATTTCGAATCAAACGCGGAATGAAAAGAACGAAATTCGAACCAGGAGTGCTTTCCGCACTTTGGAGGTAAAATTTTGCGGTCCGACTCCGTCGAGGGGCAGGTCGTAATGAATTCCTAGCCCGAGAGACTACACGGGTGACTGGAATAATGAAATGTATTAATCACTCGGCGGAGACAACGCGGCGGAAAATATACACAACCGCCTCCGGACAAGCGTGTGATTCATCAGCGGCAACTGTCGACAAACTGCCCATTTTATATATTACAGAGGATGGTACGTGAGTGCCTTGTACATACATACATACAGCTATACACCCACCCACTCGGAGTTTGCTTTATACCCCAAATTAACTCCGGGGATCATCCGACTTCAAGGGCACCGCCTCATCCTCACAAAAGACACGTCAATGGGAACAGTCGCTTTTTTCTTCCTCCATGAAAGGCGAGTATGGCAATTGCCAGCGAGATGATCATGGTCGCCCCTCAGGGTAGGGCACAAATGATAATTGATGGTGCTAAATGGTCTCTTAAGCTTGTGACGAACGGTATGGTACCAGGATTTTTCGGCGTCGAGATTCAACGCGCTACCGTCACTTTTTCACATAAGTAACAAGGATCAAAGGCTGATTTTCCGGAGCTTTGAACACTTTACCAGAAACACTTTCAGTTCTCAACGCCAGAGTGAAGGTCAATGACAGCTATTAATATCCGGCTGGTCGGTCGTCAATATGCGCTGACAGAAGATGGCATCAGTCGTCCTCTGGTTCGACGGGGATCAAGTGGACATAATATTGTCAGGTCATTACAACCTCGACGTTACACGTCACGTCTCGACGCCTGATCTCCTTCTTCGGCAAAATATTACCTACCAGTTGGAAAAAGCAACGGCGGATATTTGTTTTTCCTTAGAAAGAATCTACCCACCTTTCATCCGCTGACCTTCGAGTGATCATCCCTTTCCGGTCCGCTGAGTTTTCGGCTGGATTGACTGGAAATTGACACTGACTTGAACTGGATATAAAAAAAAGAAAAAAGAAAAGAATAGGAAAAACACGAGTATCGCAAGAAAGGTGAAGGCACGACGACGTCTATTCATGCCTCTGAAACTGCAATCGCATTTGTCTTTTATTCGCGAATAAGCTGTACGACACAATACAGTAGCTTTCTATCCGGACCATTTCTCAAAAGCTGGTTTTCCATACGCGGTTGCACACCCGGATCGCAGAGTATTCATTCGAAACGTGTTTCGAACGGGTTCCTGGACACTCAGGCACCCATGACGCTGCAGGAGAACGGTGGAGACGGGAATACACGTTCCATGCTGCACCGTCGTTTGTAAATTCTTCAAGCGAGAGCCACTTAACCCTCTTTCTCGAGGTAAACTGCTCTCAGACTCCCTCTCTCTTTCTAGTGCTCGCTCCAGTATCGCTCGCTAACAAATTCGATTTCGATGCATTCTGCAGTGGCACGCCTGACCGTCTGGGTTATAAAATTTTCGCCACGCGTTGGATCTTCTTCCACTTCCTCGTTTCTTCATAGATCGTGATCTGCCACAACTTAGGAGATCAGCGATGACGAATACAAACCGGAAGGATAAACTCTCCCCGGCGAAGAGGATAAGCTGTGGCACCCCGATCATTGGTATCAGCAACTTTTGAACGTCCCTTTTAGCACGTGACCGCAAGTCAGTCGCTGAGGATTGACATTGCCGAGAACTTGGAGCGATATTCAGAAATTATCAATGCCACGCTGCTGCTCCAGTGGAGGATTTGGAACACCGAGGGGGAAGTGAACGCTGGAGGGTATGAAAGGCACGGAGGGTGGAAAAAAGTATATACATAGGTATATACTATACATGACAAGAGGCAGAGCGAACTCGTGCGATTTGACATCTCCGTAATGCCTTTTTAAAGAGGGCATAAAATATGAGAAAATTACATCTGCATGGAAATCGGCGAGTGGAAAGTTGCCTCCTACGCGAGAAAACGCCACGGTGCCGCCGACAGGAATATTGAAGAAAAAGTGTCAGCCCCGCGCGCGGCGCATATATTTGAATGATGAAAATTTTTCCCTATCCGTAACACCCGCCTTTTATATGTTACATGCAAAATTTTAATTACACCAGGCAAATGAGCAGTGGAAATCGAAGTCAATTATAAATTTTTGTGTGCGTCTAGTTTTACAAGTAAAGCGAATCGCGCACGAAACCTTGGACTTTTATGGATCGAGGTTCGGTGTTCATTCGTACCGAGACAAAAACACCACCCTGTAAACGTAGCGATCATGTTTCCTGGTGTAGCGAAAGAACGAAGTAGAAGTAGAAGAAGAAGGAGAAAAGGAAAAGGAAGCAGTTACCGTAAAGAGTTCAGGTAAGCCGCAGACTTGATCCGTGCGGATGTCGACGCGTGGCACTCGCTAAAAGCCCAACGTTGGTGGCTTTTGACGTCACTCCAAAAGACGGGATCAGCCTGCTCCACTAATGGCAAGACGCTCTGGTATACATCGAGTAAACTCACTCTGGTAGCGGCGGGAGGTAACCTCGGGATATCCTGCATCAGGAGTGAGTGGAAATTTGCAGGAAAATGAATCTACAACGAGTAAAATAGCCGCGGAAGAGTATAGGTACAGCTAATTCCGGCAACAGACGGGATCTTATCGGGAAACCTAATTGACTTTCGAACTTTATTATATCCATCAGCATGTGCCGCTTGACGTTTCCTCGGTTAATTTAGTCAGCGACATCCCCCGAGTCGCTAATTTTGCGAAACGGCGAACGCCCGGCGCGTATCTTACACTCCGGTTCCTCAACGAGGGTATAAAAACTTTGGCACAACCCACATTTAAAGGAGTTGGAGTTGAGAATGGCGTTAAGACGGCAATCCAAAAGTCCAACAGTCAGAATCCTCATCCCGCGTTCTGTTTAACTTCCAACGCGATCGGCTGGCGTCCCAGAATCCATTCCCTACTTAACTTGTCCGGACAATTTGTTCGATCGTCGCGCCTTCTCACAGATCTCAAATTTCTGCCATCTAAAGTGGTTCCCACTTCTTCAACACCTTTCAGCCGCGCTAATTATCACGCCTAGCCTGGTCCTCATGCGGCAGTTCGACTGCGAAACGCGGCCGCTGGTTACCTCCGGGCTTGATCACAGACAACGGCAATCGGTTGCAACCGTTGTTTCGCGATGCATCCATTATATCATCCCCGGTACAGGGTGCAAGATAGGGCTGCTCGGTTAGGCCTATAGAGAGACTGTCGTAACGCGGACACTTCCAACAGCCGCAACACGAGCCCTCGCCACGTTAAACGCGTCACCACGTCCATATATCATTCATAAACTGCAACCACACTGCATCGTTTGCTCCCGCTGCTGCAGCAGCCTGCAGTCAACCCCGAATTCCTGCCAGATTTCGCCCTCCGATTATTATCTAACGTCATGATTGCTTCGAAATCCGGAAACAGTCCGGATGCCTCTTCGGCAATCCAATCGGCCTTTCTTTATATACTCTCTGTCTACGGCTGCCAACTATAACTGGAACTTACCGCTGTTCACCAGCTGCCAGACTAATCACAGGGCTTGGACACTCGGCGTTGTCCAGGAGTTGCTGGTTCACCGGACAGAACTGACTTCGCGTTATCAATTCAGGAGCTATAAGGCTAAACTCCGACGGAGTTTGCTGGTTTCAAACTATACATATACACATATATACATGCATAGAACGGCGGACTAGGGTTGGAGGATTATGTACAGAGTTCACCCTTTTATTAAACCATCAGGGATCAACGTTCCCACATGCAGTCTGCACATTCTTTGTTCACCGTTCGCGTTGACCTGACGTTTTTTCAGCTGCAAAAGGTGCAGAGGTACCCACGTCACAGGTGCGCTTTTAAATTTAGCTCGTAATTGCGAACAACGTTCACCCATGGTGTGTTGCATTATGGGTGACACTTGTGCGCGGAACGGTGTAGCCGGATTTTCTCTGTGTAGCATTTTCCTACATGTTTTTCCGTGGACGTGGCTGACTGCGTGGCCAGATCAAAGCTGTTAATTTTGGAGGGAGAAACCCTGGTGATCCACGGTGTTCCTTCCTTTGCTAGCTGTGGTCCCGTTGATCATTACGTCGATGTATGTATGCGAGGCTGGGTTTGGAACGATGCGATGGTGTAACTCGCTTTTCACAAAGGTTTCGTACCTACCAGTAAAGCGCCGAGTCGCAACCACCCGTCGATCGGTGTCAACCGTTCAACAGCCTGCACCGTACATCGAGTGTCAGGGTGTCGCGTCGAATGGAATATTGGCTGGCATTGCACACCGTTACGGCACCTCCAGAACGTGATCACAGAGGCGGACGTCAGGCCAGCCAACTTGGCCTCACCCGTTTAACGCTTTGCCTATCCAATCTATCGAATCGAATCGAATCGAATCGAAGTTGGCTGGTGGCTGGTGGCTGGGTTTATCGGACATTTGCACTTCCGAAAATCCCGTCACGTCGTCCCCGATGCCCAGTCATCTTCTCACCCTGCAACTTTGACGCTCTGAAGGTAGCTGACGTCTGCTTCCTCTATTATTATTTTATTTTATTCGCAGGCAGAGAGAAACTTTCAGAATATTCGTAGAGTCTTCTTTGCTTCTTACTCATTGTCGGTTTCCAGCTCGTAGAGATAGCGGAACGCGTATCTGTCGGAGGTAATGGCCTTTCCAAAACGGTACTGGCGGTACGCTTTTTCAAACGAAACGTGGTCACTAATAATTTTCATAACCCACAACGGCCGTTTTACCCTCCACTTAATATTCGGGACTATAACCGTTAAGCTGGATGTGCTTGGTGCGAGCGAATCTTATCTTCTGCAATATCTCTCTCTCTCTCTCTCTCTCTCTCTTTCTCTCTCTTTCTCTCTCTTCAAGTCCCTTCCCTCCAACCAGATGCACGTTTCCCGAGCCACGTACCGACTTTCGTTTCTAAATTCCTCTAATTTCTTATTCTATTCTATCCTATTCTACTTTGCAGAATAAACCAAACGCGTTGCTTGATAAAGTAAAGCGTTTGAATCGAAAGAAAACAGAAGTCAACTAACGATTCTATGGACTCTGTATTTACACTGTTGAACATCTTCTCCTGGATGCCTCTGTGTGCTTTAATTAGAACCATTAAACGCGTTGCTGTGTCGCTCTAAAACTAACCTGCACAGCTCTTACAGGTTTATTGCCACGTTATGAGAGATGCGAGCCTGTTGAACGCGTGTAATTGCAACGTATTGCGACTGAAATATCCGCCCTCGAGAAACGTATGCATGCCGCAAAGTGTAAACCCTGAACACCACAGCCAATGTGCATTTATGAATTCCTCCCTCCCGGCAAAGTATGATGGTGAAATCTGATTTTCACTAACGGGTGAATTATAAGGATCAGAGGAAACACGTCAACGAAAGAGTCAATCATTTTACCGTAAAGAGATCATTTTTTTTCAATCTTCTTCCCCGTCGCTAAAACTAACAGAGCCTGCAGTTCTCGGTCTGCCTGATCTCAAGTTCACTAGTGACCGAGTCAGCTGAATATTATATACTCGAGACGGAAACCACGCGAGAGTTTAACGCCGTTTAATTTAACGGGGTCTCGATTGTTTTCCTAGCATAAAAGATCCCGCCTGAACCCGGCAGGTCGAGCGAAGTTTCCTTCAGCCCTTCTGTAGCCACGTATTCCGAGCAGAGAGTAATTTCATTAATTATGTTTATTTTAACACGCGGTAGGGACTGTCGAGCACTGCGTGCTTAGGCCAACCAAGTACAACAAAAGCAGATCTCTCGGCATTTGTAGGGAAATGTCAAGATTACGTCCCACCCTTGGAGAGGGTGTCGCCGTCAGAAGAGAGAAAACACGCGTTTCATTTCGCCCTATTATGTTCACGTATATCTTCTCGATTCTTCGCTCTGATTTCCAAGCCTTGAGGCGAGAAAGAGTGAAGAGATCACTGAGATTAGATTAGAAGACGAGTGCATTTCTCGTTTTCCGCGGGTCACTTCTTCGGCTTTACCCTCTACGTATAACGTATTCCTACAGGGGTTATAACTTATACCTGGGAACGCCGTGGTCACTTAATAATGCAGTTCTGGCGGCCGACGTAGGAGAACCAGGGTCCTGTGTGTACCTGGAGTGGTGTGTAAGTCGTGATTAACATTTGACGGGGTGGGGGTGGGGGTGGGGGTGGAGGTGGAGGTTCAAAGCGGGCAGACTGACCGTAGCAAAAGCAGGAGGGGAATGCGAGTAAGGCGGACACGACGAGTACAAGGTATGGAAGCATGCAAGGTTTCATTGTCCAGTCGGTTAATTATTCGTAAAGGAAATTAATCCCCTTCTTGAAATAATTTATTATCCCTAACCAGCGAGCGCTACTCGTGCCAGAATTATTCAGTTTAACAGCGTTTCTCATAACTCGCGAAATTATATTTCCCTACCGGGCAGCACTTTGCCACCCACCCGCTTATACTTTCACCATCCAAGCTGTGTATATACATATAGCTATACTCGTACGGGACTCCTATCGTGCCCTGGGCTCGTTTTACTTACCATAGAATCTCTTGGCGGTGGGTCAGGAGGCGTGAGGGGCTAATTGATTCGCGAGATGTTACGATCGCTTAAACGCTGCTCGATTCGATCGGGGTTTGTTTTTCTTTCTTTCTTTCTCTCTTTCTTCCCTTATCGCTGCTTTTCGATGCCCGTTATCTTTTCAATTTCACTTATTTTCACCATCGTTTGATGTTTCTTTTGCTTTGTTTTACTTCCCTCGCGTTTTTCTCCCCCACCCCCCATCATTGACAATGAGTGCTGAACACTTTCTATGAAACCCGTTAGTTTACCAAGTGGCTTCATCAATATCGCGTTATAATGGACAGGTACAAATGAGGCCGATTTGTCCGCGTCTAGGGATCGATCAGGAAAATCCATCCGGCCTCGCTCCGAGTGTGATTGAAACAGTCCTTTGTTCCCACTCCCCGAGTTTCCTACTATTTTATACTACCTACTATACCTGTAGATGACGTTTTACATCCACACGGCGATGTCCAGGTGTTTTTGGGGAAAATCGAATCGTGCGTGCGCAACACAATTTCGCCCCTCGTCCAGCCACCCTATATGGTATGGTGGGTAATATGCGTAACACAAATAAAACTATCGACTTGCTCGTATTTCACCGGACGGTGCTTCCGGCGGACTCTCGTTTAATACGCAAGCGATATGCAACGTCCGTCCGCATAATAACGGCATCAAAACCTAAAAATAAACCGTTGATAAATTTTCACCGCATATTTGATTCTACATTTTTAAAAATAAGAAGATGAAAAAAATCAAGTCACAGAATTAAATTCATCCTTCGTTCCACGTGTGTTCACGATGATTTACTTCACGCTAACGACTTGCATTTATTATATGGTATCCTAAGTACGGAAGGTATCGTAGAACAATAATCAACCTTGTATAAAAATTATAGATAAATAATTATAGTTTATCTAGTATTGATTTAATTATTCGAATAAAATTAAACGAACGTTAAACGGTTGAAGGTATTTCATCTTCGATTATTCGTACCTAGATATTCTTTTTTTTTCTTATGTTTTTTTTTTTTTTTTTTATCCTCTTCTTCCCTTCATTTCGGTTCACGGAAGGGTAATTTTGCCTCATGCAAGTATTCGTTGCGGAAGTCGTATATATCCGAACGATCGGTGAGCTTGTTACGGTAATGCGAAAAGTTTTTACGTCACCGGCTAGCAGAACTGCAGTATATATGCATACCCCCATATCTTCAATGCGAATGCAATGCGTGTGAATACATATATTTCCTGTTTTGCAAACTGATACGCGGCAGCAAAAGGGGGCGGATGGGGGTTGCTACGGGATGCTGAGACCCTGTAACTGCAGGATGGGATTCGGCAGTACCGCACGAGCCTTATAGTCTACATATACATATATGTATAGTATACATGGTATATATATAGATATATATGTAGGTAGATACGTATATACCCACGTTTATTCAGCTACAGCGAAAGCGGAATGTTTTTATTTTTCTCTTTCTCCGCATTTCCGTTACCTCCTCCCTTATTCCCGTCTCTTCCGTTGTTGTTTTTTACCTTTGTTTCTTCTTTTTCTTCCTTTCTTTTTTCTTCTTCTTTTTTTTTTTGTTTTTGTTTTTGTTTTTTTAGCTCACCCTGTTTCTCTACTCTTGCCTCTTTTTTTCAACGTTTTTACTCTCGCTTTAGTTTTATTTACGTTCCACACTTTCACCGTTATCCTGCACACTGTGTGTCGTTGTTCACCCTGAAAACAATTCTTTCTCGTTTCGAGGCTATTGTGTATTTGGACACGTGTATGTATACTTGCTTTTTTGTGTCCGCGTGTGCGGGCGTGTCTCCGTTGCTGCAGCAACGACTCGTTGAGATGTAAATTCGATATTTGTATTTACATACCCGTTAATTGAGTGAAAATGAACGGAGAAATCAAATTGTTACCTCGGTGCTGGTAAAATCCACGTTATATATGTCTCGAAATACAATGGTTATTTATTTATTTTTACTTTCTCTGTTTTCTCTATTCTCTCTTTCGCACAACTGTACAGATTTGTTTTACACCGTCGCTATTATCATCATTATTATTATTATTATTGTTGTTGTTATCGGAACCACTAACAACCCTTTCTGTACGGCGTTAAAAACAGTATAGTAATATAATGAGAAAATTGTCAAGGCTCCAGTCACTTCTTAAAACAATAATTTGGAAGTCAATCGAGAGTATCGAATTGGCTGTGTGTGAAATAATGGGGGGAGAGGGTTAAGAAACTCTGAAAGTACGCGGAGTCAGCTGGGGTGGATGGCCGAAGGAAGTCTTCGCACGCAAACCGGACTGCTTACACGGTCGTATTTACTGTTTCCGAATGTCCCTGGTTATTGCCAAAAAAGCCAAATCCCGGTTTTATTACTGTACATATATTTCGTCCTAGGTCTGCGGAGCGCTTCTTCTGTCCAGTAATCTTTTACCGTTTGCGGTCATACTCCATACATTGGATGAAATTGACCGTGTGTTAAATTATGTTTCCGATTTCTTTACACGCTTTGTATACGTGGATACTTTAATGGTGACGAAAATTCCCAGGCAAAGCCTCAGACCGTAAATAGTGTCTCGGTACAGCAGGAGACATTTCTTAAATAAAAGAATCGTTTTAAGCATTCTACAAACTTTCGGTACGCGATGTAGGAGGTATAAAGTATATTGCGAAAAATAGAATGAAACAAAAAAAAAAAACAACTATTTATATATGTATATGTTAGGTACGAGAAGGAAAGAATAAGGGTGGAGAAACAACAATTTTGAAATATCAGGAGAAACCAACCCGCGCGCAATAATAAACTGAAAATAATATCGAAATAAAGATCTTAACTTCGAGCCACTTGGGGTGGGAGAAGTGAAGTTCGGGGGCTGCAAACTTTTCTCATAACTTTGTTATCCGACCAGGAAATAATTGTACTACCTTGTATGCAGCCCCTCCGTACACCGTTTCTCATTCCCCCCCTTTTATCACCACGGATATAGACCAACGTCGCGGGTACTTTATTTACGGGGTTTTATTCCCATGATTTTCATTCCCCGTCTTGAGGGGGGTGCGCGCTGATTATAGTAGTTGGCCATACGATTCATCCTGCGCAAAATCGTTCTAGGGGTTAGGAAACGCACGTCGCACACTCTATTTCACAGATGTTATGTAATTTCTATACGATGTGCTTAATTGTGATCCATGAAATAAGAAATCACAATAAGAAAAGCGAATTTTCTTTGCGAGTAAAAAACTACCCCTTCCTTGGTAGCGACATTGGCGTTGCGTCTTCTGCACCGTGGGTGAAAAGGGGATGGAACCACCCATCTATACACACCTACCTGCCTTTTCTCCAGAGGCGAATGGCGAGCGAACAAACTCATATGATCCCGGCACACAGAGACTGCGTTATAGCCTTCGCTTGTTTCCCGGGGGGGTTTAAAATGGTAATTCCTTCGGTGCAGGGGAGCCGTCCTGACGCTCCTCGTCGGCCTCGCCGGCTCCAGGACGGGACGCCGGGATGATCCTGCATGCCATCCCCTTTCACTCCTGTGCAAGCGATGTTGCCAGTGACAGAAGCCGGGCTTCTGATCCGACATTTAATTTGCGTCACCCTCCTCACCCTTCGCCTTCCCTCTCTGCCCCTCTCAAAAATTGCTTTCCATCCTCCCCCCCTCCCTCCTCTCCCCCTTCAAACTCCCTGCGAACGTCGAATGACCCGAAGACGAGGAGGTAACTGGAAAACCGGTTGATTGATATCGAAAAAACATAAAATAAAGTAGAATGAAAAATAACAGGTTAATGTGAAAAAGTTGTGTTCTCGAAATCAGCACGCACGTTTCTTTCTATCTGATTGTGCAAAAAATTAGCGTCAGATCAAAGTGAATTGAACAGGGTCTAAGTGGCTTCTTTGTCTCTTTGCCTGCTGGCCATATAATAATATCTTTGCACAAATGCAATGAAAACATTTTTCCACCCCAGGGTTAGAGACACACGTACACAAACACGCGCACATCGACAACCTACTTCTCATTAGCGGCTGTTCCCTGAACGAGCATCGGCTTATTAAGACCCTACACCAGATGTGTACGGAAAACAGGGGCGAGAAGGGGGTGGTGATCCTTTCGTCAAAGAGCCCGCCTGAGGGAAGCGCTGCGCGATTTCTTTCATGAGAAGAACGACATTTTTCACCTGTTGAAAGGGTGTCGTTTTTTTCTGAATCAACTTTTCTTCTGAAGCGCTTCGGCCCGAGGGTTTGAGGGTCCAAAATGGCTAGAAATTAGCCTTTCCTTTCGTGAATTATTTTAACGTGGAGAGAAGACCATCCGATTTTGATTTTTTAATAATTGATCTCTCATTTTCTCTTACGACCCGGCATTCTTGATATACTTGTGCAAGAATCGTGGTCTGATATTCACCCTGGATCTTGTATAATCCGCAGGGGTGAATCCAAGCCTCGATGTTGTCTTTGCCAGTACAGCAGAGGCGGTGAACTTTTCGTTTTACTCATCGTCGGGGGCTCGGATTAAAAGTTTCGATTAAACGGACCAAAGCGTAGAAGAGGAAGTCATATATTTACTTGGCGAAGAGAGAAAAGGAGCCAGAAGTAACCGGCTCTTAATTTAATTATAACTTATTCAGGGGCTCCGAATCTCCGGGATTCTTCCGGGTCGCTCCAGGCTCGAGATTGCTGCTGCTCGACTTCCCTTCTAGAAAAAATTACAAACATCGAGTTCCAAAAATATATTGACAAACAGATTTTTCGCATGTTCAATCATCGCCATTGAATTCAAACTTTGCGAAAAAAATTTTTTTTTCCCCATCTCTTACACATTCTTTTTAGCTGTTGGAAATTTGCGTTGATTCAATTCTTTTTTTTTTTTCTTATGATTTCTGATTCTCTTTCCGATTCAAAGAGGGGGAAAAAATTGTCACGGTACGTAGCTTCCTCCCGTAACCGATACAATTTTATATACCCCATTCCGCGCGTTTAATGGCGAGGAAGCCTGACCATTGCATATACCAACATGGCGGCGAGAGACTCGAAGAACGGTTGGTTTTCTCCGAGACTCGGGCGGTTCCTTCACGTGTATATCCTACAACTCGAGGGAAATTGGTGTAAGCAAGTTTGTCGGGTTACTTCGAGACACATTCGAATCCTTATGGATTTGAAAATTCAATAAATAAAGTCGGAATGACGGAGGACGGCCATAACGCAATTACCAACGGGCTTGATGCGGGGCTTCAGGTTCGCCCCTGGGCCCCCAGTCCTCGCGTCCCCGGGTGCCTGGGGTAGCAAGATTGAATATGAAAGTTTAATGCCAGTAATATCAGCGCCGCCACCCCCAGACGTACGTTTCGGCCTTCACGTACCTCATATCGCGGCCCAACCCCGTGCCGAAACTATAACCGTCCAACGAAATGTAGCTAGTGTATTATATTTATCCCACCCCGCAGGACACGCTTGCGAAGAAGACGACGGTCGGTGTTACAGGGTGGCCACACGGCTCGAAAAACTCGAAAACCTCGAAACGTCAGGGTGTTTTTGAATTGGTCATGGAAAAAAGTGAAAATTATATCAGTTTTCTATCATGGGAATTAGGAATGAATTTTTCAGGTAAGAAGCTTACTTTCATTTCGTCTCAAACTGAATTTTTTGTTCATTATATTTTTCTTTAATTCGAACTGAATTTGAACCGAATGTAGATTTGATAAACTGAACGATTCAAGCTTTTGTAACTTACTAGAACTAGGATAATGTCGGGGAAAAGTAGCTTTCAAATTTCGTGGATTTTTTTTCCAAAAAAACTTGTGACCACCCTGTGTTAGTGGAAAGAAAATGCCGGACACAGCGGCATCAGTTGTGGAAAACTTGGCAAATGTAGGAAATTGCGGTCTCGAAATCACCCCGCTTGCGTCGAGTTTCGTCGAGGGGTTGATATAGATGGATTTTGATTTGGGTACGACGCGCGTTTCCGCCGCTAAAATTTTACCACTAACGCCGCGTCGTCAGCTGACCCGCAAAATTTCACTTTCAACCCCCTCGGTCAGCAGAGCTGAGGGCTCTTCGCTCGAATCGAGCGGTGGATTCAAACTGTCGGTTAGAATATTCCTGAGTGTCGAATCGCGTGCATTGCCGTGTAACGATCACGTGGGGGTCAATATTTCGAATGGCCCATTAAAACATGCGAAAATAAAATACCTAAAGACGATTAGTTCGAAATCTTGATTTTCGAAAGTGTCACTGATCAGAGTGACTTTTTGAAAAATCAAGATCTCGAAGAATTCATCTTTAGGTATTTTATTTTGGATTCTTTGAAACTTCTATACATCGACCCTTCCAAGTTTTGACCCCCGCCCTAACGATCGTGGGTTTAAAATCTGGATGACAGAAATCGAGGGAAGCTAGTTTAACGGCTATTATACAGCGGATGAACAAAACCCGCTTACTTGACTGGGTAATTCTCATCATTAATTGGCGTATAATTCTGCGCTGCAAGGAGGCGCGTTCTAATTTTCTGTTAAATTTCCTCTCGCCTACAGGGGGTGGTCGGTGAGGGGCGGCGGGAGACAATGGGGGCCGAAACCAGAGACTCCGGTATGGCGGGCGACGGTTACAGCTTACACCATCGTCGAGGGTGGGATCAGAAAGGGTTCGAGAGGATTGGATCTTGTCTGTAATTAATGAGGAAAGTTTTACAAATAGCCCGGGGCATCGTCACTAAACGCCTTAGCAAAACCCCAGCGATGGGTTTTCCTCCCTCCACCCCACCCCCTATTTTGTTAAGGAAATATTTTTTCATCGGCAGGGTAATTTCTAATTGACAACTTGTCTTAGATTAAACGATTTTTTACGTCTAAAAAGAGAGAGAGAGAGAGAGTGAATGCGTTATGCATATTATCACTTCCTTTTCTAACGATAAAGGAAAAATCATTATGCAATATCAATTGCAACGCTTTTATCTTTGCGGTAATGTGATTTCAGAATTTAATACTTCTCTGGAAGGATTTATCTTTTTTTAAGGAGAGACACGAGTGACCCTCCCCCTCCCCCCTACCATTTAAGGGTTAATAAAGTAACGCAAAATAATAAAACGTACGCAAAATAAGATGTCAACAATTCAAGAAAAAATTTTACGATTAGAACATTCGGAATGATTGAACACTAGTATTTTCAATACGGTTTCAATGTTTTTGGGCTCATGATTTGCTCACTGGATCGATATCTACAAATTTTTCTTGTACATCTATATCTCTATGAGAAAACTGACGGAAACCCGTCTGTCTCGCAAATAGGTGAGTATAAGGATCTATATGTCCATCCCGTAAAGAGCAGGCGAGATGGCTATCAGTTGTCACTCAGTAAGATAAAGAGAGATAGAGAGAGAGGCGGGAGGGGGGGGGGGTGGGCAGGGGTTGCCGGAGGGTAGATTCGGCGAACGACGTCGTTGAGAGAAAGTCCGCGCTGCGGCGACTCATCGTCAGAGAGTGGAGAAACCGAGTGACCGGATCTAACCGTGCACTCGACTCCTGGATTTGATCACACTTATTTCCACGGAAGATATCCCGGCGCCGCGTCCCCTTTCTCTCTTACGGACCGCGGTGTTATTCCGAGTGCACCGATCATCCGGGTTTACTACCCCCTTTAGCTTGGCCGATCCCCGCGGGAGTTTCTTCCCGGGTAAAGTAACTCCCGGACGACGCGCGACGCTCCTACGACCTCCAATAAGCGACGCTCGTGCTACAGGGAAATCCGAGGATTCTGGTAAACACCGTAAGACGACTTACTGGATGGCGGAAAATTTATTTAAAAAATTTATTTAGTTAAAAAATTGCTGACGAAAATTTGACGAATATGTTGGAGAATAGCTACTCGATTCCTTTTTCCATCCATTCATCGTCCGCTTCTCTTTTGATATGTTTCAGGCGCCGCTGACCGGTCATACCGCACCGGATCTGACACTGAAGGCGCCGCGACGACGGATAATCCGACGACTCCGTTCCCGACGCCGCCACCGACCTTGACTCCAAATCATCGTCAGGCGTCACCGTTTCCTTTGGAGAGCACAAATTCGCGTCGGCATCACTACAACGGATCAGCGATGACGGACAGATCGCGTAGCGGAAACGGTAAGAATCGATTCCGGGTGTCCGATCATGTGTCTTGATTTTCGTCCGCTTCTTATCTGCTCTTCTTCGCTCACGCATACCTCAAGTGCCGTATTTTCTTCCTTTTCTTTTACTCTCCAAACATGGAAGCCAAAAGGTGAGCTCATCTTTCTACCCCCTCGGGAGCCCGGCAAAATTTCTCGTATTATATCGTATAGCTATATACTACGTGTGTAAGGTTTTGCAAAGTTTTGCAAATCCACGGATTATTCCGGACGGTTTCTCCCTCCTTTCCTGCAACGCGGGGAGCAGACTCGCTGAGGGGTGATACGCGGGAGGGTTTTCTGAACGCGAATTTCTGCAGCTCAACGCGAATTCACCCCGTTGCGTCGGATCGTTTGTCGTTTCAATCGTTACGCAAGCTTGAAATAAGCTCCTGCACAGTTGCAGGGCCAATTTTGTCATACAATAACACGTGTTCCGACATACACACACACACACACACACACTTGTCATATATGGTCTCGTTCCGCGCGCTGCAGGGACGATATTCCCGTTTTTTTACTTTTTCGTTTCCCCCGTTCTTTTCTTATTCGCAAATTTCTTCCTTTCAGGCGAAACTGTATACGCTGCACCGACCAAGAAAAACAACCCCGCTGCTGGTGGCACTCTCAATCGACGTAATCGCCGGGGACACGCCAGTGCTCTAAGCAGCAGCTCAACCGCGAGCAGCGACAGATCAGAGGCTGTTTTTGCCGACGAACATTCTCGCATGCACCTCAACAACGGTAAGTCAACCCTTTTTTTCACAATGCGTGAAGTCAGTAAGCTACAAGTTCGTTATCCGTTGCATATATATATTATATATATACACGTCTAAGCATCCCGATCCCAGCCGTCATCTTACATCGCCTCATCTTTCACGCCATTCATCGAGCCACAATCATCGTCATCGTCATCATCACCATTCATACCTGGACTTCGTTAAACGAAATCGTAACAGTTTTCTCATTTCCTTGTATGAAAATCTTTAATCGCTTTAACGTAGTGTTTTATTACCGTAATCCAGAGGAAAGGGTTGGTCGGAGAAATAATTTAGCTAATGGTCGGAAAATAATGTTTTTTTATTTTTATTTTACTCTGTTGGTTACATGCTTTTTTTTTAATAAACTCGTTCATGTACAATTTCTATTGCATTTTTATTTAGACATGTGTAACAGAATGATTATCAAATCAACAACTCCTTCCATCCATTCATGTTTGCGAATGGTACTATAATAACTGCAGCATTGCATCCTCCGGTTGCACAAAGTTGGTAAATTTTTATCTGCGAGGTGCATCTTCGACGTGAAATTGTTGCTCGTTCATACAGTGGAATGGGCACGTCGAGTCGGCCATGTCGCTGCTTTGGTTCGCAAGTGGGTAACTGAGTTACCAGTTACCCCGTGGTCAGGCTAGTTAACGGGGGTCACTGAAAAGTTAGCCGGTACCAGTCCATTGTTTTGGAACGCCGAGAGTATTTAGGCACCCCGTAGGTCCCTCCGTCTCCCACGAATATCTCTCGTTATCTCGCGCGTCCCTCTTCTGCCGCGGGTTTCGCGGTCCCCGAAGGTAACGCAGTTTTGAACCACCGGATGAACAAGTTACTCGTCGCGTACATTCACGAGCCAGTGAAGCTCTTGGGGTGCATGAATGCGTGTATGTATGTTGAACTTTTAAACGCATTTGACTAGATCTCGTTTGCAGCTACGCGATACTTTATAATAGGTATACCAATACCAGCTGAGTGTCATGTCTGCAGAAACTAGAAGCCTGAAGTCATTTAACACCACGGATTTGCGATTACGAGATCAATTAGCTGCTGATGTAGGATTTTTCCTTATGTGCTCGAAGGATAATTCAAAAGAAAAAAAAAAAGAAGTTAAAACTCCATTCGCATGTAATGTACGTTAGAAGCGTCAGGGTGGAAAACTACAAGAGGAATTAGCCTCGGTTCGCAAATGTCAGGCGTAATCGGAAGCCGGTAAGAGAATTGAACTTGACGGAATCCCGTTTCCGGTAATTGTTTGGTCGCATGACCGGCCTCCCCGAGGGCGAGTGGAGGAAGAAGGTTCAGTTCACTCTCTAACGAAGGTATAGCTTGGTGCCTACCTACGTCTATTAGCAAATGGCTTTCGCTATTCCCAGACAAAGCTTACCAACGTTAAACCGATGTCCTCGCTGTTCGAGGCCAGGAACCCTGGAGAATCAGATTAGACGCGGTCAACGGGGACGAACGTTGATACCGACCTGGTGCATGGTACCTACCCACCTCGATGTCACAGACGGTTGGGCACTTCGCTTGTAGTTTACTCGGCGTTACTTCTCTCCGATCCTATTGAATTATACGAACTCGCGTGTACGATGCTGATTCAGATTTGAAATCTGAGCGTAAATATCGCATGTATATCGAACAATGTATACGTGCAACATAGACACACAACACATTGTACGACACACGGCGTATTCCTCCGCACGGAGTGGCAACAAAAGCTGCTCTAATGTAATATATCAATGGTAAATACTCCTGTTTACTGCTACGGCTAGCGCGCAATGACGGTTGTTATATGATTCTGACCGCGTCATTAGAGGAGATCATAAAATATTTCAACCGCAAATCTGTCCTCCGGGAACGGTTATAGATTTCAACTGTACCACCATAGGTCTGTATATTTCTGCCTGGGTCAGTGCCAACACCCTCGATTCAACTGCAGCCAGTAGGTACGGCGCTGCAATACGCGGGGGATGATTCACCCCTTTGAAAATTTTTCTCGAATCCACTTTACAAGACTTATTCAATACAAGACATTCATTTACTTCCGCGAAAAAACGAAAAGAAAGAAAATGCGCAGATCGGGTTTGCACCCTTATTTTTACCCAATATATTCGTACTATATATATATATACTAACATCAAGAGCTGGGAATAGGACGGAAGGTGACGTGGTCGAATGATCGCAGCCGTCACTCCAGGTCGAAATACAATCTGCAAACATCTGCATAAATACGTATAACGCAAGCCTTCTCCTGGGGTGGAGTAGAGGGGGGATGCACCCTTGCGTCAAGTAACTGTCCACCTTGTTGAGGTCCGACATTGCGGGGTGGCGTCTCTGGGTTGCGGTTTCTCTGACCAACCCTGACGAGCCGAAGAGCAGGGGGAGGGAAGAGAGGGTGATGAGAGGGAGTTTCGGGAGCATCGAGGTGTCAGTCGGATACCCGGTGGCGTCACCACCCTTAATTGGCTCCGTGATTACGGGCTTCCGATTCACCGAGCGCCGTATGCAGCAGCAGCAGCGGGACGCTCACTTCGCCACCCGACCTCATTGCGAGCCACTCGCTAAATCAAGTTCGCACGGGGACGGGAGAGAATTGGCGCGAAACACGGGGCAGGACTCGTACTCGTCCGAAAACCCCTTCCCCTTCCCCTTCCCCGCACCTCGCCCCTCGATTAGGCTGACTTTTATTCGATTATTATACGCACGACGCGACGGGGGCGCTGAAACCCCCGATATACAAAATCTACTCGGCCACTTTTCGACCGACGATTGGTACAGCGTGCTTCTACCGGTTTTCCACGGTTTCAAAGCCACCCTTCGCTCCGGTATCCAACCCCGAAAATGTCACGCAACTTTAAACGTGACTCGACGTTTATGCACGTCGGCATCAATTGTCAGCTACGCGTAGAGTGAGTTGAGTTTTCCTCGTTTTTCATCCCCGCGCAGGATCCAAAAATGTGGAATTACCGGAGGTGAGATAAGGGCTGCAATGGCGATTTATCAAGGACGCGAATAGAATTGGAAAATGGAGAAATCAGATGAAGTGTTGAAAATTCAAAATGTTGAAGTATTATAACTGACAGATTTCTCATCATTTTGCGTTCTCACATTTTTTTCTTCGAAAAAACTTCGAAATTTCCCGCTTTCCCGTATTCCTTACTTTTGTTTTCTGGATTTCTGTCCGATCTTCGCTTTCTTCGGTTCCCAAATTCGACGTCGAATTCCGATCGATGAAATTTTTTTGTCTTGCGACTACGTTTGACATTTAAAAAAAATTTTTTTTCTTTATTTACGTCTTTCTCTAGCCTTCAGACACGAATAATAAAGGGTCCAAATACAATTTTGAGAAGGGGTAAAAATGTAGTAATGCAGTCTTTTTCCGTATCTTTTTTTCCTTTCTTTCTTTCTTCTTTTCACCGGCAGATGTCGACTGACCGTGCAATTACCTACAAATATTTTCAATCCTCGTAGAACGCGTGGAACAAGCTGTTCGTACGTGCGGGATTCAATAACGGCTCTATAGGAATACAAACCGTGTTTCGATACCCGCAGTAAAGTTTTCCATGGTACACATTATAACCGCGACACGTATGTTCACGACAGAACCCGTACCTCCTCCTCCTTCTCCTCCTCTCCTTCTTCCTCCTATTCACCAACGTTTCATGCGACTCAATTTAATTAAACAATTGTTATATGCGAATTATAATTGACTGGGCGTACAGGTGCGGTTATACCCCTCGTACATATTCGCCATTTTCTCTCTCTTATATTCGTTATTGCTATACACAAGTATTAATTACATTTACTTCAGGAGTTTAATTTTGTTCCGACTTCATGCATACCGCACCCCATGGCGATGAAACTTGTTGTTAAAGCGCGTAATAATTTCCTTGAAGTCTGTGAATGAAATTTTGCTTCATCGCATCGTTTCCGTCAAATTCATTTAAACAAAACAAAAAGATGAAAAAAAAAGACACCGCACCGTCATCAATACCTACCCACGATTCATATCATCGTCACAAATGTCCCAGTTCTATTTCCCAAGAAAACTTAAATATATATCAATTGAAATTATGCATTTTTCGCACCCTTCGAAAAGCACTGCAAGCACATGGCACTAATCACTGTTCCTTTTTTTCTCTTTTTCTCTTTTTTTTACCGCACAACAACCTCGCACAACAGGTCTGTCAAGGCCTTCGTACTTCACCGGTATGTATTTGCTGATGCGCAGAATACACGTACGATTATGCATATATATGTATACGTGTTTCGATTTGTGCAAGAGATATATGGGCGAAAAAAATGATTAGACGAATGAATCTTTATTTATTTATTTATTTATTTATTTATTTTTTAAATCACCTACACGCACGAAATTCAATGCCGTAGAAAGCCTGGCCATAATCTTCTTCATTATACGTATTACAATCCGTTGTTCCGTATCGCCTGCTGGAACGGACAAAATCCCATTTCAAATACCCCGTTTTCATTCTATTTGACAATTCAGTTTATAAAGATGTGTGTGCGTGTGTGTGTCTGTGTAGTTGTAGTAGTAGTATATGTGTATGCTGCATAGAATTCTTGGGTGTTTTGTTGCGTTATATATACATGTATATATGTTACATATATGTATATATAGATGTATTATAGATCGTATTAAGCATAGCGCAATGCATACAGCAGGTTTCTATAAATAATAATTTAAATATTAATACACGTAATTGAATCGGTCGTATACGTTAATCGTGGAAATTCGCAACACACGCGTTCATTGAATGATCGACGATAATAGAACACCGTTCGCTCTGTACCTGCACATAATATCAGTGAACGGTTATAATCGTATGCACACCTCTATTTGCCCCGATATACCTGTAAGTATACATTTATATATATATATATGTGTGTGCATTGAAACGAACCGGAGGTACGAATCTGTCCGGGACACGGTTCGCTTACTGTTCAGAACTATCAATTACTGCAGCTCCGATAATGACGTTTTCAACTAATGGCCGTTAAAATGGAAACAATAGAATCGACTTTTTTCCAATTCATAAATTTCACCCCGGCAGTTGCGTTTCGGTTGCTTTTCGCTCGGTTCCCTGGATGCAGCGTCAATTCACTGCCTGGATTATCGAACTACGACAAACATTTCTGTATTATCCGTATATACATATATACAATATATATATATATATGTGTGTGTGTGTGTAGAAAAAGTGCAGTGCACGGTAAAAAAAAGTCGCGAAAACGCAGGGAGCTTCCGGGGGAAGTTTTATTCTTTCAACCCCTATTTTCGCGCCACCCTTTCTTTTTTTTTTATCGTTCGCATAATTCACACTCACACACAGCAACACAAACTTTTCAACCTGAAACTCAAATCTGCCGCAGCGATGAACTTCGGCCAGTCCATATATTCGGGACAGTTTCGACCACTTGCATTACCTACCCATTGGTGGAATGTATTATATATATACCGTGTTCTCCGGCCGATAACACTGATTTACAATAATGTCCACCGTTGTGTTATGTTAACGGCCGCTAATGGTTACACACGGCTTTAATTATCCTCGCTGACCAAACTATCGCACCCTTTCTCTATCCATTCCACCCCCACCCCCGTCATGTTGGCAAGTCTCGACAATTAAATCAACGCCGTATATCGGGTCCGTTGATTCTCAATAACGCTGATGGATGAAACAGCGTGGAAATTAGCTCGAATCAAGGCGTGATCGAACTTCCAAGAATCTAAAACTCACACCCTATCTTAATTGCAGTTATTAAGGAAACTCGTGATCACGATCTTTGATCCCTGCATCTTGAAGCAATAAATGGAGAAACGCGAGTTTTATGCTTTTTCCTGCTTTATTGCTTTTTACGATACTTCGGAATGTCATGTCGTATAATTCATTAATCAATGCTCACCATCGGTGATCCCCGAATCTGATGCTTCCCTAAAATCACACGTTATCTACCACGTGATACATGTTGTTCCCATTCGGTTAGAACCGCAGCTCAGGTGCTCTGGCTAATTAATTAATTTTGAAAAACGCGGCTTAACAGAAGGGCCGAAGATACGCTCGACCATTCGAACTGTTATTTATGGTCGCTATAACATGCTTGTCCGGTATTTACGACGTCTAGCCATCGGGAAAGAGGATGAAAACGGCGAATGGAGTGGCGGAAGTTTCACGGGTTGTTCGAAGCCGCTTATCAGAATTAGCTAATAGCTTTCGTAGGAATACGATGAGGCGAACCATTAGCCTCCGCAGGCGATAAGCTGCAAATATTCCGCTTCGTTTTTTGTTTCTCGTTCAAAAAGTACTCTGTAATCGGAGGAAATCGGCCAATATTTATATCACGCATGTCTACGTTAATGGAAAAATATCGAATTAGCGACAAAAGTTGATCCGTACAAAAAGGCTTCCTAGAGCTTAGCTCCAATTATTGAATTCATTGGTATTGCTTATTTCAATTTACTTTCAACGCATGGACAAATAGTCAGCTGACTATTGTTATTTTGTACGCTTAGCCTGTACTCTGTGCCTTACGTTATTATACATGTCGTTGATTCAGTCAACTAATAATCGTGTCACTTTAACACGATTGATCCATCTTTATTATAAATCCTTTCTAATTAAATACACTCGATTCAGTAGCTGGTACCGTTTGTACTATGATATGGTTTAAACAATGGGAAGACAATTGACGTAGGAATTATTTATAGTATCTAGAATTATAGATCAGGGGTAGCGTTTTTACGACTTTCGGATTATTCCTGATTTGATTTATTTACTTTTTTTTATTGCGGTAGATAAATTTTTATTTCTTTGCAGTTTAAGATAAAGATAAAATAGAACAAAACAAACAAAAAAATAATAATAATAATAATAAGTCGTAATCGGAGACATTCAATATCGTGATATTCTTCGACGAGGGTTTGAATGATTCGAGACATCGAAACTGCCAGCGAGTTGGAACAAAGGTGTTCTTATACAGTTTCTTACAATTCCTCGATCCTTGACGCAAACGTGAAAACGACAGAAAATTGAGCGCTGGATTGACGTTTCTATGTACCTACTTTCGAAATAAAGAAGAAAAGAGAGACGTAAAATAGAAGCGAGCTTCGTGTATATGTATACATATATGTGTCCCTATAATGTATACCAAAGTTAAAGTCAATCGTCTAAAAGGCAGCGTCGCGACGACTCGCCTTGGGACGGGAAAAACTATTAAACTGTAGACTCGGGTGCTCGGCTTCGACACACATACGTGCTCCACGTATCTCGGACACCTTATAGGTCCGCAGAAACGCGCAAAAAATATCGCGACAAAAGAAACCGGGACAGATCGGGAAAGGGAAAATACTAGGAAGGCTCCAATACCTCGCGGAATATTTAGGGTTGAAATTTTTCACGATTATAAAAAACAAGTTATGGTTGCCTGTGCAGACACTGGCGGGGATTCACCCCCGGAACCAGCTCCCCCTGAAGTTCCACCACGGGGCCCTTCCCTCCATGCCACCCACACCCTTCGGGCACAGCAGGTCCGAAACGGTTGCCCACCAAACGCTACTGCCGGATATGCACTTCCGCCGGAACAAGTTCAGTCAGAAAACTACCAAGGTAAGTTCCAGAGAACCAAAATTGGCGAAAGATGATTATTTTCCTATTATTGGCGAAATGAAAGGTTGCTTTTTCGTTTGTTGTTGCTGTTGTGAGAATGTTTGAAAATTAAAACAATGCTGAATTATGTTTATAGAAGTGATTTTTTACTGTTTGAAAAACGTTTTGAAGAATAAAAATTTTCATTTTAATTTTAACGGTACCCTAATTTTTCCTCCCTTATCCCGTTTGGCTCGCCCCTCTCCTATATATATATATTTGTGAGGAATTTTGTCGAGGAAATGTGTTATATACGTGAAAAAACACGTATAGTAGAAATGAAAAATAAAGAATTGAACAGGCGGCGACGATCGCGTTATTTGGTTAAAATTTCGTTTCAGTTGGTATAGAATTTTTAACGCCCCGTCGAATTTGAAAAAAAGGAAAGGGAGAAAAGGGATGTAAACGTAAAGCAGGGTATAAAACACGTGCGGATAGTTTTCATCCGGCGAAACGCTTGTATATATGTACACTTGTTACGTATAATACGAATTTCCCGCCTCCATACGTTAAATGAACATTTGCGCACCGTTAGCCCCGCGATTTGGCTTATCGAAAATGCATTTCAATAGATTTTGGGTAAACTCGTGCACCGTGCGCCCGGCTGTTCAACCTGTGCCTCGAAATTCTATTGGTGTCAAATTTACTCTCCCAAATTTTTTTCTCCGCACGGTTTTTCCCAGTGCTATGGGTTTTTGAAAATTAAGGGGATGATTGGGACTTGGATAGAATTTAAGAACAAAATATGCATAACTACTTATAGCGTCACGTGAATTATTACGAGAAAATCCTGAGAGTTTGAATAAATCAATACGTCTGCATTGACTCGCTAATTTTCAATCAATCTCACGTTTATTGTTCGTTTAACTCAATTCGTGATTTTCGACGACTATTCATGAGGCCTGAAAAGCTCAAAAATCCTCTGTTCTAAAATATTGAGAGAAAAGAAAAATCGTTTTTATACTTTAATTTAAATTTGAGAAATTTAGCATTTCGTAGATTTTCAAACAGTATACTCAATTTACTTACTCCTTAACCCCGTCACAACGGTGTTATTTCGAGTGATTCGAATAATGCGATTAACCAAATTCCGCGTTATCGGGTGCAGAAGGTTTTCGTTCGTTTTAAATTTACTTCCGATTTTGTTCTTCTTCCTTTGTGCCTGGCTGACACGTTCCACGATGCATTTTTGCCCGAGTAAACACGAAATCACGTTTGGGGGTAAAAACTGTTTATGTATGTATGGCATGCCTAACTGTACCAACCAGCACCTGCAACGTTGAACCATCGAAAAATCATGCCTTTGAATATTCAACGAGGGATCGAAATTCAAATATTGAGAGAATGTCTACACGGATAGGCGTGTTGCGGCAAATCATTATATCGGCCGAACGGACCGATTGGTGTGTAACACATAAATCATGGTTCAATCTTCTTGCCACCGCGCGTAAAGTCTATTTTTTCTCGATCTACCGGCTGCGTAAGAACTTGAAATTCTTCCCGATCCTTTTTAATCTTTGAAACTGCGTGAACACAAAATAAAAAAAAGGTAAAAAAAAAAAAATGTTTTTCTAACTGAGACTGGCGAATAACTGGATCGAAGGGAAAGGGTGGAAACGAATTAATCCCAAGTCGGAATTCAATTCGAGGGCAATTCTCGGCGTGCCATAGTAGCTATCTAAAATTCGTCCTCGGCGATAGCTACAATCCAACTTGGCAGTGATCCTGCACCTGTCGGTGACTTTCAAGGAATCCAAATCGCTCGTAATTATATCGAGGCAGGTATGTCACCCTCGGGGTTGGTTACGTTCTGAGCCTGATAATCCTTTGTCGGAATGTCCACAATGCTCCGATTAATTAAACCAGTACATGCGAAGTTACACAGCGAGGGGCTCGGTTGAATGTGATCGCCAGTTATCCGCGATAAAATTCCAGCAGCGAAAAAAATCTTTTCATTCCGATAAAAAGTGAATGAAATTTGAAAAAAAAAAAAATAAATAAATACAAAACAACAACAACAATCGCGAAAACAACCAAAAATTTGCGACAAAAGTTTACACATAAAAAATACGTGTGTATATCGAACATATACATATGTATGCATATAACGTGCGATTTGAAAATCCCAGGCGAGTGGTTCTTGTGCCTGGTATAGATATAATGCGTGTATGTATCTGTAGAATGTATATGTTATATATAGGTATGTAGATACGGTTGAAGAGCAAAAGGAGGAGGGTATTAGCATAAGTGGCGAATTTATTTTCTTTGGGAACCTATTAAGCCGTCGCAGGGGAGGGAGGGGAAAACGGCACAGGTGAGATTAGGACGGGCTTAGATCGGTTTTCAAGTTTCCTTTCGCGGCGAGAGGTCGGGAGGTCGAGAGTCGTTGCCGGGAAATTTAGCTCTGGCCGACGGTGTTGCATAAGAAAATTGAAGCTACCCCAGAGACGACGAGACGCGGCAGAGGCAGAGGCAGAGGCAAGGGCATTATCGTATCCATGCAGAACTCTAGACGGTGCTTATGAAGTTATACGTATTTTTGCATAATCGCAAATTAGACCTAATCACCCTTACCCCCGAGGGATTTTTGGACGAGGACGCGAAATCCAACGATTACGGGCGCAGCTCGGAGCCAGCCAGCCTATCTTGGATCCAGAATTATTTGTCTCGCGTTAAACGAGATAGCGATAAGCTTTATTGAGAAAAATTTATACTTCTTATTTATTTATTTATTTATTTATTACAGGATTGCCTTAGGTTGACTGTTTCTTAAATTATTATAATCTTATTAGCTGCGAAGATGTGTATGGAAAAGAGATAAAATAGCAAGTACTGGATATACAATCAAAAGCGTAGATTATTCAACCTCCTTAAAACACAGTAGCCAGCATAAATTTTTTAATAACATAAAAAACAAACAAACAACTAAATCTATTTACATAAATTTTACAATTTCACAATTTCTTTTCTCTGATCAAATATTATTCTTAAGCAATACAGAATCCAACGTCTCTTCAATTCTTTATCTGAAAGAGATTAATTTTTCATTACCGCAATAAGTCATATTGAAATAAATTATTTTGCTCCGTGAATACCGTTGCGACATAAAATATTGAAAAAAAAAAAAAAAGAAAAAAAAACTGCTATAAACGCGGGCACTGTTGAAAAAGTTATCGTGCGAGTTTTAATTCCGCATTTGCAAAATGCTTTATGCGTACAAATTTCAGTCGTCCGTTACTCGCCGCGGGTCGTAAAGCAACGTAATTTGATGAGAATAATTCTTCCCTTTTTTCCTCTCCATCTCGTAATATCTTTGCGGTTTTACGATCGGTGGAAAAATTTCATTTTCTTCGGTATAACGACGCGTGACCGCATGTCTTGATGCTATTCTTACCCGTCAGGCTCTTCGGATTAATCTGACAAAACAATCACTGCGACTTTCTTCGTACGGAACTGCGTTTTCCTTACTATTATTTCCTTCATCGTTCTTCTTCTTTTTCTTTTCTTCGCTATTTTGCAGTCTTCTGACATAACCTTAGAAGAGTTCTCTTCACCGGAAGTAGTTAGGGTCAGTGTTCAGTCAGACAAACCACGGAGTCTCGACTTATGAGGGGAAAAACTGCGATCGAGAGAAAGAAAGAAACGTGGGTTTTTAACGGTGTGAAAAATCCACATTCTCTTCGTTTCATCGGTGGGAAAATTTTCAGATTCCGCATCGCACAGCCGGCGGTAATACGTCAATTAATATGATAACGTCGCCCTGTGGAAAGCTTTACAGTGAATCCGCCCGTGCAGCTTTCCCTCTGGGTATCGTGCAGCGCTGAACGTGGCTTCTAACGGCTTGTGGGAACGAGAAAACAATTACAATGGAAAATAACGGCGGTCCAAAGAGCCCGGAATAACCCCCAATCACGTTACATGACGCTGAAGCTGCAGGCTGTTGTTCCTGTGGGAATCCCAGACGCATCAGGGTATTTTTTCTAAATTTCTAAAATACGATTAGAATTTTTTTTAAACAATCTACCAGTACGTCGACAGGTACGATAAAGGGTACATGAAAATGGAACTTATTCCCTTTATTCATACCACGTTGTTTTCTACGTATTTAATCATTCGCATATTACGTTACACCGGTTTTTTCCGTACATGAATTTCCTGTCCGTTAAACCGTGCAAATATCGCATCCACGAGGGGTAAAAGCTCGGTGAAATCTGATTTACGTAAAAATATGCGAGCTGTAGATAATAGTTAATTTCCGGAATATATATTCTGACGGTAATACCGAACAAGAAAATTCGCCAGCCCGATTTTTCTTCCCCAAAAATAACATCGGGATGAGAATATCAGATATTAGCGAGGAGTCAAGGGCGAGCGCTGAGGTCCCGTAAAATCGAGGCTAAATTGATTTTTCACGCAGGATGGAATTGCGCGGGAGTTTGGCAATCGGTGAACAGAAGCGGGGCGGAAAATCTGCGAGCATAGAATCGCTGGGAATACTGTCCGTCGAGGAGAGGTTATCGCGGGCAATTTAAGGAGCAATTAGATAAGTGGAAGCGCCCCGTAGCACCCTCGGTGATTCGATAAATGCGAGGACCATGCAGTCGGTAACCGGTTCCTCGAGTACAAGTGGAACCCCATCCCCACCCCCGAACCATCAGGGGGAATTGATAGGCGGTGAACGGCGGACGGTCACCTCCTGAGCAATTAAGATTTTCCATCAGCGATTGAGCTCGGCTATCGAGTGTTTTCCTTTTCTTTATTTCCTTCTTCTTATTATTTTCGCTCGGATATTTATTTCCCACGCGTCCGTTATGGGTACAAGTACGTCTATATGTCTGGCGACTAGATCAGAGCGAATCCTGCAACTTCCGAAGATGGACCGCGTCGGTATAGTTTCGGGGATGCTGGAAAAGCGTCTTGGGGTGAAACAGCCGGGCTTTATTCCCTCTTCCAATTTGCGGCAGCCTGCAGCTGGCGAAAATATGCTTCCTCGGCTTGCGGGGGGAAAAGCCAGTCTTGTTTCCCCTCGAAAGATCTCTTCCAAACCAGCCTTCGATGCACACGGATTCGATTAATCCACTTCTCCGGCTAATGCTGGGTAATTAATATACGAGGCAATACCCTCCGCCGGTGTTGAGGGCTGACCGCCATCCGTCTGCGGAATTGGCGACAGATCCTGCAGCCCTACTCGTTACTAATAAACATTCTATAAATTGGATTAACCAAGCGTATGGATCAAATCGGATTTTTTGATTCTCCCACAGTCAGACTCTTTCGGTTATTGAATTCTCGATCTTTACCGGCGGTTGGTGATACGCTTTGTGATTTCGTTTATCTTACATCAGTTGGTTCGTTTTCTTTTACTAAGAAGTCTTGGGAAGAATATTTTCTACGATTCCGCGGAATAAAAGTACTCGTGAAACTCAACTACTACTACTACTACTACTACTTACACCTACCATTACTGAAAACGCTCCAACAGTTTTACAACAATGCGCAGCCACGCATCGCGAGTTGGTTCCACTCGGCTGATAGAAGCGAGGAAAACTGGACGCACGACACGAAGAGGGAACTTTGTGAAAACAGATCCTGGGCGGAATATTTCTCCTCGGTCGTCCCTTGAAGGGCCATTTGAAGCTCGTCCCTGGACAGAGGAAGCTCTTTTCCGCGAAACGCGGGCACCAATTTGTAACTACGGGGCTGCAAAAGCTCCTTTGACCCCCGGCGATACTACAAAGTGGAAGCTGCACACGCGGATGCAGACAAACGTTAGGTGGGCAGCCTCCGCGGAAAAGTGGTTTGAGGGAAAAAGCCTGCATAGGGCGAGATGACGAGAGAAAATCGTTGCCGTTCGGGCAACCGAACCGAAACGGCATCCAGGTAAAACGGCTGCATCGAGGTTGCAGGATGCAGCGAGGGAGATTAGACGGGATAATCCCTGCAGGCTGCAGGGTGCACAGCTAGATCCGCGCGGTATAGCGAACCGCAGATCTCGAGTTCCTCGGTAATTTCCGCGTAGTCGGCGCCGGCATGAACGCCGAGTCGGCCGGTGATTACCCTCATCCCAATTTCCAGAGTATCCCTATTCTCCCCTGGACCTCGCCTCGTGATTCACGCTGATGGAATACAATATGCATGTCGTGTATACGCGGGCATTAATTAAGGAGGTGGGCCGTACAAGAATCTAGGTATATATATACTTTTTACCCGTCTCATTATATACCCGATGCAGCTGCGAATATCTCTTACGAAAATAGAAAAATTCAAAATTCATGCGAGACGGTTTTCTGAATAAAACGAAGGAATCTTATAGATTTTTTAACAATTTTAAACCGATTTCAAATTAATATACGCTGTATGTCTGTGAGCTTCAATAGTATCCCATATCAATCCCGTTACTGGAATGCGTCATATTTCCTGCATTTTATGCAGCCGTTATGCGATTTGAGACGATAAGAACCTCGCGCTTCAGCTCCCTTTGATATCGGAGCGAAAATCGCCCGAGAACATTCAGGAGGACACCTCTGACTTTCCGTTATCCTGTTAAAATTGGATCCAATTTCTAACTTGTCACGCGCTCTTAGCTAACGTGAGATTCCTCGAAATAAACGTTACATCGCCTGTTTCTGGCTCGCGCACTTCGCGGGTCTCCTGACATTTGATCCCAATGAACAACAAAGTTATTACGTATCTGTAGGTTCTACCTTTCAGCTAGAACCTCGTCTACCATTTCCGTGAGTGAATCTACCAACAGCTACCAGTTCTGCTTGTGCAATTTCTCACGTTTCAAATTAAAGACAGAAAAACATGGTAAAAAAGTGATTCAAAATTTACGCAAATATACCTGACAATTTGCTAAATATGGGACACCGTTTGAGGGGGAGGGAATTCGAAAAGAGGGGCGCGGAAAGCACGAAGCAGCGGTCTTCGAGTCGCGTGATACGTTGGTCCCTATAAATCTGCCCACCTTCACTTCCCTCTCTCTCTCTCTCTCACTCTCTCTCTCTCTCTCTCTCTCTCTCTCTCTCTCTCTTATTGTAAGTACGGAAGCCGGTATAACTCAAACTGTCCTCGGAGGGCCAACCGAGGTTTGGATTCAACGGGAGATCTTATCGCTGAGACAACAATAGCACCAGGCGTTGAAATGCTTATCATTCGTCCCACCTTTAGCCTCGAGAATTTATAAGCTCAGCCCTGCGTTCTCGGCATCGTCGTCGACGGTGTTGTCTGACCTCCTCTGAACCCGGGTCTCTTTGCCCGTCGACGGTAGTCGTCCGGTGTTGCCATAGGTCACGCCACCGTCGCATTCTTTGCGTGCTTAAGATATGAATAAAAAGTCTCTTTGTACCTTATACCTGTGTACGTAGACAAGATTTTCCGCGAACCCGCGAATTGCGGATAAATCATTCCCTCAAAAAAATTCTGCCGGCTTTTGCCGAATTCTTTGCGCGTTTAGAATTTCTTCGTTTCAAATTAACGCTCGGTATGCTTTCGCGACAAGTGAATTTAATTCACAATTTTTTCTTGGTTTTGAAAAGAAAGGAGAAAAAAAGAAAAAGAACAAAGATACGATAACCCCATGTCCAGAGTCTGTGTTATAATCTCTTGAAAATAATTTTGCTGTGTCACGATTATAAGCCTTGATCGGTTCTGCATATATATACGTTGTACGTACACGTGTAATATATGAGCATCTTTCGTGAAGGAGGCTGAGGCGGAAGCGGCCTGAGCTTTTTGAATTTCGGATAATCGTAGTGACTTGCACGCGGCGGTGAAAACAATCCTGATGGACGTGAGGATCTCGACGAGGCAGGGCGAGAGGGCCGAGTCTGCACCGCGTCAACGCTGCTAACGAGATACAAAAAGATTTCTTCCAGCCACATAAGCGGATTGACCCGGTCCTCTGTTTAATTAAGCCCTGATCTAGCGATAGCGTGCGATATTCCACGGCGCTCGATCCAATTGCTACACGTTACACAGTACGAAAGGCAAAAATTTCGCCGTCGTCATCACCCTGATGCTCTGAACCGTCGATTTTTCTTCATCCCTTAAAGAATATAATAATCGTACAAGGTGTATGAGTTCGCCAAGCGATGGCGACGATTCTTAAGGGATAAAGATCTTTTGATGATCGATGATGTTTAATTTTATTCTTGATCATTCCGTTTCAAATTCGTTTCTGCAACTCGAATCACCGCCTAAAAGGAACATATGCCGATGGTGTGAAAATTTTGTTCACGAATTACACACCGACGAAGGGGTGAGCGGCGACTTTTGCCCACGGTAAAGTTGGCGGGGGTTCGCTATCCATCTACTCCTGCCAGGAAGGATGACGTATTAGTTTTGCAAGATCTGGCCTGCAAGTGGATTGATAAATAGCCAAAAATACGACTATATACGCAACCGCGAAACAGCCTCAGGGGCGGAAATTCTACGGGTGAATTAAGGAAGCATGAGCTGTGAGAACGTTCAGAACATCCCATCGCGTGAAATACACACTTGTAAGCCCCAAATATGCCAAGATGTTGCTTGTCGCTTGATTAATTTGAAATTAGCGATCACGATGCGAGAACGAAGGACAGCGTGGCCGTCGACGAAAGGAAAAAAAACACAGGAATGAACTTTGGCCCGAAGCCCTTATCGCCGAAGAAAAATTCCCGAGTGTGGCAGGAGACAAATTAACGCGTCCAAAGTGATCGACCCCAGGATCGAGAGTCAGGTATCATGTACATTAGAGTGGTCCTTGTTTTGGGCTTTTTAGAAGTTTCACTGGGATACCCTCACCAAATTAGTTACAAATTAATGAATAGAAATATCCTGGAACGGAAAGTCTCTCAAGTTTGACCTAAAAATTTCTACTCAACCTTCGGTGTAACGTAACGGATTCTATATTTTTAAGAAGTAATATTTTATTTCAAATATGAACAAGTCAGATTATAAATTCAGTTAAATTATTTGCAAACGAGATTTTCAGTCCCCTTTTTTTATTTCAGGCTAATTTGTTGACTCGTTCTAATCATTATCACATACATCCGACATGATTCATTCGATAATGAAATTAAAATTAAAATTAAAATTTGTACAAGTTAAAATCAGTGTATGAAGATCATTGGCCAGAAATGTATACAAATATAAATTTTATGATCGTAACTTGGCTTGTATAAAAACAAACACGTATATGTAAGTGTCGTAGAGTAAAATACCCTAATAATATTGGAATCAACGTTCACTGATTTTTGACTGTGCTAGATTTTTTCGCAAACAATCTCTCCTGCGTCTAGATAAATACTGAAACTGTAGTAAAAAGCCGTGTCCTTAAAGCGGCAAACTTCACATCCCTTGCGCCAAGGATCACGGGTGAGATAAAGATCTGTGCTTCGAATTAGATTTTTATTCCTTTGTTTATTCGGAAGTAATCTTGTGTGCGGTCAAGTGAAAATTGGAAAAAGTCTAATTGTAAGCTACAAACCACCGTAATGTACGTGCACGACGAGAGGGTGAGTTTAGATTACTTCTTCGCCAGATGGCTACTCTCGGTGATGTTAATTGTCGGCTTTTATCCCCAACAATTGTCTCTCTCCAAGCCCGAAGCTTGATCTCCGATGCAAAGCGACGCGCGTCGCGGTTTTATTGTAAAATTCCGAGCTTCCGGCTGATTTCACTTTACGGCGATGGAAGTTGTAATGGAACTATCACGCCGAGGATAGCTTTCTATTGGCTGCTTTTATGGAGGAACAGCCGTTCTCCGGCTCAGCTCGCTGTTCTGCCTTTTCATTTTTCATGCATTTCACTTCCTCCTCCCTCGTACTCTCTGTCCTCTCCCTTTTCACCCACCTCCTCTATTATTCTTTACCACCTTTTACCTCCCTCCCTTCCTTCCTTACTTCCTGGTGCACTTTTATTTCCTCTCGTTTTATTCCCGTGTTTTACTTCACTACCGGTGTTCAACCATTTACATGCGAAACTCACGGCGCAAAGTGTCCGGAATAATTTTCCGGTGATACTAACGAAGCTACGATTTTTCCTCGATGCAATCGAATTTTTCGAATAAGCATCGTCCTTCACCTGGTCTCAGCTTCTTCTCTTCCTTCTTTTTCAACAAGCGTATCTACATTAAGTCTCGGAAAAATTCTACGGTATTTTTACAACTTTACATACCACTTCCAACGCTGTTTCAGTTTTGATGGTAAATACGGATCGTTGAGTAAATTTTCAGGATGGACTGGCAGGCAGACTTGAAACTTGGCAATTAATTGTTAAAGTGAAAATTCCTCCCCCTCCTCGCCGGATGAACCGTCTTGATCCATAAATATTCATCTGGGAAATAATTCATCCCCGCCCATAGCGGCTGCAGGATCCTTGTTACGGTCTGCAGGCGTCGTTTATATCGGTCGAAGAACTTCTCCGCCTGTACAGACTCGGTTTTGCGGGGATACACTTTTGTTTGCGAATCTTTGGAAAATACAATTTGCAGGGAATCACTCACCCTGGTAAACAAAACTCATACACTTGAACAATTTTCTCCTACATCTATAGCCGTCTCTACTCACCCTAAAATAACTACGTCAATGGCTTATCGAACTACGTCGACGTGCAGCGTGTTCGAAATACCGCTGTTACGTATTTGACGATGCAGAATATTCCCACTCGTTCGAAAATCGCGAATCACTGGCTCCGTCGTTTCACCGTCAAATTAATGAAATGCCAGCTATTACGTAGTCCGAACAACTTGAACTGAGATTTTTCATGCACACTTAGAGTGCACTAATTTTTACAAACGATGTGAGCACCTACATTCTTGGATGTTAAAGCAAAATAAGCGCGAAGATTCAGGAAGAATAGCGCACCAAGAATAAATGCTTGGCAGGATAATTAGCAGAAATATCCGCAGCGTTTCAGGCACGCTGAAAAATACTCAAAGGTACGTTGGCACGAGGAGGATCGTATCGACGGGGATGATTTTTCTCCACCGTTCACCTCCGGCTGCTGAATCGCCATCCGTGGAACATGCTTCTTATATTACATATATATTATGGAATCTCACGGCAGGTTCGACGCTATTTTAGGAATCCAGGCTATTGTCAGCTCTGGTAGGTATATAATTCCCCGATTTCTCTGCATCGGCGCCTCATTACGTGTTCTAATACGTATAATGTAGAGCCATGGACTATACATAGATATGTATACACGAGTGCGTAATATATATGGCAATCATAATTTTATGAAGAAAAAGAAAATAGAGTAGAAGGAAATGAAAGTTATTAATTCGTTTTTCCTTGTACAGTAATATTGGCCATATACTGCAGAGGTAAAATTCGTTTCCCGATATCGATCGATAATCAAAAATAGATCTACTACAATCGACGCTCGAGGAATCTCGTCGAAGGAATCTCTTTTCGCATTGGAATAAAGTTCCGGAGATTCTCGGCATTCGAGGCTGTATTTTTTGGAATCCAAGAGCTATTGTTGTATCGGGCTTCGTGCTCGGGGAATCCCGATATTGAATATCTTGAGCTACCGGATGTATGTATGTCTGTAAGTGAAAACGAAGATTGGAAAGCAAAGAGGAAAAAAAAGATAAGAAAAAAAGAAACAACGAGCCAGTCTTTGAGGGGCAGGGAAATACGCCGCTGCAAGGATGAGCGTGAAAGGCGAGACGGTCCGGAATAAAATTCAGACATGATTATGGCTGCTGGGGGGGGGGGGGGGGGGGGTGCGATGTACCTGCCGTTGGGTTCGTATATTTGCAAAGTTTTATGGCCTCTGGACCCCAGCGTCGGACCTTCGAGACCGGAAATACGCGACGATGCCGGGCGAGACAATGTTGGAGAAAGAAGAAAGGAAAACGAAGAGGCGAAGAAAGTGCCTAACTCCGGAAAGAAAGGTTGCTGCAACGTCTCGCCGCGGAGGGAGAAGAGAGCTTTCAAGTATTCATAAGTTAATCAAAAACCAAAGGGTGAATGCGCTACACACACACACAGGCGCAGAGGAGCGTCCGATCCTTGATAAAGACAAAGTAGCTGAAGTGAATACGGCTTTTAATACGAACGGTCCGCACGAATAAACTGTCAGTGCGTCATTTTTTAGCAGCGGTAAAAACGGACGAATATTAAAAGGAATATCGTGCCGCGCGTGGGACGCGGATGAATCTTTACTTACATCTGGTGAAAATCCCTAGACGGTCTATTCAGAGCGTTGAATACACTATCTAAGGAACACTGAGCGCTGGCCATGTCTCTGGTGTACGGGAAATGTTAGCCAGGATTATCCCCCGACGGAGCGGAGTGGGATAAGGGTGCAGCAGTGGCAGCAGCTCTCTTCATCTTGGACACGGTAACGTTGAACGGTCGGCGAACCGTCGTCGTCCTGCCTCTGGAGTGAAGCTTTACAACCAGCGAGGATATTAATTCGCCTTATTAAGCACGGCGAGTACTGCGTTACAATTACTCACCCTCAGCCTCGGGGTTTGCACCGCGGGTTGAAACGAGAAAATAAAGATGCTGGACGCTCAGGAAGCTGATCGTAAAATATGTTCCAATACAGTTCGCCAATCGAGCTTTTTTTCCCACCGTGTAAATGACAATTTTAAACGCACATTCATTTTTTCATTTCTAATTATATCTATCGTGTCATTTAAATTACGTTCGAGAAATTTCATCCCCGTTTCGCAATTTTTCAGGTGAAATTACCGAAGCACCGAGTGAAAAAGTTTGGGCGCTTCGTTGATTCGGCTGACTTCGAACTAGGTAGACGAAAACACCGTCCTTCACCCTTAAGCCTTTGCTCACCCCCATCCCTAGCTCGAAGTCCTATTAGCCCAGATATTGCTTCGCGAGCTGCGAAAGTAATAATTTATTTTACCGTGGGCTTCGGCCCCGCGGGGGCTGCGGCTGTATCTACGTCTGCCCGGCTCATTGTAGCGCAAAAATAACCGAGTGTATGATGCATGAGCGAGGGGAGTTGGACACATGGCTCTGCGTAGCCCCGCAACCCTTGTAGCTACCGGGGGTTGCCAGGGGCAGCCTTCGCCACACTCGCGCGACCCGGTGAACCTCCACCGATCCAGCAGCGCCGGATTTTCCACTTTTTCTTCTTTTCCATTTCAGTTTCCTTCCCCTCCCTTTATTTTTGTTTCGAAAAAGATAAAAAGAAAAGAATCAAAAAAAAAAAAAAAAAAAGAATTTTTTTTTTTTTTCTCTTCTTCTAAATAGAGTGAAATTGGAGATTGGAAAATAAATTTAACGAGAAATTTTTTGCCACGTATTCATTATCGACGTACGTGAACTTTTTATGACGGTACGATTTTTATTTTTCATTTTTTCTCACCCCACAAGTGATTTCGAAAACGGATGAGGGAGATGCGAGGACGATATTGGAATAATATAATTTCTATTCTCGCATAACAAGATACAAGTTCGAATATCTCCGAAAGTTCCATTCCTTATTTTCCTCCGCGAAGCAACGTCATCTCGGACACTTTATTCCGTTGCTTCTCCTATATTCTTGGCTTGTTATCTCATGCCGTAGTCTCCTGGCCTATAACGAGACATTCGGAGCGTATAACGACTTCTTCCGATATCCCGGTATTCCACGTTCAATATATGTATATATCTGTTCGAGATTAGCTTGTTTGAAATTTCATACGAACGACACCTGTCCCCTCACTCCTCTCCTCTTTCTCTCGAATTTCTTCTCTCCCTTCTCTTCCTTCCTTTCTCCTCCTCGTTTCACCGTTTACCAATCGCGCGGTGGGCACACGTCGACGACGACAAGGACGAGGACGAGGACGACGACGTTGTGGAGGTGTGCACGTTAGTAGGTTTGCTCAATATCCGACAATTTTCGTTTATTGGAAACGCCTCTTTCAGATAGATTGGACGGAGGAAAGTTAATTTCCTTGTGGAATACCGGGAAAAGCGCTATACCAGCTCCGGATAAATATTTCGGCTCCACAAGCTTGGCGAAATTTTTTCTCCCTTTCCTCTTTTATTTCTTCTCCCTCTTTTTTTTTTTTTTCTTTATTTAACAATCCTCTTTTTTCCCTCTCGCAGAAATGACACGCAAAAAATTTGCTGCTGCGACATTTTCGAGTTGGAATTATCACGCGAGTACCTACGGTAAAGCGATTGAATTGAAACTTAGAAAAGAAAAAACTAATTTGCGAACCTGACGAGAAAATCGTTCAACGATATCGGTACACGCAATTTTTTATTTATCATATTCCTTTTAATATTTATCGTGCGCGAGCGCGTGTGTGTAAAAAAAAATTAAAACTCGATCCCGCTTCTTGCACAACGCTTTTAATAAACACCCTATAAATTTCATTCACCGCTCTCTCGCTTATGACTCACGTCGCTACGAGAATGGGTAGGTGCCTATAACTCTGTATACAGCTTTACGAACAAATTAAAATCGCTATGGTGAAATTAACGATTCCCTTGACGGCCGGAGGAGGAACCCCTAATAAAATAATGCCAACGATTCATATACTCGCCGACGTACGTTAACCCTCGACGCATCCTCACACTCCGGGAGCTTGTAGGAAATGGGATAGGTACGTAATAAACCAGGAGAAACAGGGGGTGAGGAAAGTTGAGGATTAACAAGTGGAGTTTGGCGAGAAATTTTCAAAGCGAGAACGAAATATGAAATTTTCAAAACAGCCCCTTCACACACTCGCTTTGCGAGTTCAACTTCCGTTCTTCGTACGTCGACGCGCGTGGATTCAACCCTTCAGCGATACAAATCTCCCGTGTATTAAAAATAATTGTGTTAAGCTACTAACGCCTCCGGGTCTGCCGGACTCGAGCACTTCCTGGGGGTGGACAGCGGCGACGTTGCTGCCGCAGGATGCTTTACTTCTAGACGTACGAATGGCGTACTACGTAATAAGAATCTATAATAATGGCCAAAGCCTTTGTTGCTGGGCGAGTTGCCTGGACAATATCCGCTGTCACATTCCAATAAACTTTCTACTCCCCGCTGACGTATCCTTATCGCTGGATTAACAATTACACGCGAACCTCTTCTCGAGCATCTTCGAACCTTTCGCGACCCACATTCAGGGTCCCCCGCACCCTCGGGCTCTGGGAAAGGAATATCTCCAATGTTCGAGATTTCTCCTTCGGAAACAGAATCGGACTAAGTTCATGCGCTATCAACTTTAACGTGGAGAATTGTTGCGCAAGACTGAAACAAATAGCGCTTCTTGAAATAATAAATATAAATATACTTTTTGTGTGGCGTTTGGAATGATTTTTCAGGCCCAATCGGAAGATTATTAGTAACAAAACATGTAACGACTCCTTCGAAATTTTACATCTCTGAATCGCGCGTGAATTGCATCTAACGAATTCCCCGTCAATGCTTCTCTAAAAAAATTTTCCGTAATCGATCAATGGAGCTGATTTCTCGCTACACATGAGATGACAAGGATAGATCCTAAAAGGATTACAGAAGATCGGGGGTCGTTTTTAACGCAGGACATATCGCCGTGAAGTTGGCGCCTCTAGCGGAGGTTCTGTCAACGATTATTATTGACCGTCCTCACTCACCCCTTTTAACATTCCGCGGGCTATCGCCCTCACTCTCACTCTCACTGTCGCTTTTCCCCGCACGCCCCCCCCCCCCCCCCCCCCCAGCCACCCGCCGCTTCACTTTCTCGCCGCTCTTCGCTTTCCGACTCCAAAGCCTAGGGCAGTTTTTAGGTACACATATAATTACGCACTAATACACTCCCCCCCCCCCCCCCTGGTGTATTATATATTGTACTGACATTCGTGCATCGCTGTGTACGGGCAGGGTGTTCAGAGAATTCACAAAGCGGGATTAAAACGCTTACTGTTACGGGAAAGTTTACGTTCGTGTTGGTTAGGCGTGACAGCAGAGGCGCAGGGGGTGAGGGTGAGAAGAGCTCTTTGAAAAATATCCAGGATCACGCACAAAGGTCGTAGTAATTTCGCCGAATATCAGGCGTCACTGAAGGCTGGAGAGAAGGTTCCTAAAGACTTTTTTCCTGCTGCCGTATAAATAATATTACAATAAAATGAAAAAATTCACTTATGGTACCACGCGTTGCGCGATTATTCATTTGAACATTTACTTTTCGGGCCAGACGCAGTCGAGACCACAGACGATTTATATGTTAAATGGATGGTACGATGTGGGTGGAAGTCTCTCCGTGTGCGAAGTCTGGGAACGTTACCACTGGCACTTGCACTAACTTGGTACACAACTAGAGGCCGAGTGAAAGGTAACGTATCACGAAGATGAAAGATGGTTTCTTAACCGGCAAAAATGTATGAAGTACCTACTACATAAGACTCACCAAGTCCAATGCGAGACCAAGAGAAAGGCAGGAACATGATAGTGAAAAACAATGAAAAATGAGAAGAGAAAAGTATGCGCCTTTTTTACTTCGACGACGCTGGCTCGTACGATATTTTTTGTTATAGCTGATAGAGTTGTATTTTGTCAGAAATGAATTCACGATGAAGTTCATTTCACCTGATGAATACGTATACCGCGGAAAGTTCTTATCAGGCTTATATTAACTCAGGACGTGACGACTCCAAGTTCGCAATATTCGACTTTGAGTCATCCGTTGCCGAGGGCGAAAAGGGAACGATGAAAAATGATAATTTCCGAAATCATTGCCGAGTAATTTCAAACGGCCAAAATTTGCATTGTAGCTGAAAATTACTTCGAGGGTTTAATTAAGAGATGCGAGTCGAGTTTTGCTTAATGATCGCAAGATAGTTGGGACGGTGAGCCAAGAAGCAACGTCATCACTTCGCACCTCGCGCCCGAAGTGCCGGGGGTTGAAGACCCCGTCGACACAATGGGATTAATCGAGGATAGGCACCGTTCGTTCGCGAATCGAATTGTAATTGTAAATCCAGTTAAATAATGAATAGGGCAAGTGCGGAGGCGTTTCGGCATACTAAGCAGAAGGGTTGCCGCGTCCCCGCTAATGGTTGTCTAAGTAACCTGATACCCGCCAGGGTAACAATTCTCTTACGAGCTCTCGGCGCGCAAACTGTCGACCGGAGTGCCGGCGAAGCTGGAGGGACTGGGAGGGATGGCGAGAGGACGAAGGGGATGGGGTGGCATGGAGATACGCCGCTGCAGCCTTGCCGGTACGGAAAGGGTTTATAATTGGAAGGTGGCGGTCGCCTAAATGGCTGCTAATGACTTTGACACACGTCGTCTCTCGCTACAGCCTTTCGCGTCGTCGGATTATTTCACTTGGCATGTACCAAGATATCGATCAGGCTCGGCGTGTACAGTGTCGATTGAGATGAATCAATTTTTGAACTCTTTGCTGCGCAGTGTGATCCTTGAAGGCGCAGAATATTTAAGTGACACTTTTCACGTTTGTTACAATATTTCGTAGATGCGCAACGAGCAACTTCACCAACCACCAACCGTGTTTCATCGCAAATGGAGGTCTGTTGAATGCACTGGGATAGAAGTGTGATTGGCTGTAAGTGGAAGAGGAAGAGAGTGAACTCATCAGCGGAGTAGAAAATGGGCAAGCACTGATGGGCCGACCCTCTATGGGGACAGCGAAAAGAGAACGGATATTCGGGAGAATATGATTGATGAACATAAAAAGATAACGAAAATACGTTATGGTGATTCAACGGTGAAATGACGTTTTCTAATGATCTATGTGAAACATTGTATTAAAGAGTGAAGAACATATTTATTATTATACGTGAACAAATAATCGGCAGCACTGTTAAACGCAAAATCACATAATATATGAAATACATTCAGACATGAATTGGATTATTGTTGTGTTACATGATTTTATTTGTCGTCCTTTTGATACTTGTCCTAGTATGTACTGTGTGTTCTTCGGAGGTCCTGTAAGTGCTTCTTTGCATATGATGAATACGCCTGTGTACAAAACAAGTTTCAAATGAGAATCGGATTGATATTTCAGACTGAAAACTTGTAGAGAATTTGATTTTCGGAATAATGACTGAGATAGTTATTTTTGTAGTTTCTGAAGTATGGTTCACGTTCGGTCCTGTACACAGGTGCAATGAATCTATGCAGGATATCATATATATGATGTTTTATTGTTACAATTTCATGTGACTTGTATGAAAATAAATAATTGATTCGATTTACTCGTATATTCTTCGTATCTTCTGAGCTGATGGTGAACGCCATTGGCAATGCTTTTTCTTGCAATCCGTGGCAATTTCATTCATGATGGTGGTCCGGTCTAGTTGGTGGGATTTCTGCGGACCTCGAGCTCCGAGTAATTGAAAAAGAATCAAAGTGATCGATACCATGACGCCGGTTTTCTGTAAAAAAAAATATACAAAGGCTGGAAGTGAGGCTAACCCCATTAGATTTCTCATGAGTGTTTCGGAGATTTTGGAGAATACGGTGAACCATTCTTTCGTAGACTGGGCCGACATGATTTTGACAGAGGAATCAATTGAGCACAGTCCAAATACGCTGCTAGGAACAGATCAAGAGTTAGAATCAGAAGACGAGCGAACGTAGTTTTCTCGATTTTCTGCTGCTGGTCGTTGCGTCGTGATTTATCTGCTGTTAGTCCTACGCTCTTTTTCATGTCGTTTTTGTGTTCCTGGGAGTCGATTTACTCCGGGAAGGGTCATACAAATCGATTCCGAGACGAAAAATTTTCGGCTCCGAAAATGAGGAAAAAAAGTAAGGTTAACCCCTTTGGATTTTTGGCAAAAATTTCGACGACTTTAAAAAGTGCTGCGATTGATTCTTTCAGGCACTATTCCGACGTAATTTTGCGAAAGGAATCGATTAAGCGCAGTCCCAATACGCTGCGAGCAACGCATCAAAAGTTACAGCCGAAAAACTGCAGATTTTCATCGTCATTTCTCTGCTGCTGGTCCTAGGCTATTTTTCATGTGTTTTCTGAGTTCCTGGGCGTCGAATTAGTCTAAAAAGCGTCATACGGATCGATTCCCAGACAAAAGATTTTTCGGCCAAAAAAAATCCAAGGCTAACCCCTTTGCATTTTTGGCGAAAATTTCGACGACTTTGAAAAGTGCTGCAAATAATTCTTTAGGGTACTATTCCGACGTGATTTTGCGAGAGGAATCGATTAATCGCAGTCCCGATACGCTGCGAGCAACGCATCAAAAGTTACAGCCGAAAAACTGCTTATTTTCGTCCTCATTTCTCTGCTGTTGGTCCTACGCTCTTTTACATGTCGTTTTTGAGTTCCTGGGGGTCGATTTACTCCGGAAAGGGTCATACAAATCGATTCCGAGACGAAAAATTTTCGGCTCCGAAAATGAGGAAAAAACTAAGGTTAACCCCTTTGGATTTTGGGCAAAAATTTCGACGACTTTGAAAAGTGCTGCGATTATTTCTTTCAGGCACTATTCCGACGTAATTTTGCGAGAGGAATCGATTAAGCGCAGTCCCGATACGCTGCGAGCAACACCTGCAAAGTTACAGCCGAAAAACTGCGGATTTTCATCGTCATTTCTATGCTGCTGGTCCTAGGCTATTTTTCATGTGTTTTCTGAGTTCCTGGGCGTCGAATTAGTCTAAAAAGCGTCATACGGATCGATTCCCAGACAAAAGATTTTTCGGCCAAAAAAAATCCAAGGCTAACCCCTTTGCATTTTTGGCGAAAATTTCAACGACTTTGAAAAGTGCTGCAGATAATTCTTTGAGGTACTATTCCGACGTGATTTTGCCAGAGGAATCGATTAATCGCAGTCCCGATACGCTGCGAGCAACGGATCAAAAGTTGCAGCCGAAAAACTGCAGATTTTCATCGTCATTTCTCTGCTGCTGGTCCTAGGCTATTTTTCATGTGTTTTCTGAGTTCCTGGGCGTCGAATCAGTCTAAAAAGCGTCATACGGATCGATTCCCAGACAAAAGATTTTTCGGCCAAAAAAAATCCAAGGCTAACCCCTTTGCATTTTTGGCGAAAATTTCGACGACTTTGAAAAGTGCTGCAGATAATTCTTTGGGGTACTATTCCGACGTGATTTTGCCAGAGGAATCGATTAATCGCAGTCCCGATACGCTGCGAGCAACGGATCAAAAGTTACAGCCGAAAAACTGCAGATTTTCATCGTCATTTCTCTGCTGCTGGTCCTAGGCTATTTTTCATGTGTTTTCTGAGTTCCTGGGCGTCGAATTAGTCTAAAAAGCGTCATACGGATCGATTCCCAGACAAAAGATTTTTCGGCCAAAAAAAATCCAAGGCTAACCCCTTTGCATTTTTGGCGAAAATTTCAAAGACTTTGAAAAGTGCTGCAATCAATTCTTTAGGGTACTATTCCGACGTGATTTTGCGAGAGGAATCAATTAATCGCATTCCCGATACGCTGCGAGCAACACCTGCAAAGTTACAGCCGAAAAACTGCAGATTTTCATCGTCATTTCTCTGCTGCTGGTCCTAGGCTATTTTTCATGTGTTTTCTGAGTTCCTGGGCGTCGAATTAGTCTGAAAAGCGTCATACGGATCGATTCCCAGACAAAAGATTTTTCGGCCAAAAAAAATCCAAGGCTAACCCCTTTGCATTTTTGGCGAAAATTTCGACGACTTTGAAAAGTGCTGCAATCAATTCTTTAGGGTACTATTCCGACGTGATTTTGCGAGAGGAATCGATTAATCGCAGTCCCGATACGCTGCGAGCAACGGATCAAAAGTTACAGCCGAAAAACTGCAGATTTTCATCGTCATTTCTCTGCTGCTGGTCCTAGGCTATTTTTCATGTGTTTTCTGAGTTCCTGGGCGTCGAATTAGTCTGAAAAGCGTCATACGGATCGATTCCCAGACAAAAGATTTTTCGGCCAAAAAAAATCCAAGGCTAACCCCTTTGCATTTTTGGCGAAAATTTCGACGACTTTGAAAAGTGCTGCAGATAATTCTTTGAGGTACTATTCCGACGTGATTTTGCCAGAGGAATCGATTAATCGCAGTCCCGATACGCTGCGAGCAACGGATCAAAAGTTACAGCCGAAAAACTGCAGATTTTCATCGTCATTTCTCTGCTGCTGGTCCTAGGCTATTTTTCATGTGTTTTCTGAGTTCCTGGGCGTCAAATTAGTCTAAAAAGCGTCATACGGATCGATTCCCAGACAAAAGATTTTTCGGCCAAAAAAAATCCAAGGCTAACCCCTTTGCATTTTTGGCGAAAATTTCGACGACTTTGAAAAGTGCTGCAATCAATTCTTTAGGGTACTATTCCGACGTGATTTTGCGAGAGGAATCGATTAATCGCAGTCCCGATACGCTGCGAGCAACGGATCAAAAGTTACAGCCGAAAAACTGCAGATTTTCATCGTCATTTCTCTGCTGCTGGTCCTAGGCTATTTTTCATGTGTTTTCTGAGTTCCTGGGCGTCGAATTAGTCTAAAAAGCGTCATACGGATCGATTCCCAGACAAAAGATTTTTCGGCCAAAAAAAATCCAAGGCTAACCCCTTTGCATTTTTGGCGAAAATTTCGACGACTTTGAAAAGTGCTGCAGATAATTCTTTGAGGTACTATTCCGACGTGATTTTGCCAGAGGAATCGATTAATCGCAGTCCCGATACGCTGCGAGCAACGGATCAAAAGTTACAGCCGAAAAACTGCAGATTTTCATCGTCATTTCTCTGCTGCTGGTCCTAGGCTATTTTTCATGTGTTTTCTGAGTTCCTGGGCGTCAAATTAGTCTAAAAAGCGTCATACGGATCGATTCCCAGACAAAAGATTTTTCGGCCAAAAAAAATCCAAGGCTAACCCCTTTGCATTTTTGGCGAAAATTTCGACGACTTTGAAAAGTGCTGCAATCAATTCTTTAGGGTACTATTCCGACGTGATTTTGCGAGAGGAATCGATTAATCGCAGTCCCGATACGCTGCGAGCAACGGATCAAAAGTTACAGCCGAAAAACTGCAGATTTTCATCGTCATTTCTCTGCTGCTGGTCCTAGGCTATTTTTCATGTGTTTTCTGAGTTCCTGGGCGTCGAATTAGTCTAAAAAGCGTCATACGGATCGATTCCCAGACAAAAGATTTTTCGGCCAAAAAAAATCCAAGGCTAACCCCTTTGCATTTTTGGCGAAAATTTCGACGACTTTGAAAAGTGCTGCAGATAATTCTTTGAGGTACTATTCCGACGTGATTTTGCCAGAGGAATCGATTAATCGCAGTCCCGATACGCTGCGAGCAACGGATCGAAAGTTACAGCCGAAAAACTGCAGATTTTCATCGTCATTTCTCTGCTGCTGGTCCTAGGCTATTTTTCATGTGTTTTCTGAGTTCCTGGGCGTCGAATTAGTCTAAAAAGCGTCATACGGATCGATTCCCAGACAAAAGATTTTTCGGCCAAAAAAAATCCAAGGCTAACCCCTTTGCATTTTTGGCGAAAATTTCGACGACTTTGAAAAGTGCTGCAATCAATTCTTTAGGGTACTATTCCGACGTGATTTTGCGAGAGGAATCGATTAATCGCAGTCCCGATACGCTGCGAGCAACACCTGCAAAGTTACAGCCGAAAAACTGCAGATTTTCATCGTCATTTCTCTGCTGCTGGTCCTAGGCTATTTTTCATGTGTTTTCTGAGTTCCTGGGCGTCGAATTAGTCTAAAAAGCGTCATACGGATCGATTCCCAGACAAAAGATTTTTCGGCCAAAAAAAATCCAAGGCTAACCCCTTTGCATTTTTGGCGAAAATTTCGACGACTTTAAAAAGTGCTGCAATCAATTCTTTAGGGTACTATTCCGACGTGATTTTGCGAAAGGAATCGATTAATCGCAGTCCCGATACGCTGCGAGCAACACCTGCAAAGTTGAAGCCGAAAAACTGCAGATTTTCATCGTCATTTCTCTGCTGCTGGTCCTAGGCTATTTTTCATGTGTTTTCTGAGTTCCTGGGCGTCGGATTAGTCTCAAAAGCGTCATACGGATCGATTCCCAGACAAAAGATTTTTCGGCCAAAAAAAATCCAAGGCTAACCCCTTTGCATTTTTGGCGAAAATTTCGACGACTTTGAAAAGTGCTGCAATCAATTCTTTAGGGTACTATTCCGACGTGATTTTGCCAGAGGAATCGATTAATCGCAGTCCCGATACGCTGCGAGCAACGGATCAAAAGTTACAGCCGAAAAACTGCAGATTTTCATCGTCATTTCTCTGCTGCTGGTCCTAGGCTATTTTTCATGTGTTTTCTGAGTTCCTGGGCGTCAAATTAGTCTAAAAAGCGTCATACGGATCGATTCCCAGACAAAAGATTTTTCGGCCAAAAAAAATCCAAGGCTAACCCCTTTGCATTTTTGGCGAAAATTTCGACGACTTTGAAAAGTGCTGCAATCAATTCTTTAGGGTACTATTCCGACGTGATTTTGCGAGAGGAATCGATTAATCGCAGTCCCGATACGCTGCGAGCAACACCTGCAAAGTTACAGCCGAAAAACTGCAGATTTTCATCGTCATTTCTCTGCTGCTGGTCCTAGGCTATTTTTCATGTGTTTTCTGAGTTCCTGGGCGTCGAATTAGTCTAAAAAGCGTCATACGGATCGATTCCCAGACAAAAGATTTTTCGGCCAAAAAAAATCCAAGGCTAACCCCTTTGCATTTTTGGCGAAAATTTCGACGACTTTGAAAAGTGCTGCAGATAATTCTTTGAGGTACTATTCCGACGTGATTTTGCCAGAGGAATCGATTAATCGCAGTCCCGATACGCTGCGAGCAACGGATCGAAAGTTACAGCCGAAAAACTGCAGATTTTCATCGTCATTTCTCTGCTGCTGGTCCTAGGCTATTTTTCATGTGTTTTCTGAGTTCCTGGGCGTCGAATTAGTCTAAAAAGCGTCATACGGATCGATTCCCAGACAAAAGATTTTTCGGCCAAAAAAAATCCAAGGCTAACCCCTTTGCATTTTTGGCGAAAATTTCGACGACTTTGAAAAGTGCTGCAATCAATTCTTTAGGGTACTATTCCGACGTGATTTTGCGAGAGGAATCGATTAATCGCAGTCCCGATACGCTGCGAGCAACACCTGCAAAGTTACAGCCGAAAAACTGCAGATTTTCATCGTCATTTCTCTGCTGCTGGTCCTAGGCTATTTTTCATGTGTTTTCTGAGTTCCTGGGCGTCGAATTAGTCTAAAAAGCGTCATACGGATCGATTCCCAGACAAAAGATTTTTCGGCCAAAAAAAATCCAAGGCTAACCCCTTTGCATTTTTGGCGAAAATTTCGACGACTTTGAAAAGTGCTGCAGATAATTCTTTGAGGTACTATTCCGACGTGATTTTGCCAGAGGAATCGATTAATCGCAGTCCCGATACGCTGCGAGCAACGGATCGAAAGTTACAGCCGAAAAACTGCAGATTTTCATCGTCATTTCTCTGCTGCTGGTCCTAGGCTATTTTTCATGTGTTTTCTGAGTTCCTGGGCGTCGAATTAGTCTAAAAAGCGTCATACGGATCGATTCCCAGACAAAAGATTTTTCGGCCAAAAAAAATCCAAGGCTAACCCCTTTGCATTTTTGGCGAAAATTTCGACGACTTTGAAAAGTGCTGCAATCAATTCTTTAGGGTACTATTCCGACGTGATTTTGCGAGAGGAATCGATTAATCGCAGTCCCGATACGCTGCGAGCAACACCTGCAAAGTTACAGCCGAAAAACTGCAGATTTTCATCGTCATTTCTCTGCTGCTGGTCCTAGGCTATTTTTCATGTGTTTTCTGAGTTCCTGGGCGTCGAATTAGTCTAAAAAGCGTCATACGGATCGATTCCCAGACAAAAGATTTTTCGGCCAAAAAAAATCCAAGGCTAACCCCTTTGCATTTTTGGCGAAAATTTCGACGACTTTAAAAAGTGCTGCAATCAATTCTTTAGGGTACTATTCCGACGTGATTTTGCGAAAGGAATCGATTAATCGCAGTCCCGATACGCTGCGAGCAACACCTGCAAAGTTGAAGCCGAAAAACTGCAGATTTTCATCGTCATTTCTCTGCTGCTGGTCCTAGGCTATTTTTCATGTGTTTTCTGAGTTCCTGGGCGTCGGATTAGTCTCAAAAGCGTCATACGGATCGATTCCCAGACAAAAGATTTTTCGGCCAAAAAAAATCCAAGGCTAACCCCTTTGCATTTTTGGCGAAAATTTCGACGACTTTGAAAAGTGCTGCAATCAATTCTTTAGGGTACTATTCCGACGTGATTTTGCGAGAGGAATCGATTAATCGCAGTCCCGATACGCTGCGAGCAACACCTGCAAAGTTACAGCCGAAAAACTGCAGATTTTCATCGTCATTTCTCTGCTGCTGGTCCTAGGCTATTTTTCATGTGTTTTCTGAGTTCCTGGGCGTCGAATTAGTCTAAAAAGCGTCATACGGATCGATTCCCAGACAAAAGATTTTTCGGCCAAAAAAAATCCAAGGCTAACCCCTTTGCATTTTTGGCGAAAATTTCGACGACTTTGAAAAGTGCTGCAGATAATTCTTTGAGGTACTATTCCGACGTGATTTTGCCAGAGGAATCGATTAATCGCAGTCCCGATACGCTGCGAGCAACGGATCAAAAGTTACAGCCGAAAAACTGCAGATTTTCATCGTCATTTCTCTGCTGCTGGTCCTAGGCTATTTTTCATGTGTTTTCTGAGTTCCTGGGCGTCGAATTAGTCTAAAAAGCGTCATACGGATCGATTCCCAGACAAAAGATTTTTCGGCCAAAAAAAATCCAAGGCTAACCCCTTTGCATTTTTGGCGAAAATTTCGACGACTTTGAAAAGTGCTGCAGATGATTCTTTGAGGTACTATTCCAACGTGATTTTGCCAGAGGAATCGATTAATCGCAGTCCCGATACGCTGCGAGCAACGGATCGAAAGTTACAGCCGAAAAACTGCAGATTTTCATCGTCATTTCTCTGCTGCTGGTCCTAGGCTATTTTTCATGTGTTTTCTGAGTTCCTGGGCGTCGAATTAGTCTAAAAATCGTCATACGGATCGATTCCCAGACAAAAGATTTTTCGGCCAAAAAAAATCCAAGGCTAACCCCTTTGCATTTTTGGCGAAAATTTCGACGACTTTGAAAAGTGCTGCAATCAATTCTTTAGGGTACTATTCCGACGTGATTTTGCGAGAGGAATCGATTAATCGCAGTCCCGATACGCTGCGAGCAACACCTGCAAAGTTACAGCCGAAAAACTGCAGATTTTCATCGTCATTTCTCTGCTGCTGGTCCTAGGCTATTTTTCATGTGTTTTCTGAGTTCCTGGGCGTCGAATTAGTCTAAAAAGCGTCATACGGATCGATTCCCAGACAAAAGATTTTTCGGCCAAAAAAAATCCAAGGCTAACCCCTTTGCATTTTTGGCGAAAATTTCGACGACTTTAAAAAGTGCTGCAATCAATTCTTTAGGGTACTATTCCGACGTGATTTTGCGAAAGGAATCGATTAATCGCAGTCCCGATACGCTGCGAGCAACACCTGCAAAGTTGAAGCCGAAAAACTGCAGATTTTCATCGTCATTTCTCTGCTGCTGGTCCTAGGCTATTTTTCATGTGTTTTCTGAGTTCCTGGGCGTCGGATTAGTCTCAAAAGCGTCATACGGATCGATTCCCAGACAAAAGATTTTTCGGCCAAAAAAAATCCAAGGCTAACCCCTTTGCATTTTTGGCGAAAATTTCGACGACTTTGAAAAGTGCTGCAATCAATTCTTTAGGGTACTATTCCGACGTGATTTTGCGAGAGGAATCGATTAATCGCAGTCCCGATACGCTGCGAGCAACACCTGCAAAGTTACAGCCGAAAAACTGCAGATTTTCATCGTCATTTCTCTGCTGCTGGTCCTAGGCTATTTTTCATGTGTTTTCTGAGTTCCTGGGCGTCGAATTAGTCTAAAAAGCGTCATACGGATCGATTCCCAGACAAAAGATTTTTCGGCCAAAAAAAATCCAAGGCTAACCCCTTTGCATTTTTGGCGAAAATTTCGACGACTTTGAAAAGTGCTGCAGATAATTCTTTGAGGTACTATTCCGACGTGATTTTGCCAGAGGAATCGATTAATCGCAGTCCCGATACGCTGCGAGCAACGGATCGAAAGTTACAGCCGAAAAACTGCAGATTTTCATCGTCATTTCTCTGCTGCTGGTCCTAGGCTATTTTTCATGTGTTTTCTGAGTTCCTGGGCGTCGAATTAGTCTAAAAAGCGTCATACGGATCGATTCCCAGACAAAAGATTTTTCGGCCAAAAAAAATCCAAGGCTAACCCCTTTGCATTTTTGGCGAAAATTTCGACGACTTTGAAAAGTGCTGCAATCAATTCTTTAGGGTACTATTCCGACGTGATTTTGCGAGAGGAATCGATTAATCGCAGTCCCGATACGCTGCGAGCAACACCTGCAAAGTTACAGCCGAAAAACTGCAGATTTTCATCGTCATTTCTCTGCTGCTGGTCCTAGGCTATTTTTCATGTGTTTTCTGAGTTCCTGGGCGTCGAATTAGTCTAAAAAGCGTCATACGGATCGATTCCCAGACAAAAGATTTTTCGGCCAAAAAAAATCCAAGGCTAACCCCTTTGCATTTTTGGCGAAAATTTCGACGACTTTAAAAAGTGCTGCAATCAATTCTTTAGGGTACTATTCCGACGTGATTTTGCGAAAGGAATCGATTAATCGCAGTCCCGATACGCTGCGAGCAACACCTGCAAAGTTGAAGCCGAAAAACTGCAGATTTTCATCGTCATTTCTCTGCTGCTGGTCCTAGGCTATTTTTCATGTGTTTTCTGAGTTCCTGGGTGTCGGATTAGTCTCAAAAGCGTCATACGGATCGATTCCCAGACAAAAGATTTTTCGGCCAAAAAAAATCCAAGGCTAACCCCTTTGCATTTTTGGCGAAAATTTCGACGACTTTGAAAAGTGCTGCAATCAATTCTTTAGGGTACTATTCCGACGTGATTTTGCGAGAGGAATCGATTAATCGCAGTCCCGATACGCTGCGAGCAACACCTGCAAAGTTACAGCCGAAAAACTGCAGATTTTCATCGTCATTTCTCTGCTGCTGGTCCTAGGCTATTTTTCATGTGTTTTCTGAGTTCCTGGGCGTCGAATTAGTCTAAAAAGCGTCATACGGATCGATTCCCAGACAAAAGATTTTTCGGCCAAAAAAAATCCAAGGCTAACCCCTTTGCATTTTTGGCGAAAATTTCGACGACTTTGAAAAGTGCTGCAGATAATTCTTTGAGGTACTATTCCGACGTGATTTTGCCAGAGGAATCGATTAATCGCAGTCCCGATACGCTGCGAGCAACGGATCAAAAGTTACAGCCGAAAAACTGCAGATTTTCATCGTCATTTCTCTGCTGCTGGTCCTAGGCTATTTTTCATGTGTTTTCTGAGTTCCTGGGCGTCGAATTAGTCTAAAAAGCGTCATACGGATCGATTCCCAGACAAAAGATTTTTCGGCCAAAAAAAATCCAAGGCTAACCCCTTTGCATTTTTGGCGAAAATTTCGACGACTTTGAAAAGTGCTGCAGATGATTCTTTGAGGTACTATTCCGACGTGATTTTGCCAGAGGAATCGATTAATCGCAGTCCCGATACGCTGCGAGCAACGGATCGAAAGTTACAGCCGAAAAACTGCAGATTTTCATCGTCATTTCTCTGCTGCTGGTCCTAGGCTATTTTTCATGTGTTTTCTGAGTTCCTGGGCGTCGAATTAGTCTAAAAAGCGTCATACGGATCGATTCCCAGACAAAAGATTTTTCGGCCAAAAAAAATCCAAGGCTAACCCCTTTGCATTTTTGGCGAAAATTTCGACGACTTTGAAAAGTGCTGCAATCAATTCTTTAGGGTACTATTCCGACGTGATTTTGCGAGAGGAATCGATTAATCGCAGTCCCGATACGCTGCGAGCAACACCTGCAAAGTTACAGCCGAAAAACTGCAGATTTTCATCGTCATTTCTCTGCTGCTGGTCCTAGGCTATTTTTCATGTGTTTTCTGAGTTCCTGGGCGTCGAATTAGTCTAAAAAGCGTCATACGGATCGATTCCCAGACAAAAGATTTTTCGGCCAAAAAAAATCCAAGGCTAACCCCTTTGCATTTTTGGCGAAAATTTCGACGACTTTAAAAAGTGCTGCAATCAATTCTTTAGGGTACTATTCCGACGTGATTTTGCGAAAGGAATCGATTAATCGCAGTCCCGATACGCTGCGAGCAACACCTGCAAAGTTGAAGCCGAAAAACTGCAGATTTTCATCGTCATTTCTCTGCTGCTGGTCCTAGGCTATTTTTCATGTGTTTTCTGAGTTCCTGGGCGTCGGATTAGTCTCAAAAGCGTCATACGGATCGATTCCCAGACAAAAGATTTTTCGGCCAAAAAAAATCCAAGGCTAACCCCTTTGCATTTTTGGCGAAAATTTCGACGACTTTGAAAAGTGCTGCAATCAATTCTTTAGGGTACTATTCCGACGTGATTTTGCGAGAGGAATCGATTAATCGCAGTCCCGATACGCTGCGAGCAACACCTGCAAAGTTACAGCCGAAAAACTGCAGATTTTCATCGTCATTTCTCTGCTGCTGGTCCTAGGCTATTTTTCATGTGTTTTCTGAGTTCCTGGGCGTCGAATTAGTCTAAAAAGCGTCATACGGATCGATTCCCAGACAAAAGATTTTTCGGCCAAAAAAAATCCAAGGCTAACCCCTTTGCATTTTTGGCGAAAATTTCGACGACTTTGAAAAGTGCTGCAGATAATTCTTTGAGGTACTATTCCGACGTGATTTTGCCAGAGGAATCGATTAATCGCAGTCCCGATACGCTGCGAGCAACGGATCAAAAGTTACAGCCGAAAAACTGCAGATTTTCATCGTCATTTCTCTGCTGCTGGTCCTAGGCTATTTTTCATGTGTTTTCTGAGTTCCTGGGCGTCGAATTAGTCTAAAAAGCGTCATACGGATCGATTCCCAGACAAAAGATTTTTCGGCCAAAAAAAATCCAAGGCTAACCCCTTTGCATTTTTGGCGAAAATTTCGACGACTTTGAAAAGTGCTGCAGATGATTCTTTGAGGTACTATTCCGACGTGATTTTGCCAGAGGAATCGATTAATCGCAGTCCCGATACGCTGCGAGCAACGGATCGAAAGTTACAGCCGAAAAACTGCAGATTTTCATCGTCATTTCTCTGCTGCTGGTCCTAGGCTATTTTTCATGTGTTTTCTGAGTTCCTGGGCGTCGAATTAGTCTAAAAAGCGTCATACGGATCGATTCCCAGACAAAAGATTTTTCGGCCAAAAAAAATCCAAGGCTAACCCCTTTGCATTTTTGGCGAAAATTTCGACGACTTTGAAAAGTGCTGCAATCAATTCTTTAGGGTACTATTCCGACGTGATTTTGCGAGAGGAATCGATTAATCGCAGTCCCGATACGCTGCGAGCAACACCTGCAAAGTTACAGCCGAAAAACTGCAGATTTTCATCGTCATTTCTCTGCTGCTGGTCCTAGGCTATTTTTCATGTGTTTTCTGAGTTCCTGGGCGTCGAATTAGTCTAAAAAGCGTCATACGGATCGATTCCCAGACAAAAGATTTTTCGGCCAAAAAAAATCCAAGGCTAACCCCTTTGCATTTTTGGCGAAAATTTCGACGACTTTGAAAAGTGCTGCAATCAATTCTTTAGGGTACTATTCCGACGTGATTTTGCGAGAGGAATCGATTAATCGCAGTCCCGATACGCTGCGAGCAACACCTGCAAAGTTACAGCCGAAAAACTGCAGATTTTCATCGTCATTTCTCTGCTGCTGGTCCTAGGCTATTTTTCATGTGTTTTCTGAGTTCCTGGGCGTCGAATTAGTCTAAAAAGCGTCATACGGATCGATTCCCAGACAAAAGATTTTTCGGCCAAAAAAAATCCAAGGCTAACCCCTTTGCATTTTTGGCGAAAATTTCGACGACTTTGAAAAGTGCTGCAGATGATTCTTTGAGGTACTATTCCGACGTGATTTTGCCAGAGGAATCGATTAATCGCAGTCCCGATACGCTGCGAGCAACGGATCGAAAGTTACAGCCGAAAAACTGCAGATTTTCATCGTCATTTCTCTGCTGCTGGTCCTAGGCTATTTTTCATGTGTTTTCTGAGTTCCTGGGCGTCGAATTAGTCTAAAAAGCGTCATACGGATCGATTCCCAGACAAAAGATTTTTCGGCCAAAAAAAATCCAAGGCTAACCCCTTTGCATTTTTGGCGAAAATTTCGACGACTTTGAAAAGTGCTGCAATCAATTCTTTAGGGTACTATTCCGACGTGATTTTGCGAGAGGAATCGATTAATCGCAGTCCCGATACGCTGCGAGCAACACCTGCAAAGTTACAGCCGAAAAACTGCAGATTTTCATCGTCATTTCTCTGCTGCTGGTCCTAGGCTATTTTTCATGTGTTTTCTGAGTTCCTGGGCGTCGAATTAGTCTAAAAAGCGTCATACGGATCGATTCCCAGACAAAAGATTTTTCGGCCAAAAAAAATCCAAGGCTAACCCCTTTGCATTTTTGGCGAAAATTTCGACGACTTTGAAAAGTGCTGCAATCAATTCTTTAGGGTACTATTCCGACGTGATTTTGCGAGAGGAATCGATTAATCGCAGTCCCGATACGCTGCGAGCAACACCTGCAAAGTTACAGCCGAAAAACTGCAGATTTTCATCGTCATTTCTCTGCTGCTGGTCCTAGGCTATTTTTCATGTGTTTTCTGAGTTCCTGGGCGTCGAATTAGTCTAAAAAGCGTCATACGGATCGATTCCCAGACAAAAGATTTTTCGGCTAAAAAAAATCCAAGGCTAACCCCTTTGCATTTTTGGCGAAAATTTCGACGACTTTGAAAAGTGCTGCAGATAATTCTTTGAGGTACTATTCCGACGTGATTTTGCCAGAGGAATCGATTAATCGCAGTCCCGATACGCTGCGAGCAACGGATCGAAAGTTACAGCCGAAAAACTGCAGATTTTCATCGTCATTTCTCTGCTGCTGGTCCTAGGCTATTTTTCATGTGTTTTCTGAGTTCCTGGGCGTCGAATTAGTCTAAAAAGCGTCATACGGATCGATTCCCAGACAAAAGATTTTTCGGCCAAAAAAAATCCAAGGCTAACCCCTTTGCATTTTTGGCGAAAATTTCGACGACTTTGAAAAGTGCTGCAATCAATTCTTTAGGGTACTATTCCGACGTGATTTTGCGAGAGGAATCGATCAATCGCAGTCCCGATACGCTGCGAGCAACACCTGCAAAGTTACAGCCGAAAAACTGCAGATTTTCATCGTCATTTCTCTGCTGCTGGTCCTAGGCTATTTTTCATGTGTTTTCTGAGTTCCTGGGCGTCGAATTAGTCTAAAAAGCGTCATACGGATCGATTCCCAGACAAAAGATTTTTCGGCCAAAAAAAATCCAAGGCTAACCCCTTTGCATTTTTGGCGAAAATTTCGACGACTTTAAAAAGTGCTGCAATCAATTCTTTAGGGTACTATTCCGACGTGATTTTGCGAAAGGAATCGATTAATCGCAGTCCCGATACGCTGCGAGCAACACCTGCAAAGTTGAAGCCGAAAAACTGCAGATTTTCATCGTCATTTCTCTGCTGCTGGTCCTAGGCTATTTTTCATGTGTTTTCTGAGTTCCTGGGCGTCGGATTAGTCTAAAAAGCGTCATACGGATCGATTCCCAGACAAAAGATTTTTCGGCCAAAAAAAATCCAAGGCTAACCCCTTTGCATTTTTGGCGAAAATTTCGACGACTTTGAAAAGTGCTGCAATCAATTCTTTAGGGTACTATTCCGACGTGATTTTGCGAGAGGAATCGATTAATCGCAGTCCCGATACGCTGCGAGCAACACCTGCAAAGTTACAGCCGAAAAACTGCAGATTTTCATCGTCATTTCTCTGCTGCTGGTCCTAGGCTATTTTTCATGTGTTTTCTGAGTTCCTGGGCGTCGAATTAGTCTAAAAAGCGTCATACGGATCGATTCCCAGACAAAAGATTTTTCGGCCAAAAAAAATCCAAGGCTAACCCCTTTGCATTTTTGGCGAAAATTTCGACGACTTTGAAAAGTGCTGCAATCAATTCTTTAGGGTACTATTCCGACGTGATTTTGCGAGAGGAATCGATTAATCGCAGTCCCGATACGCTGCGAGCAACGGATCAAAAGTTACAGCCGAAAAACTGCAGATTTTCATCGTCATTTTTCTGCTGCTGGTCCTAGGCTATTTTTCATGTGTTTTCTGAGTTCCTGGGCGTCGATTTAGTCTAAAAAGCGTCATACGGATCGATTCCCAGACAAAAGATTTTTCGGCCAAAAAAAATCCAAGGCTAACCCCTTTGCATTTTTGGCGAAAATTTCGACGACTTTCAAGAGTGCTGCAATCAATTCTTTAGGGTACTATTCCGACGTGATTTTGCGAAAGGAATCGATTAATCGCAGTCCCGATACGCTGCGAGCAACACCTGCAAAGTTGAAGCCGAAAAACTGCAGATTTTCATCGTCATTTCTCTGCTGCTGGTCCTAGGCTATTTTTCATGTGTTTTCTGAGTTCCTGGGCGTCGAATTAGTCTAAAAAGCGTCATACGGATCGATTCCCAGACAAAAGATTTTCCGGCCAAAAAAAATCCAAGGCTAACCCCTTTGCATTTTTGGCGAAAATCTCGACGACTTTGAAAAGTGCTGCAATCAATTCTTTAGGGTACTATTCCGACGTGATTTTGCGAGAGGAATCGATTAATCGCAGTCCCGATACGCTGCGAGCAACACCTGCAAAGTTACAGCCGAAAAACTGCAGATTTTCATCGTCATTTCTCTGCTGCTGGTCCTAGGCTATTTTTCATGTGTTTTCTGAGTTCCTGGGCGTCGAATTAGTCTAAAAAGCGTCATACGGATCGATTCCCAGACAAAAGATTTTTCGGCCAAAAAAAATCCAAGGCTAACCCCTTTGCATTTTTGGCGAAAATTTCGACGACTTTGAAAAGTGCTGCAGATAATTCTTTGAGGTACTATTCCGACGTGATTTTGCCAGAGGAATCGATTAATCGCAGTCCCGATACGCTGCGAGCAACGGATCAAAAGTTACAGCCGAAAAACTGCAGATTTTCATCGTCATTTCTCTGCTGCTGGTCCTAGGCTATTTTTCATGTGTTTTCTGAGTTCCTGGGCGTCGAATTAGTCTAAAAAGCGTCATACGGATCGATTCCCAGACAAAAGATTTTTCGGCCAAAAAAAATCCAAGGCTAACCCCTTTGCATTTTTGGCGAAAATTTCGACGACTTTGAAAAGTGCTGCAGATAATTCTTTGAGGTACTATTCCGACGTGATTTTGCCAGAGGAATCGATCAATCGCAGTCCCGATACGCTGCGAGCAACGGATCAAAAGTTACAGCCGAAAAACTGCAGATTTTCATCGTCATTTCTTTGCTGCTGGTCCTAGGCTATTTTTCATGTGTTTTCTGAGTTCCTGGGCGTCGAATTAGTCTAAAAAGCGTCATACGGATCGATTCCAAGACAAAAGATTTTTCGGCCAAAAAAAATCCAAGGCTAACCCCTTTGCATTTTTGGCGAAAATTTCGACGACTTTAAAAAGTGCTGCAATCAATTCTTTAGGGTACTATTCCGACGTGATTTTGCGAAAGGAATCGATTAATCGCAGTCCCGATACGCTGCGAGCAACACCTGCAAAGTTACAGCCGAAAAACTGCAGATTTTCATCGTCATTTCTCTGCTGCTGGTCCTAGGCTATTTTTCATGTGTTTTCTGAGTTCCTGGGCGTCAAATTAGTCTAAAAAGCGTCATACGGATCGATTCCCAGACAAAAGATTTTTCGGCCAAAAAAAATCCAAGGCTAACCCCTTTGCATTTTTGGCGAAAATTTCGACGACTTTGAAAAGTGCTGCAATCAATTCTTTAGGGTACTATTCCGACGTGATTTTGCGAGAGGAATCGATTAATCGCAGTCCCGATACGCTGCGAGCAACGGATCAAAAGTTACAGCCGAAAAACTGCAGATTTTCATCGTCATTTCTCTGCTGCTGGTCCTAGGCTATTTTTCATGTGTTTTCTGAGTTCCTGGGCGTCGAATTAGTCTAAAAAGCGTCATACGGATCGATTCCCAGACAAAAGATTTTTCGGCCAAAAAAAATCCAAGGCTAACCCCTTTGCATTTTTGGCGAAAATTTCGACGACTTTGAAAAGTGCTGCAGATAATTCTTTGAGGTACTATTCCGACGTGATTTTGCCAGAGGAATCGATTAATCGCAGTCCCGATACGCTGCGAGCAACGGATCAAAAGTTACAGCCGAAAAACTGCAGATTTTCATCGTCATTTCTCTGCTGCTGGTCCTAGGCTATTTTTCATGTGTTTTCTGAGTTCCTGGGCGTCGAATTAGTCTAAAAAGCGTCATACGGATCGATTCCCAGACAAAAGATTTTTCGGCCAAAAAAAATCCAAGGCTAACCCCTTTGCATTTTTGGCGAAAATTTCGACGACTTTGAAAAGTGCTGCAATCAATTCTTTAGGGTACTATTCCGACGTGATTTTGCGAGAGGAATCGATTAATCGCAGTCCCGATACGCTGCGAGCAACACCTGCAAAGTTACAGCCGAAAAACTGCAGATTTTCATCGTCATTTCTCTGCTGCTGGTCCTAGGCTATTTTTCATGTGTTTTCTGAGTTCCTGGGCGTCAAATTAGTCTAAAAAGCGTCATACGGATCGATTCCCAGACAAAAGATTTTTCGGCCAAAAAAAATCCAAGGCTAACCCCTTTGCATTTTTGGCGAAAATTTCGACGACTTTGAAAAGTGCTGCAATCAATTCTTTAGGGTACTATTCCGACGTGATTTTGCGAGAGGAATCGATTAATCGCAGTCCCGATACGCTGCGAGCAACGGATCAAAAGTTACAGCCGAAAAACTGCAGATTTTCATCGTCATTTCTCTGCTGCTGGTCCTAGGCTATTTTTCATGTGTTTTCTGAGTTCCTGGGCGTCGAATTAGTCTAAAAAGCGTCATACGGATCGATTCCCAGACAAAAGATTTTTCGGCCAAAAAAAATCCAAGGCTAACCCCTTTGCATTTTTGGCGAAAATTTCGACGACTTTGAAAAGTGCTGCAGATAATTCTTTGAGGTACTATTCCGACGTGATTTTGCCAGAGGAATCGATTAATCGCAGTCCCGATACGCTGCGAGCAACGGATCAAAAGTTACAGCCGAAAAACTGCAGATTTTCATCGTCATTTCTCTGCTGCTGGTCCTAGGCTATTTTTCATGTGTTTTCTGAGTTCCTGGGCGTCGAATTAGTCTAAAAAGCGTCATACGGATCGATTCCCAGACAAAAGATTTTTCGGCCAAAAAAAATCCAAGGCTAACCCCTTTGCATTTTTGGCGAAAATTTCGACGACTTTGAAAAGTGCTGCAGATGATTCTTTGAGGTACTATTCCGACGTGATTTTGCCAGAGGAATCGATTAATCGCAGTCCCGATACGCTGCGAGCAACGGATCGAAAGTTACAGCCGAAAAACTGCAGATTTTCATCGTCATTTCTCTGCTGCTGGTCCTAGGCTATTTTTCATGTGTTTTCTGAGTTCCTGGGCGTCGAATTAGTCTGAAAAGCGTCATACGGATCGATTCCCAGACAAAAGATTTTTCGGCCAAAAAAAATCCAAGGCTAACCCCTTTGCATTTTTGGCGAAAATTTCGACGACTTTGAAAAGTGCTGCAATCAATTCTTTAGGGTACTATTCCGACGTGATTTTGCGAGAGGAATCGATTAATCGCAGTCCCGATACGCTGCGAGCAACACCTGCAAAGTTACAGCCGAAAAACTGCAGATTTTCATCGTCATTTCTCTGCTGCTGGTCCTAGGCTATTTTTCATGTGTTTTCTGAGTTCCTGGGCGTCGAATTAGTCTAAAAAGCGTCATACGGATCGATTCCCAGACAAAAGATTTTTCGGCCAAAAAAAATCCAAGGCTAACCCCTTTGCATTTTTGGCGAAAATTTCGACGACTTTAAAAAGTGCTGCAATCAATTCTTTAGGGTACTATTCCGACGTGATTTTGCGAAAGGAATCGATTAATCGCAGTCCCGATACGCTGCGAGCAACACCTGCAAAGTTGAAGCCGAAAAACTGCAGATTTTCATCGTCATTTCTCTGCTGCTGGTCCTAGGCTATTTTTCATGTGTTTTCTGAGTTTCTGGGCGTCGGATTAGTCTCAAAAGCGTCATACGGATCGATTCCCAGACAAAAGATTTTTCGGCCAAAAAAAATCCAAGGCTAACCCCTTTGCATTTTTGGCGAAAGGTTCGACGACTTTGAAAAGTGCTGCAATCAATTCTTTAGGGTACTATTCCGACGTGATTTTGCGAGAGGAATCGATTAATCGCAGTCCCGATACGCTGCGAGCAACACCTGCAAAGTTACAGCCGAAAAACTGCAGATTTTTATCGTCATTTCTCTGCTGCTGGTCCTAGGCTATTTTTCATGTGTTTTCTGAGTTCCTGGGCGTCGAATTAGTCTAAAAAGCGTCATACGGATCGATTCCCAGACAAAAGATTTTTCGGCCAAAAAAAATCCAAGGCTAACCCCTTTGCATTTTTGGCGAAAATTTCGACGACTTTGAAAAGTGCTGCAGATAATTCTTTGAGGTACTATTCCGACGTGATTTTGCCAGAGGAATCGATTAATCGCAGTCCCGATACGCTGCGAGCAACGGATCAAAAGTTACAGCCGAAAAACTGCAGATTTTCATCGTCATTTCTCTGCTGCTGGTCCTAGGCTATTTTTCATGTGTTTTCTGAGTTCCTGGGCGTCGAATTAGTCTAAAAAGCGTCATACGGATCGATTTCCAGACAAAAGATTTTTCGGCCAAAAAAAATCCAAGGCTAACCCCTTTGCATTTTTGGCGAAAATTTCGACGACTTTGAAAAGTGCTGCAATCAATTCTTTAGGGTACTATTCCGACGTGATTTTGCGAGAGGAATCGATTAATCGCAGTCCCGATACGCTGCGAGCAACACCTGCAAAGTTACAGCCGAAAAACTGCAGATTTTCATCGTCATTTCTCTGCTGCTGGTCCTAGGCTATTTTTCATGTGTTTTCTGAGTTCCTGGGCGTCGAATTAGTCTAAAAAGCGTCATACGGATCGATTTCCAGACAAAAGATTTTTCGGCCAAAAAAAATCCAAGGCTAACCCCTTTGCATTTTTGGCGAAAATTTCGACGACTTTGAAAAGTGCTGCAATCAATTCTTTAGGGTACTATTCCGACGTGATTTTGCGAGAGGAATCGATTAATCGCAGTCCCGATACGCTGCGAGCAACACCTGCAAAGTTACAGCCGAAAAACTGCAGATTTTCATCGTCATTTCTCTGCTGCTGGTCCTAGGCTATTTTTCATGTGTTTTCTGAGTTCCTGGGCGTCGAATTAGTCTAAAAAGCGTCATACGGATCGATTTCCAGACAAAAGATTTTTCGGCCAAAAAAAATCCAAGGCTAACCCCTTTGCATTTTTGGCGAAAATTTCGACGACTTTGAAAAGTGCTGCAATCAATTCTTTAGGGTACTATTCCGACGTGATTTTGCGAGAGGAATCGATTAATCGCAGTCCCGATACGCTGCGAGCAACACCTGCAAAGTTACAGCCGAAAAACTGCAGATTTTCATCGTCATTTCTCTGCTGCTGGTCCTAGGCTATTTTTCATGTGTTTTCTGAGTTCCTGGGCGTCGAATTAGTCTAAAAAGCGTCATACGGATCGATTCCCAGACAAAAGATTTTTCGGCCAAAAAAAATCCAAGGCTAACCCCTTTGCATTTTTGGCGAAAATTTCGACGACTTTGAAAAGTGCTGCAATCAATTCTTTAGGGTACTATTCCGACGTGATTTTGCGACAGGAATCGATTAATCGCAGTCCCGATACGCTGCGAGCAACACCTGCAAAGTTACAGCCGAAAAACTGCAGATTTTCATCGTCATTTCTCTGCTGCTGGTCCTAGGCTATTTTTCATGTGTTTTCTGAGTTCCTGGGCGTCGAATTAGTCTAAAAAGCGTCATACGGATCGATTCCCAGACAAAAGATTTTTCGGCCAAAAAAAATCCAAGGCTAACCCCTTTGCATTTTTGGCGAAAATTTCGACGACTTTAAAAAGTGCTGCAATCAATTCTTTAGGGTACTATTCCGACGTGATTTTGCGAAAGGAATCGATTAATCGCAGTCCCGATACGCTGCGAGCAACACCTGCAAAGTTGAAGCCGAAAAACTGCAGATTTTCATCGTCATTTCTCTGCTGCTGGTCCTAGGCTATTTTTCATGTGTTTTCTGAGTTCCTGGGCGTCGGATTAGTCTAAAAAGCGTCATACGGATCGATTCCCAGACAAAAGATTTTTCGGCCAAAAAAAATCCAAGGCTAACCCCTTTGCATTTTTGGCGAAAATTTCGACGACTTTGAAAAGTGCTGCAGATAATTCTTTGAGGTACTATTCCGACGTGATTTTGCCAGAGTAATCGATCAATCGCAGTCCCGATACGCTGCGAGCAACGGATCAAAAGTTACAGCCGAAAAACTGCAGATTTTCATCGTCATTTCTCTGCTGCTGGTCCTAGGCTATTTTTCATGTGTTTTCTGAGTTCCTGGGCGTCGAATTAGTCTAAAAAGCGTCATACGGATCGATTCCCAGACAAAAGATTTTTCGGCCAAAAAAAATCCAAGGCTAACCCCTTTGCATTTTTGGCGAAAATTTCGACGACTTTGAAAAGTGCTGCAATCAATTCTTTAGGGTACTATTCCGACGTGATTTTGCGAGAGGAATCGATTAATCGCAGTCCCGATACGCTGCGAGCAACGGATCAAAAGTTACAGCCGAAAAACTGCAGATTTTCATCGTCATTTCTCTTCGGCTGGTCCTAAGCTATTTTTCATGTGTTTTCTGAGTTCCTGGGCGTCGAATTAGTCTAAAAAGCGTCATACGGATCGATTCCCAGACAAAAGATTTTTCGGCCAAAAAAAATCCAAGGCTAACCCCTTTGCATTTTTGGCGAAAATTTCGACGACTTTGAAAAGTGCTGCAATCAATTCTTTAGGGGACTATTCCGACGTGATTTTGCGAGAGGAATCGATTAATCGCAGTCCCGATACGCTGCGAGCAACGGATCAAAAGTTACAGCCGAAAAACTGCAGATTTTCATCGTCATTTCTCTGCTGCTGGTCCTAGGCTATTTTTCATGTGTTTTCTGAGTTCCTGGGCGTCGAATTAGTCTAAAAAGCGTCATACGGATCGATTCCCAGACAAAAGATTTTTCGGCCAAAAAAAATCCAAGGCTAACCCCTTTGCATTTTTGGCGAAAATTTCGACGACTTTGAAAAGTGCTGCAATCAATTCTTTAGGGTACTATTCCGACGTGATTTTGCGAGAGGAATCGATTAATCGCAGTCCCGATACGCTGCGATCAACACCTGCAAAGTTACAGCCGAAAAACTGCAGATTTTCATCGTCATTTCTCTGCTGCTGGTCCTAGGCTATTTTTCATGTGTTTTCTGAGTTCCTGGGCGTCGAATTAGTCTAAAAAGCGTCATACGGATCGATTCCCAGACAAAAGATTTTTCGGCCAAAAAAAATCCAAGGCTAACCCCTTTGCATTTTTGGCGAAAATTTCGACGACTTCGAAAAGTGCTGCAATCAATTCTTTAGGGTACTATTCCGACGTGATTTTGCGAGAGGAATCGATTAATCGCAGTCCCGATACGCTGCGAGCAACACCTGCAAAGTTACAGCCGAAAAACTGCAGATTTTCATCGTCATTTCTCTGCTGCTGGTCCTAGGCTATTTTTCATGTGTTTTCTGAGTTCCTGGGCGTCGAATTAGTCTAAAAAGCGTCATACGGATCGATTCCCAGACAAAAGATTTTTCGGCCAAAAAAAATCCAAGGCTAACCCCTTTGCATTTTTGGCGAAAATTTCGACGACTTTGAAAAGTGCTGCAATCAATTCTTTAGGGTACTATTCCGACGTGATTTTGCGAGAGGAATCGATTAATCGCAGTCCCGATACGCTGCGAGCAACGGATCAAAAGTTACAGCCGAAAAACTGCAGATTTTCATCGTCATTTCTCTTCTGCTGGTCCTAGGCTATTTTTCATGTGTTTTCTGAGTTCCTGGGCGTCGAATTAGTCTAAAAAGCGTCATACGGATCGATTCCCAGACAAAAGATTTTTCGGCCAAAAAAAATCCAAGGCTAACCCCTTTGCATTTTTGGCGAAAATTTCGACGACTTTGAAAAGTGCTGCAATCAATTCTTTAGGGTACTATTCCGACGTGATTTTGCGAGAGGAATCGATTAATCGCAGTCCCGATACGCTGCGAGCAACACCTGCAAAGTTACAGCCGAAAAACTGCAGATTTTTATCGTCATTTCTCTGCTGCTGGTCCTAGGCTATTTTTCATGTGTTTTCTGAGTTCCTGGGCGTCGAATTAGTCTAAAAAGCGTCATACGGATCGATTCCCAGACAAAAGATTTTTCGGCCAAAAAAAATCCAAGGCTAACCCCTTTGCATTTTTGGCGAAAATTTCGATGACTTTGAAAAGTGCTGCAATCAATTCTTTAGGGTACTATTCCGACGTGATTTTGCGAGAGGAATCGATTAATCGCAGTCCCGATACGCTGCGAGCAACGGATCAAAAGTTACAGATGAAAAACTGCAGATTTTCATCGTCATTTCTCTTCTGCTGGTCCTAGGCTATTTTTCATGTGTTTTCTGAGTTCCTGGGCGTCGAATTAGTCTAAAAAGCGTCATACGGATCGATTCCCAGACAAAAGATTTTTCGGCCAAAAAAAATCCAAGGCTAACCCCTTTGCATTTTTGGCGAAAATTTCGACGACTTTGAAAAGTGCTGCAATCAATTCTTTAGGGTACTATTCCGACGTGATTTTGCGAGAGGAATCGATTAATCGCAGTCCCGATACGCTGCGAGCAACACCTGCAAAGTTACAGATGAAAAACTGCAGATTTTTATCGTCATTTCTCTGCTGCTGGTCCTAGGCTATTTTTCATGTGTTTTCTGAGTTCCTGGGCGTCGAATTAGTCTAAAAAGCGTCATACGGATCGATTCCCAGACAAAAGATTTTTCGGCCAAAAAAAATCCAAGGCTAACCCCTTTGCATTTTTGGCGAAAATTTCGATGACTTTGAAAAGTGCTGCAATCAATTCTTTAGGGTACTATTCCGACGTGATTTTGCGAGAGGAATCGATTAATCGCAGTCCCGATACGCTGCGAGCAACGGATCAAAAGTTACAGATGAAAAACTGCAGATTTTCATCGTCATTTCTCTTCTGCTGGTCCTAGGCTATTTTTCATGTGTTTTCTGAGTTCCTGGGCGTCGAATTAGTCTAAAAAGCGTCATACGGATCGATTCCCAGACAAAAGATTTTTCGGCCAAAAAAAATCCAAGGCTAACCCCTTTGCATTTTTGGCGAAAATTTCGACGACTTTGAAAAGTGCTGCAATTAATTCTTTGGGGTACTATTCCGACGTGATTTTGCGAGAGGAATCGATTAATCGCAGTCCCGATACGCTGCGAGCAACGGATCAAAAGTTACAGCCGAAAAACTGCAGATTTTCATCGTCATTTCTCTGCTGCTGGTCCTAGGCTATTTTTCATGTGTTTTCTGAGTTCCTGGGCGTCGAATTAGTCTAAAAAGCGTCATACGGATCGATTCCCAGACAAAAGATTTTTCGGCCAAAAAAAATCCAAGGCTAACCCCTTTGCATTTTTGGCGAAAATTTCGACGACTTCGAAAAGTGCTGCAATCAATTCTTTAGGGTACTATTCCGACGTGATTTTGCGAGAGGAATCGATTAATCGCAGTCCCGATACGCTGCGAGCAACACCTGCAAAGTTACAGCCGAAAAACTGCAGATTTTCATCGTCATTTCTCTGCTGCTGGTCCTAGGCTATTTTTCATGTGTTTTCTGAGTTCCTGGGCGTCGAATTAGTCTAAAAAGCGTCATACGGATCGATTCCCAGACAAAAGATTTTTCGGCCAAAAAAAATCCAAGGCTAACCCCTTTGCATTTTTGGCGAAAATTTCGACGACTTTGAAAAGTGCTGCAATCAATTCTTTAGGGTACTATTCCGACGTGATTTTGCGAGAGGAATCGATTAATCGCAGTCCCGATACGCTGCGAGCAACACCTGCAAAGTTACAGCCGAAAAACTGCAGATTTTTATCGTCATTTCTCTGCTGCTGGTCCTAGGCTATTTTTCATGTGTTTTCTGAGTTCCTGGGCGTCGAATTAGTCTAAAAAGCGTCATACGGATCGATTCCCAGACAAAAGATTTTTCGGCCAAAAAAAATCCAAGGCTAACCCCTTTGCATTTTTGGCGAAAATTTCGACGACTTTGAAAAGTGCTGCAGATAATTCTTTGAGGTACTATTCCGACGTGATTTTGCCAGAGGAATCGATTAATCGCAGTCCCGATACGCTGCGAGCAACGGATCAAAAGTTACAGCCGAAAAACTGCAGATTTTCATCGTCATTTCTCTGCTGCTGGTCCTAGGCTATTTTTCATGTGTTTTCTGAGTTCCTGGGCGTCGAATTAGTCTGAAAAGCGTCATACGGATCGATTCCCAGACAAAAGATTTTTCGGCCAAAAAAAATCCAAGGCTAACCCCTTTGCATTTTTGGCGAAAATTTCGACGACTTTGAAAAGTGCTGCAATCAATTCTTTAGGGTACTATTCCGACGTGATTTTGCGAGAGGAATCGATTAATCGCAGTCCCGATACGCTGCGAGCAACACCTGCAAAGTTACAGCCGAAAAACTGCAGATTTTCATCGTCATTTCTCTGCTGCTGGTCCTAGGCTATTTTTCATGTGTTTTCTGAGTTCCTGGGCGTCGAATTAGTCTAAAAAGCGTCATACGGATCGATTTCCAGACAAAAGATTTTTCGGCCAAAAAAAATCCAAGGCTAACCCCTTTGCATTTTTGGCGAAAATTTCGACGACTTTGAAAAGTGCTGCAATCAATTCTTCAGGGTACTATTCCGACGTGATTTTGCGAGAGGAATCGATTAATCGCAGTCCCGATACGCTGCGAGCAACACCTGCAAAGTTACAGCCGAAAAACTGCAGATTTTCATCGTCATTTCTCTGCTGCTGGTCCTAGGCTATTTTTCATGTGTTTTCTGAGTTCCTGGGCGTCGAATTAGTCTAAAAAGCGTCATACGGATCGATTCCCAGACAAAAGATTTTTCGGCCAAAAAAAATCCAAGGCTAACCCCTTTGCATTTTTGGCGAAAATTTCGACGACTTTGAAAAGTGCTGCAATCAATTCTTTAGGGTACTATTCCGACGTGATTTTGCGCGAGGAATCGATTAATCGCAGTCCCGATACGCTGCGAGCAACACCTGCAAAGTTACAGCCGAAAAACTGCAGATTTTCATCGTCATTTCTCTGCTGCTGGTCCTAGGCTATTTTTCATGTGTTTTCTGAGTTCCTGGGCGTCGAATTAGTCTAAAAAGCGTCATACGGATCGATTCCCAGACAAAAGATTTTTCGGCCAAAAAAAATCCAAGGCTAACCCCTTTGCATTTTTGGCGAAAATTTCGACGACTTTGAAAAGTGCTGCAATCAATTCTTTAGGGTACTATTCCGACGTGATTTTGCGAGAGGAATCGATTAATCGCAGTCCCGATACGCTGCGAGCAACACCTGCAAAGTTACAGCCGAAAAACTGCAGATTTTCATCGTCATTTCTCTGCTGCTGGTCCTAGGCTATTTTTCATGTGTTTTCTGAGTTCCTGGGCGTCGAATTAGTCTAAAAAGCGTCATACGGATCGATTCCCAGACAAAAGATTTTTCGGCCAAAAAAAATCCAAGGCTAACCCCTTTGCATTTTTGGCGAAAATTTCGACGACTTTGAAAAGTGCTGCAATCAATTCTTTAGGGTACTATTCCGACGTGATTTTGCGACAGGAATCGATTAATCGCAGTCCCGATACGCTGCGAGCAACACCTGCAAAGTTACAGCCGAAAAACTGCAGATTTTTATCGTCATTTCTCTGCTGCTGGTCCTAGGCTATTTTTCATGTGTTTTCTGAGTTCCTGGGCGTCGAATTAGTCTAAAAAGCGTCATACGGATCGATTCCCAGACAAAAGATTTTTCGGCCAAAAAAAATCCAAGGCTAACCCCTTTGCATTTTTGGCGAAAATTTCGACGACTTTGAAAAGTGCTGCAATCAATTCTTTAGGGTACTATTCCGACGTGATTTTGCGAGAGGAATCGATTAATCGCAGTCTCGATACGCTGCGAGCAACGGATCAAAAGTTACAGCCGAAAAACTGCAGATTTTCATCGTCATTTCTCTTCTGCTGGTCCTAGGCTATTTTTCATGTGTTTTCTGAGTTCCTGGGCGTCGAATTAGTCTAAAAAGCGTTATACGGATCGATTCCCAGACAAAAGATTTTTCGGCCAAAAAAAATCCAAGGCTAACCCCTTTGCATTTTTGGCGAAAATTTCGACGACTTTGAAAAGTGCTGCAATCAATTCTTTAGGGTACTATTCCGACGTGATTTTGCGAGAGGAATCGATTAATCGCAGTCCCGATACGCTGCGAGCAACACCTGCAAAGTTACAGCCGAAAAACTGCAGATTTTCATCGTCATTTCTCTGCTGCTGGTCCTAGGCTATTTTTCATGTGTTTTCTGAGTTCCTGGGCGTCGAATTAGTCTAAAAAGCGTCATACGGATCGATTCCCAGACAAAAGATTTTTCGGCCAAAAAAAATCCAAGGCTAACCCCTTTGCATTTTTGGCGAAAATTTCGACGACTTTGAAAAGTGCTGCAATCAATTCTTTAGGGTACTATTCCGACGTGATTTTGCGAGAGGAATCGATTAATCGCAGTCCCGATACGCTGCGAGCAACACCTGCAAAGTTACAGCCGAAAAACTGCAGATTTTCATCGTCATTTCTCTGCTGCTGGTCCTAGGCTATTTTTCATGTGTTTTCTGAGTTCCTGGGCGTCGAATTAGTCTAAAAAGCGTCATACGGATCGATTCCCAGACAAAAGATTTTTCGGCCAAAAAAAATCCAAGGCTAACCCCTTTGCATTTTTGGCGAAAATTTCGACGACTTTGAAAAGTGCTGCAATCAATTCTTTAGGGTACTATTCCGACGTGATTTTGCGAGAGGAATCGATTAATCGCAGTCTCGATACGCTGCGAGCAACGGATCAAAAGTTACAGCCGAAAAACTGCAGATTTTCATCGTCATTTCTCTGCTGCTGGTCCTAGGCTATTTTTCATGTGTTTTCTGAGTTCCTGGGCGTCGAATTAGTCTAAAAAGCGTCATACGGATCGATTCCCAGACAAAAGATTTTTCGGCCAAAAAAAATCCAAGGCTAACCCCTTTGCATTTTTGGCGAAAATTTCGACGACTTTGAAAAGTGCTGCAATCAATTCTTTAGGGTACTATTCCGACGTGATTTTGCGAGAGGAATCGATTAATCGCAGTCCCGATACGCTGCGAGCAACACCTGCAAAGTTACAGCCGAAAAACTGCAGATTTTCATCGTCATTTCTCTGCTGCTGGTCCTAGGCTATTTTTCATGTGTTTTCTGAGTTCCTGGGCGTCGAATTAGTCTAAAAAGCGTCATACGGATCGATTCCCAGACAAAAGATTTTTCGGCCAAAAAAAATCCAAGGCTAACCCCTTTGCATTTTTGGCGAAAATTTCGATGACTTTGAAAAGTGCTGCAATCAATTCTTTAGGGTACTATTCCGACGTGATTTTGCGAGAGGAATCGATTAATCGCAGTCCCGATACGCTGCGAGCAACGGATCAAAAGTTACAGATGAAAAACTGCAGATTTTCATCGTCATTTCTCTTCTGCTGGTCCTAGGCTATTTTTCATGTGTTTTCTGAGTTCCTGGGCGTCGAATTAGTCTAAAAAGCGTCATACGGATCGATTCCCAGACAAAAGATTTTTCGGCCAAAAAAAATCCAAGGCTAACCCCTTTGCATTTTTGGCGAAAATTTCGACGACTTTGAAAAGTGCTGCAATCAATTCTTTAGGGTACTATTCCGACGTGATTTTGCGAGAGGAATCGATTAATCGCAGTCCCGATACGCTGCGAGCAACGGATCAAAAGTTACAGCCGAAAAACTGCAGATTTTCATCGTCATTTCTCTGCTGCTGGTCCTAGGCTATTTTTCATGTGTTTTCTGAGTTCCTGGGCGTCGAATTAGTCTAAAAAGCGTCATACGGATCGATTCCCAGACAAAAGATTTTTCGGCCAAAAAAAATCCAAGGCTAACCCCTTTGCATTTTTGGCGAAAATTTCGACGACTTTGAAAAGTGCTGCAATCAATTCTTTAGGGTACTATTCCGACGTGATTTTGCGAGAGGAATCGATTAATCGCAGTCCCGATACGCTGCGAGCAACGGATCAAAAGTTACAGCCGAAAAACTGCAGATTTTCATCGTCATTTCTCTGCTGCTGGTCCTAGGCTATTTTTCATGTGTTTTCTGAGTTCCTGGGCGTCGAATTAGTCTAAAAAGCGTCATACGGATCGATTCCCAGACAAAAGATTTTTCGGCCAAAAAAAATCCAAGGCTAACCCCTTTGCATTTTTGGCGAAAATTTCGACGACTTTGAAAAGTGCTGCAATCAATTCTTTAGGGTACTATTCCGACGTGATTTTGCGAGAGGAATCGATTAATCGCAGTCCCGATACGCTGCGAGCAACACCTGCAAAGTTACAGCCGAAAAACTGCAGATTTTCATCGTCATTTCTCTGCTGCTGGTCCTAGGCTATTTTTCATGTGTTTTCTGAGTTCCTGGGCGTCGAATTAGTCTAAAAAGCGTCATACGGATCGATTCCCAGACAAAAGATTTTTCGGCCAAAAAAAATCCAAGGCTAACCCCTTTGCATTTTTGGCGAAAATTTCGACGACTTTGAAAAGTGCTGCAATCAATTCTTTAGGGTACTATTCCGACGTGATTTTGCGAGAGGAATCGATTAATCGCAGTCTCGATACGCTGCGAGCAACGGATCAAAAGTTACAGCCGAAAAACTGCAGATTTTCATCGTCATTTCTCTTCTGCTGGTCCTAGGCTATTTTTCATGTGTTTTCTGAGTTCCTGGGCGTCGAATTAGTCTAAAAAGCGTTATACGGATCGATTCCCAGACAAAAGATTTTTCGGCCAAAAAAAATCCAAGGCTAACCCCTTTGCATTTTTGGCGAAAATTTCGACGACTTTGAAAAGTGCTGCAATCAATTCTTTAGGGTACTATTCCGACGTGATTTTGCGAGAGGAATCGATTAATCGCAGTCCCGATACGCTGCGAGCAACACCTGCAAAGTTACAGCCGAAAAACTGCAGATTTTCATCGTCATTTCTCTGCTGCTGGTCCTAGGCTATTTTTCATGTGTTTTCTGAGTTCCTGGGCGTCGAATTAGTCTAAAAAGCGTCATACGGATCGATTCCCAGACAAAAGATTTTTCGGCCAAAAAAAATCCAAGGCTAACCCCTTTGCATTTTTGGCGAAAATTTCGACGACTTTGAAAAGTGCTGCAATCAATTCTTTAGGGTACTATTCCGACGTGATTTTGCGAGAGGAATCGATTAATCGCAGTCTCGATACGCTGCGAGCAACGGATCAAAAGTTACAGCCGAAAAACTGCAGATTTTCATCGTCATTTCTCTTCTGCTGGTCCTAGGCTATTTTTCATGTGTTTTCTGAGTTCCTGGGCGTCGAATTAGTCTAAAAAGCGTCATACGGATCGATTCCCAGACAAAAGATTTTTCGGCCAAAAAAAATCCAAGGCTAACCCCTTTGCATTTTTGGCGAAAATTTCGACGACTTTGAAAAGTGCTGCAATCAATTCTTTAGGGTACTATTCCGACGTGATTTTGCGAGAGGAATCGATTAATCGCAGTCCCGATACGCTGCGAGCAACACCTGCAAAGTTACAGATGAAAAACTGCAGATTTTTATCGTCATTTCTCTGCTGCTGGTCCTAGGCTATTTTTCATGTGTTTTCTGAGTTCCTGGGCGTCGAATTAGTCTAAAAAGCGTCATACGGATCGATTCCCAGACAAAAGATTTTTCGGCCAAAAAAAATCCAAGGCTAACCCCTTTGCATTTTTGGCGAAAATTTCGATGACTTTGAAAAGTGCTGCAATCAATTCTTTAGGGTACTATTCCGACGTGATTTTGCGAGAGGAATCGATTAATCGCAGTCCCGATACGCTGCGAGCAACGGATCAAAAGTTACAGATGAAAAACTGCAGATTTTCATCGTCATTTCTCTTCTGCTGGTCCTAGGCTATTTTTCATGTGTTTTCTGAGTTCCTGGGCGTCGAATTAGTCTAAAAAGCGTCATACGGATCGATTCCCAGACAAAAGATTTTTCGGCCAAAAAAAATCCAAGGCTAACCCCTTTGCATTTTTGGCGAAAATTTCGACGACTTTGAAAAGTGCTGCAATCAATTCTTTAGGGTACTATTCCGACGTGATTTTGCGAGAGGAATCGATTAATCGCAGTCTCGATACGCTGCGAGCAACGGATCAAAAGTTACAGCCGAAAAACTGCAGATTTTCATCGTCATTTCTCTTCTGCTGGTCCTAGGCTATTTTTCATGTGTTTTCTGAGTTCCTGGGCGTCGAATTAGTCTAAAAAGCGTCATACGGATCGATTCCCAGACAAAAGATTTTTCGGCCAAAAAAAATCCAAGGCTAACCCCTTTGCATTTTTGGCGAAAATTTCGACGACTTTGAAAAGTGCTGCAATCAATTCTTTAGGGTACTATTCCGACGTGATTTTGCGAGAGGAATCGATTAATCGCAGTCCCGATACGCTGCGAGCAACACCTGCAAAGTTACAGATGAAAAACTGCAGATTTTTATCGTCATTTCTCTGCTGCTGGTCCTAGGCTATTTTTCATGTGTTTACTGAGTTCCTGGGCGTCGAATTAGTCTAAAAAGCGTCATACGGATCGATTCCCAGACAAAAGATTTTTCGGCCAAAAAAAATCCAAGGCTAACCCCTTTGCATTTTTGGCGAAAATTTCGATGACTTTGAAAAGTGCTGCAATCAATTCTTTAGGGTACTATTCCGACGTGATTTTGCGAGAGGAATCGATTAATCGCAGTCCCGATACGCTGCGAGCAACGGATCAAAAGTTACAGATGAAAAACTGCAGATTTTCATCGTCATTTCTCTTCTGCTGGTCCTAGGCTATTTTTCATGTGTTTTCTGAGTTCCTGGGCGTCGAATTAGTCTAAAAAGCGTCATACGGATCGATTCCCAGACAAAAGATTTTTCGGCCAAAAAAAATCCAAGGCTAACCCCTTTGCATTTTTGGCGAAAATTTCGACGACTTTGAAAAGTGCTGCAATCAATTCTTTAGGGTACTATTCCGACGTGATTTTGCGAGAGGAATCGATTAATCGCAGTCCCGATACGCTGCGAGCAACGGATCAAAAGTTACAGCCGAAAAACTGCAGATTTTCATCGTCATTTCTCTGCTGCTGGTCCTAGGCTATTTTTCATGTGTTTTCTGAGTTCCTGGGCGTCGAATTAGTCTAAAAAGCGTCATACGGATCGATTCCCAGACAAAAGATTTTTCGGCCAAAAAAAATCCAAGGCTAACCCCTTTGCATTTTTGGCGAAAATTTCGACGACTTTGAAAAGTGCTGCAATCAATTCTTTAGGGTACTATTCCGACGTGATTTTGCGAGAGGAATCGATTAATCGCAGTCCCGATACGCTGCGAGCAACACCTGCAAAGTTACAGCCGAAAAACTGCAGATTTTCATCGTCATTTCTCTGCTGCTGGTCCTAGGCTATTTTTCATGTGTTTTCTGAGTTCCTGGGCGTCGAATTAGTCTAAAAAGCGTCATACGGATCGATTCCCAGACAAAAGATTTTTCGGCCAAAAAAAATCCAAGGCTAACCCCTTTGCATTTTTGGCGAAAATTTCGACGACTTTGAAAAGTGCTGCAATCAATTCTTTAGGGTACTATTCCGACGTGATTTTGCGAGAGGAATCGATTAATCGCAGTCCCGATACGCTGCGAGCAACACCTGCAAAGTTACAGATGAAAAACTGCAGATTTTTATCGTCATTTCTCTGCTGCTGGTCCTAGGCTATTTTTCATGTGTTTTCTGAGTTCCTGGGCGTCGAATTAGTCTAAAAAGCGTCATACGGATCGATTCCCAGACAAAAGATTTTTCGGCCAAAAAAAATCCAAGGCTAACCCCTTTGCATTTTTGGCGAAAATTTCGATGACTTTGAAAAGTGCTGCAATCAATTCTTTAGGGTACTATTCCGACGTGATTTTGCGAGAGGAATCGATTAATCGCAGTCCCGATACGCTGCGAGCAACGGATCAAAAGTTACAGATGAAAAACTGCAGATTTTCATCGTCATTTCTCTTCTGCTGGTCCTAGGCTATTTTTCATGTGTTTTCTGAGTTCCTGGGCGTCGAATTAGTCTAAAAAGCGTCATACGGATCGATTCCCAGACAAAAGATTTTTCGGCCAAAAAAAATCCAAGGCTAACCCCTTTGCATTTTTGGCGAAAATTTCGACGACTTTGAAAAGTGCTGCAATCAATTCTTTAGGGTACTATTCCGACGTGATTTTGCGAGAGGAATCGATTAATCGCAGTCTCGATACGCTGCGAGCAACGGATCAAAAGTTACAGCCGAAAAACTGCAGATTTTCATCGTCATTTCTCTTCTGCTGGTCCTAGGCTATTTTTCATGTGTTTTCTGAGTTCCTGGGCGTCGAATTAGTCTAAAAAGCGTCATACGGATCGATTCCCAGACAAAAGATTTTTCGGCCAAAAAAAATCCAAGGCTAACCCCTTTGCATTTTTGGCGAAAATTTCGACGACTTTGAAAAGTGCTGCAATCAATTCTTTAGGGTACTATTCCGACGTGATTTTGCGAGAGGAATCGATTAATCGCAGTCCCGATACGCTGCGAGCAACACCTGCAAAGTTACAGATGAAAAACTGCAGATTTTTATCGTCATTTCTCTGCTGCTGGTCCTAGGCTATTTTTCATGTGTTTTCTGAGTTCCTGGGCGTCGAATTAGTCTAAAAAGCGTCATACGGATCGATTCCCAGACAAAAGATTTTTCGGCCAAAAAAAATCCAAGGCTAACCCCTTTGCATTTTTGGCGAAAATTTCGATGACTTTGAAAAGTGCTGCAATCAATTCTTTAGGGTACTATTCCGACGTGATTTTGCGAGAGGAATCGATTAATCGCAGTCCCGATACGCTGCGAGCAACGGATCAAAAGTTACAGATGAAAAACTGCAGATTTTCATCGTCATTTCTCTTCTGCTGGTCCTAGGCTATTTTTCATGTGTTTTCTGAGTTCCTGGGCGTCGAATTAGTCTAAAAAGCGTCATACGGATCGATTCCCAGACAAAAGATTTTTCGGCCAAAAAAAATCCAAGGCTAACCCCTTTGCATTTTTGGCGAAAATTTCGACGACTTTGAAAAGTGCTGCAATCAATTCTTTAGGGTACTATTCCGACGTGATTTTGCGAGAGGAATCGATTAATCGCAGTCCCGATACGCTGCGAGCAACGGATCAAAAGTTACAGCCGAAAAACTGCAGATTTTCATCGTCATTTCTCTGCTGCTGGTCCTAGGCTATTTTTCATGTGTTTTCTGAGTTCCTGGGCGTCGAATTAGTCTAAAAAGCGTCATACGGATCGATTCCCAGACAAAAGATTTTTCGGCCAAAAAAAATCCAAGGCTAACCCCTTTGCATTTTTGGCGAAAATTTCGACGACTTTGAAAAGTGCTGCAATCAATTCTTTAGGGTACTATTCCGACGTGATTTTGCGAGAGGAATCGATTAATCGCAGTCCCGATACGCTGCGAGCAACACCTGCAAAGTTACAGCCGAAAAACTGCAGATTTTCATCGTCATTTCTCTGCTGCTGGTCCTAGGCTATTTTTCATGTGTTTTCTGAGTTCCTGGGCGTCGAATTAGTCTAAAAAGCGTCATACGGATCGATTCCCAGACAAAAGATTTTTCGGCCAAAAAAAATCCAAGGCTAACCCCTTTGCATTTTTGGCGAAAATTTCGACGACTTTGAAAAGTGCTGCAATCAATTCTTTAGGGTACTATTCCGACGTGATTTTGCGAGAGGAATCGATTAATCGCAGTCCCGATACGCTGCGAGCAACACCTGCAAAGTTACAGCCGAAAAACTGCAGATTTTCATCGTCATTTCTCTGCTGCTGGTCCTAGGCTATTTTTCATGTGTTTTCTGAGTTCCAGGGCGTCGAATTAGTCTAAAAAGCGTCATACGGATCGATTCCCAGACAAAAGATTTTTCGGCCAAAAAAAATCCAAGGCTAACCCCTTTGCATTTTTGGCGAAAATTTCGACGACTCTGAAAAGTGCTGCAATCAATTCTTCAGGGTACTATTCCGACGTGATTTTGCGAGAGGAATCGATTAATCGCAGTCCCGATACGCTGCGAGCAACACCTGCAAAGTTACAGCCGAAAAACTGCAGATTTTCATCGTCATTTCTCTGCTGCTGGTCCTAGGCTATTTTTCATGTGTTTTCTGAGTTCCTGGGCGTCGAATTAGTCTAAAAAGCGTCATACGGATCGATTCCCAGACAAAAGATTTTTCGGCCAAAAAAAATCCAAGGCTAACCCCTTTGCATTTTTGGCGAAAATTTCGACGACTTTGAAAAGTGCTGCAATCAATTCTTTAGGGTACTATTCCGACGTGATTTTGCGAGAGGAATCGATTAATCGCAGTCCCGATACGCTGCGAGCAACACCTGCAAAGTTACAGCCGAAAAACTGCAGATTTTCATCGTCATTTCTCTGCTGCTGGTCCTAGGCTATTTTTCATGTGTTTTCTGAGTTCCAGGGCGTCGAATTAGTCTAAAAAGCGTCATACGGATCGATTCCCAGACAAAAGATTTTTCGGCCAAAAAAAATCCAAGGCTAACCCCTTTGCATTTTTGGCGAAAATTTCGACGACTTTGAAAAGTGCTGCAATCAATTCTTTAGGGTACTATTCCGACGTGATTTTGCGAGAGGAATCGATTAATCGCAGTCCCGATACGCTGCGAGCAACACCTGCAAAGTTACAGCCGAAAAACTGCAGATTTTCATCGTCATTTCTCTGCTGCTGGTCCTAGGCTATTTTTCATGTGTTTTCTGAGTTCCTGGGCGTCGAATTAGTCTAAAGAGCGTCATACGGATCGATTCCCAGACAAAAGATTTTTCGGCCAAAAAAAATCCAAGGCTAACCCCTTTGCATTTTTGGCGAAAATTTCGACGACTTTGAAAAGTGCTGCAATCAATTCTTTAGGGTACTATTCCGACGTGATTTTGCGAGAGGAATCGATTAATCGCAGTCCCGATACGCTGCGAGCAACACCTGCAAAGTTACAGCCGAAAAACTGCAGATTTTCATCGTCATTTCTATGCTGCTGGTCCTAGGCTATTTTTCATGTGTTTTCTGAGTTCCTGGGCGTCGAATTAGTCTAAAAAGCGTCATACGGATCGATTCCTAGACAAAAGATTTTTCGGCCAAAAAAATTCCAAGGCTAACCCCTTTGCATTTTTGGCGAAATTTTCGACGACTTTGAAAAGAGCTGCAATTAATTCTTCAGGGTACTATTGCGACGTGATTATGCGAGAGGAATCGATTAATCGCAGATCCGATACGCTGCGAGCAACGGATCAAAAGTTACAGCCGAAAAACGGCTTATTTTCGTCCTCATTTCTCTGCTGTTGGTCCTACGCTCTTTTTCATGTCGTTATTGAGTTCCTGGGGGTCGATTTACTCCGGAAAGGGTCATACAAATCGATTCCGAGACGAAAAATTTTCGGCTCCGAAAATGAGGAAAAAACTAAGGTGAACCCCTTTGGATTTTTGGCAAAAATTTCGACGACTTTGAAAAGTGCTGCGATCAATTCTTTCAGGCACTATCCCGACGTAATTTTGCGAGAGGAATCGATTAAGCGCAGTCCCAATACGCTGCGAGCAACGCATCAAAAGTTACAGCCGAAAAACTGCTTATTTACGTCCTCATTTCTCCGCTGTCGGTCCTACGCTTTTTTACATGTCGTTTTTGAGTTCCCGGGGGTCGATTTACTCCGGAAAGGGTCGTACAAATCGATTGCAAGACGGAAAATTTCCGTTTCTGAAAATGACCAACAAAGTAATGCAAACCTCACTGGATTTTTTGCGAACATTTCGACGATCTTCTAAAATGCTGCAATCAATTCGTTGAGGCACTATAACATCACTCTGCGATCGGAATCGATTGAGCGCAGTCAAATTGCGTTGCGCGCAACGAACGTAGAGTCACTGCCGTCATACAAGTCAATCTGTGAGTATTCTTCCATAAATTGGTATTCAGCTGAATTACATGAACATGTCGCACTTCTGAGGGTGTGAGCTGTCGCTAATCCTCCCAAAAAAGGAAACTTAACTTTTTGAACAACTGATGAAGAGTCTACGTCGAAATACTTTAAATTTGCGACGGGTTTCGGACTAGGTGCGGATGTAAAATCACAAATTCGTCACATCAAGTTCTAGTTTATTCAATACATTCTAATTCTAGTACAAGTGTCAAGGGTTCAGTGTGTAGTGATTTAACTTTGGTTTACAAATAGAAGTAAAGCAGAATACAACTAGGACTACATCAATATGGTTACACATTACGTAAAAAATCTAACTATCATTTTCTGAAGAAATACGTATGTATTGTCGCAATCACGACATGAAAAATACTTCATATATCAGGTAGTTATCATGATAATCACTTCACATAGTTCGAGTTCCGGGCTGCTTTCAGTCGCAACACATCTTTGCCGGCATACGATATACGATGTATGATATTGTATTGTCCCCATTCCATGCATCCTGTAATCAAATAAATAAAAAAATTAATCTTCACCGAATTTGTTTTGTATTACTTTAACTGTCAGTCGTATGCTGCTCTAGAGTTTTTACTCAAGAAACAAGGCTAACTCTTTCAGATTTCAATCCAAAATTCTGACTATTTCGAGTTATGCCCGAAATGGATTCTTTCACGCACTTCATCGACCTTATTTTGCCAATGAAATTTTTCGCGCGGAGCCTAGAAAGACGCTGTGAGCAACAATTCAAAAGTGACAGCCGAAAAACAACTAAAATATTTCGTATTTCTTCAACCGTTTCAGACGTCTCTTCCGCATTTTTTAGGATTCAATTAGTCTATAAATACATGTACGAATCGATCCTAAGATGAAAAAGTTCCTACTAGTCATTCTACAGTAGCAGTGTTTGTTGTGTCTTCCAATCTGTTATAACATTGCCTGTTATGACCGATTTATCAGGGGTGGATAATTTTGCAGTGATATTATTGTTATAAAGTGACAGGAAACAGCAATGGTCAGTGAAAAGAGATAAAGTTGAACGTTGATCGAATATATCGCTCAGGATTCACGATGGAAAACTCGAAACATTCGATTCAACGTAACATTTTCGGAGATCGCGGCAAGCGAGGCATGACGAGGGGAAGCAAGGCGGCGAAATAGATAGGGCAAGTAGTTGGCGAGGGTGTATATCCTTCAAATTACATTCAGCGCCAAATATATCATGCAGAGTCGGCGGTAAGGGGCTAGAAACAGGGATGAGGCCGTTGCCCAGGACGAAGCGGGGCTGGAAGCCCAGCGAAGCTCAACCCACCCCCAACCCCCGCATCTCCTTCCCTCCTATGATTAATACGACGATGTTACGAGGATTGAACCAATTTGCGTAACATCGGACGAAGTGGATCAGGCAGGACTCAGATGGCACTTCGGGTAGTTTTACTTGAAAATATTCGTTCGTCCATCGGCTGTTCGATATTCTTGAATAGGTTTTTTAGAATCGGGAACTGTTGCAAAATTGATATCGAATAATAAATTCGTTATTACACGCGGAGTTCCTTTCGCGGCGTTTCTCTTTCCGCTGAGAATGATCATCAAACCCCGTGAAAAGTGAAGGAACACCCGCTCGACAAGATTAAACCTCGTAACTATGGTCAATTAAAAATTCAGCTGGTGCGAGAGATTAAGAATCACTCGGGCCTGCCTCCCCTTTTTCATTCCGTCCTCCAGTGCAGTGGCAGCTCCGTAAGAGACGACGTCAACGATGTGGCGCTGCTGGGGGGAAGGGGGGAGTTATAAGAAAAGGAGAAAGATGTAAACGGCAGAACGTTCTCACCCCAAGATTGCATCCCCTTTTTCGCCGCCCCTCCGTGTTCGAGGATGCTTTTTAGGAAATAATTACTTTTAATTAGATTCTACCGGGTCGGACAGTCGCTGCCCCCCGCAAACTCAAAGATTTAAGATTCGTCAAAACTTTTTGAATGAATCACTAACTCTGAACTTGCGCGGGGTTCGTTGTCCCCGTAATTTTAACTTTCAAGCTCGTTATCCTTCCTGCCTCCGTTCTATTTTTCTTTTAACCGTAATTTCCACGACAAGATCATTTCAAACGACATGTTGACCAAAAAAATCTTTCATTCCAATAGTATAGCTGATTTAATATTTCTTGTTTATTTATTCATCATTTTTCGCCCTCTCAGTAGTTCGTTTTTATTATTATCCTCCTGTGTGCTATGTGAAATCCTTCCCGCAATCCCGAAAAGTTCATTCGCACACGGGACGATTTACCCTGGATTAATAAATGCTGAACGGATAGACGGAAATGACGAAGAATAGAGCGAGTGTTATATACGCGGTTTGCACGCCTCGATCTGCCTCCAGGATACGGATGAGCGCCGCGCCGCAGAGACTGATTCAGATTTTCAAATAGAAAACTTTAAATTGGATGGTGCCGGCTAGATAATATTTGGGGCGGAAAGTTTAAATTACTGCGGTCGGTAATAGGTTTGTTGATTACGATTATTACCCGCGCCTGGTATATCAGACTCTTCGCATAGGTATACGTAACTACGAGAGCCTTCCGGCATCGGCTTGGCGATTATCGAACACCACCCTCGCACGCTGCCCGAATGAAACGACGAAATGCTCGGAGGGTGGAAAAGAGAGAAAAATTTAACTTCGCCAACAAAAGGGACAAAGCTGTTACCCCATTGTTTCTCAAGTCTTTTATACCAGAGACGAAAGTGGCCGCTTTCCCTTCCTCTTTGGCTTAAAAGGCTAAACGATTTTTAACGGGCGATGAAAAATCTTTTGACTTATTGTCGCGAGAGAATCTATGTATATATCCTCCCTAATACTTGTTACGTATTTTCCCAGGATAAAACTAGGGTGAAGTGGACGAATGGAGAGACATATGTACTCCAATTATTATTGCGAATATTGTTTATTACGAATCGTGTCATTCCTTGTGCAAAAATTGGGGAAAAAACGTATAACAGAAAATAAACCAATCCAAGTGAGAAAAAAATTAACGTACCACAATCCCGGGGGGAATTTGTAAAATTATATTTGCGCATCCACGGAGCCCAGAACACCGAGGAAGCCCAGCGCCCTCTCCGTGTCCACATTCTTGCGGTAATACGTGTGAAATTGGTAGGGTGCATTTTTAGCTCGCCATTACAAGATTGCATTCCGTGTTAAGCGTCAAGTGTTTGCATTGCCCTGCAGGGTTGTAAAAACCGTCACCGTACAGTCGAAGACGAAGTTTTCCATCTCGAGGTAGCTGCTCAAGGATGACGAAGACGGCGATTTGAACATCGAGGAAAAATATGACCGACTAATTTTCAGATATCTAGACTGTCGCGTTGCAAGAAGCAGGAGGTGAAAAATGAATTAAGAAAATGGTGGGCCACGTGCAGCCGATGACATCTGGCGGTTTATTATATCAGCCGAGGTGAATTCAAGAGCAGGAAAAAGTCAGCCGAGCTTCCGATTGGACCGGCGAAAGAGCGATGAGCCCCGAGACGCGGTAGTCCGTAATTTAAAAACCGTTGCTGTCTTGAAATTTTCCCGCGACCTTTTACTAATACCACCACCTTAGCTATCCCAAACTTCCCGGGGAGCTCGGCTTCCGATGGCAAGGTTTGACCCGGCCTCACCAGCGGTGGTAATTTGCACCACGAAAATTGCACCCACGGGAGTCCTTCCCGCTACCCCTGGATCCTTCTTTTCCTCTTTCCCCCGACCCGAGACTCGCTGCGACGCGACGTTATGAGCATCAGACGCGGGGATTTTTTCCTGGATGTCGCATTCACCGAAAAGAACACTTCACCAGCTATGTTGCACGATTCTCCATGGCTAGTTCCTCTTATCCTGTTCCTGATATCTTAGACATAGCGATCCAGGAAGAGGACTGGACATCGGCGCGTATCGATCTGCGCGGTGGTAATCCATCGGCATAAAAAACTCCATTCATCCCCACCGTAACACAAGACCGTCATATAATATCGATACACGATAAGGCTGATGGTATTAACTTGGACAGGACTCGATGCACTCCGGTTATTAAAGATGGCGGCTGATCTCAGGTGGAGTAGAAACGGGGCTGGAATAGGACGGCGACCGTTCGACCGTTGCGGTGGTCCACCAGAAGTGGCAGGTATGATATCCGATCTCCCGAGTGTGCCGGGAAGAATAAGAGCGAGGAAAAACAACGTCAAGGGTGGTCCGAGGCCGGTTGCCCGGGGCGCCAGAAGGATTCCCGATAAACAATCAGCCCACCCCGCGCCAAACTTATTTGGAAATCGAAATTTGAACGAAACATAATCCGGCGGATTAATCCTCTCGGCTCCGGCTCGTCTACGAAGAGCCGCCGTTTATTGAACTGACAGTTTCGAATCGCGTATTATTTAATTCAGAGCCGAAGGCGGCGGGTGCGGCGTCCGGTCGCCCTCCGTTGTGTACCTTGGTATTGCCACCCCACCTCCGGAGGTATATCAGCGATTTTTAATCTAAATTCTACCCCCGGCAATGCTCCATTTTGTACCATCCTCTCGCTCCCCTTTCTTCCCTGTCTCCGTTCCATACAGTTTTTCCTTTGATCCGAGACAGGCAGCACCGGGTGACACACTTGGACCACTCGACCACGGTGCGACACCTACTTATGCCTCTGCTATTGCCTATTACTACGGCTCGGAGCTTGATATCTGATTCTTATTACCTCAGAACTGTGTGTGTTGTACAACTTGGCAGAAAAAGGGCAAGGACGTCACGTTTTTAAAGAGCGCAAGGAACTTATTGTCGTAGCGAATTATTGAATTAATGTCAGTAAAAAGTTTAAACGGCGAATGCGTGCTTATATAATATAAATAACCTGCTTGTCAAACGCCGGAAACGTTTCAAATATCGAAAACATCTCGTGGGTAAATCGAAGTCAGCCGATGATATTATGTGTGACACTCGATTCTGTCTGATGGATCTGAATCGGAGTGACAAGTAAAGGAGATTATTCTCGGGGTGAATGCAATTCGAGCTTCATTTTATTTCGCCAATTCTTCACCCTCATCCTCTGCTACCCTTATCTGATTCCATACCTAATAACGCGATCTTTTCTCCTCTGTTACAGGTAATACGAATCACAGTCTATTGATACAGCACTTCAAACCGTAAGTTAAAAAGCATCGCAGCACTCTACCAGAAACCTTACACGAAATGTAAATACCCATGTTTGATGATACGCGTTTCACGCCGCTCAATTAACGCCAGTCAACTCTCGTCTGTGTCATGATATTCATACGAGCGAGGATCGGTCGAGGCCAGCCAGACACCCGTCCTCCACTTCTGCAGATACGAAAGCGTGACAGCGGATGAACGCCACGGGATGGCGTCAGCGGGGCCAAACCCATCATCGTAGTCTAGTCGGCGTTTTGACAGGGCTGCAAAGGCGATCAATTGATGTCACAGTCGGCGGCTGTCCACGGGAGTAATACACGTGACGGGCATCGATGGTATTCGCTTTGTACCTCGAAGCCATTGCGGGCCATCTTTTTTCACGAATAGTGACGATGGATTCCTTTTCCCATTGTAACAAATCAAAGTAAAGTCTTGTTCCGAAAGAAGCCTCCTGCCAATTGTAAATTCCTATCAGCCAACCACACTTGTAGTTATAATCTACTTCGGACTGACTTTCATCGATGTATGAGGTAAACAACTTACTTGCGGGGTAAGCACGTCTCTCTTTCTGTGGGAAGCGACTTCATACATCGAATCGAGAAGCATTTGACTAGCAACTCGGTAACACAGTCAAACTTTTCGTTTCGTGGATTAGGAATTTCTTTGGTTTCATCGCGGACTCGATAACCTTGTTCCAATCAACAGGACCCTTTCACGCGTGGATATCCCAGCTAGAAATCAGTGCCTCTGAAGCCGGATCCCGTGGCACTCGAAAGCGGTGCTTTTATCCACTTTGCACGCCGCTCTTTCGCCACTGCACCCATTACCAAGCGCCGCTAGGGGCTGACCGCCGATAACATTTACGCGAGGTGGTACAACGCAGATACGCGTTGCACACACAGTAATTAAACTTGTCAGAGGCTCGCGATCGCGCCATAATAGCCGCAGTTCCGAAGCTGCCTAGTGCCGATAATGTCCAACAGTTTAATGTCCCTCCACCCTCCATCCTCCGCAAGTCGCCGGGAGTCTGCAGTCAGTGCATCCATCCAGAGTTCAGGATAAAGGCTCGAGTGCTGAGAGGATGTCGGTGTTGGACAGTTGCGTTGAATGAGCAGCGATTTTGCCTCGATCTAGAAAAAAAAAACATTCTTATTATTATTTTTCACACGTAGGGTTGTATTGAATCATTGCCAAGTTTCTTCGGGATGACAGTATTGATCAGGATTCATGATGACGGTGGTTCGCTTTTTACTTCCTGTTTGAGGAGGGAGGGTGAGCAGGGACCAAGGAATCGGATGATGACGGTGAAGCTGACCGGATGCCCGAAGGGCCAGAGTAACGGGGTGCAGGAATTGAAGATCTCTACAGGCCGGTTATGGTTTGCTGTTTAGGATTAACCGCGCGCGCCGGATATTGGCGGTAACATCCCTAGCGTAACGTGGGAATTCCTCTAGAATGATGCAGAGTGAGCCACTTCGTAGATTCTCTCTTGCATGCGGGAATCGCGTGCAATACCGCGGGTCTTACCGAACACACAATGAGCAATAACGCGTCGAGGTGATTAATATCGAACAACCTCCTCCGCGCATCGAGTCCCTTGCAGGTAAAATTTCACCAACGTTTACAGATAGAAAGCTCCCATGACACGGCATCGCCCCGATACATTCGGCTAATTGCCGCGGTCATTAGGGGCTGAACATCGTTACATGTGTACTCGATTCGTTCGACTAAAGTTGCATAAAATAGGTCACACCGCGGTGTAATGTGCAGAATGCACGCTGTATTTTAACGCCTAGAACGCGCTGAACGCTTGCGACAGCAACAATTGCAATGACAACAATGTTTGAGAACGGTATATTCGTTGCAAAATCAACCAATATTTTAGAGAGCGAAGGGGTTAAGAAAGAGAAGAAAAATTCATTCGGAATCGAATCGCACCCATAATGCCGTGGTTTTAGCTGCAGAGTAAACGGGTGCAGATTCAAACGAGACGATGCGATCCGTTTGTCGTGTCACGTCTGTCTATGTGTTTGTGTGTTTGTGTGTTTGTGTGTTTGCGTGTATACGCTGTGCTGCCGGGGAAAATTAGAGGGAAACTGTAAACAACGAGGGCTCGTCGGCTTCGGGTCTCTCACCCCCGAGAGCGGCGGTGTTGCTGGTCGTTTTCCGGAGACCCTCGGCGTTGGACGGCGGCGGCGGCGTCGGCGTCGCGACAACCCTTCATTTCTCTCGTTACGCTGCGCGGCCGGTAACGCGATCCGAACTCTAATGAAAGGCCTATCTTCCCCGTTGTGAGAGAGGACCAGCCGGTAGCTGTTGCAGGTCCTGTTTGCGCAACGCGAGCAGTTCGTAAGCCTGTCGCGGACGCTTCCTTCCTTCCTTCCTTCCTTCTTTCACTCGCGCCAGGATCCTGCGAGTATTTTTTTTTTTTTTTTTTATTTTCCACCCTGGTTTTTTTTTTTTTTTTTTTTTTTTTTTGCAGCTCGTCCTTTCCCGCTTTTTCATCACTACAATTTGCAAGCGCGTTTACCTTTTATCAGTCGAATCTCCGACCATCCGATGTATACTAGGGACGGATTTCCGCGTCGTTATATCCTCGGTTTATTCCCATCTCAGCCATTGCTCGAGATGCTTTGCGATCTGCAACCGGCAACATTTAAACTCTGCACTTGTGCGCATTTTGTAGGGATGTAGATTCATTTCAATATTCGGCTCCTCGATTTTCGTAGAAAAAGGATAGTTACCCTACACATATAATCGCAGAGAGAAATAAAAATTGGAAAGTTTTAGTCTAGAATCTAATCGAAAGAATGTATGTAAATCATATATGTTGTGCTTGATTATCAACTATCCAGATAATTTTCTTCGCGTTAATGTGATGAAACGTATATTATGCAAAAGTATTAAAATATTTTCTGCAAGAGGCATCGATTCCGTGCAGGGATTGAACAAGGGGAAATGATACGAATCTCATTTGCGTGTAATTCTTTTGGATGCAAAATTTGGCGAGCCCATACGGATCGAGGCCTGAAATGCAAATAAAACACGCCCCTCTCCACCCCCAGGAGTAACCGGGTAGCTAATTTCTCCCCGTTTCGTGGGGATATATACACCCGGAGTACCTACGGTATACTGTAAGGTTGCAGATTTATTGGTGTTTACGTTTAGATAATATGCAAAACAGGGAACTAAGCAAGCAAGGAACTGAATCCAGCGAACCGGTTCCCGTTCTTTGCCAAGTCGGTAGGCAGGTACGTAAGCGTATATGCGAGGGGTAGGTATAAGGTAAACGGGGGCCACGCGTCGCTCCTTTCTAGTCCTGCTGTAATTAATTCGTTTGATTTATATCACCAAAGGACCTGAATGCTAATTTCTATTTACTTATTAGCAGTGCATACGAAGTAGCTTGGTTATATTGTTTTCCTTATAGCCTCGGTTACAAAGCAACTCCCTTCCACGAGCCTTCCCCACAATATCCATCCCTGCGCCCTGCTCCACCCCAGATCAATAATTAAAAGGGCCAAAACGCATCTCGCCGATATGCAAAACCGCGCGAGTTCGAGTATCGCAAAAGTGGCGAGGCTATTTTCTCCGCCTCCTTTTTCATCGCGTTAAAGTTCGCGGCTGGAATTTTCCCGTTGAAAAATTTATCGTTCAACCGTCGCCGTTGCAACCCTTTTGATTTACGTCGACTTTTCGCTTCAACATTCCCACGAATCGCGATTATCCGGCATATTTGCGAACGGAATAGCGGACGCGAAGGGTGGAAATGAGGGAGGCGGAGAGGCGTAGGTGTAAAGTCGATTAATTCCGGTACAACTGACTCCCGGGTGCGCAGGGGGTGTAACGGTTAATATCGCAAGGCAGATATCATCCCGGTCTGCGCAAACTGAACCCCCGCAACGCTTCGCGTACAGTAATCTTCACCCACGTAAACTCACATATTACTAGCTTTATCTTCGCATTAACAGGCGGGCACTAAAAGTAAACACCCGCCCGCTAGCTGGCACCAAAGTGCTGAGCCCAAAGAACACACCGTTGAAGATCTCTCGCGAGGCGAGCGACCAGCTCTTACGATCCGTGCCAAATGCCTGGTCCAATTTTTTATTTTTTTCTATTCTTTCCTCTCGCAATCGATGTCGAAATCCTGTCCACCCGATTAGGGATATTCATTTTGATTGGCCAAGGCTGTTCGATGCCGCAGGACGAGCAGAAGATGAATAAAATTTCCCGCAAAGAGGCAGCGAATTTCTCTTTCCCGAACACAAGAATATAGCTCGACATGTTAAGGAGATTGTGAAAGAACTTTGTACTTTTCTCTTTGTTTTTCTTGTACGAAATATATTATATTGCGAATAGGTAAACAGAGCTGGTGAATTGTGGAAAATTCATGGTCTACAGATCGCAAATAAGTATAGGTACACTGTAATATCCTCATCTAGTTTTAAAATATATACGAACGAAGAAACAAGTCCTGCAGCTATAGAGTTGAAGTTTCAACTTTATCTCGCTGCTGGAGCGAAGCACCGTAGCACGCTGGGCAAAGTTTTCTCCGACTAAAAACTGTGTACATACATATATATGTATAAGTATAATAGTTGCGTAAGTTTGTTGAAATGAAAATTCAATGCATGCATGCATGGAGGCCGAGGTTCTTTACATCCAGGTTTGATTTTTGCTCACAAAAAACGTTGATTCTCGAAACACCCGAATGATTTCTGATTTTCGGATAAGTTTCAACTTCGAAAAGAAAGCCGGCATATCGCGTGGACAGTTGCCCAAGTTAATTAAAGTACGTCAACGAGCATTCCGGCATGAGCACCCCCCGGTGCGTCTTAATCTACCACAGCCACCCCCATGCAAACAGCCCCATACAGACTTTCGCATTCTTTTTTCGGTTCAACCTTTACCCAGGTTGTGATTTTTACCGTAAGATATCACGAACCGTTTATGGGTCTGCGCGGTAAAATTGAAGGAAACGACACGTGAAACATCGTCACAACATATATTCGTATAAATCCGCGATTTATTTCTGCCTTTCCGCAACTCGTTTCCGCACGTATACTCGAGCGATTGAATAATCCACGCGCCTAATTCCCACGTCTCAACTCCCGGACCGCCACCGTCCGAACTCCGTCAGGGAACAGCCAGATTGAAATACTTCCCCATTGACCAGCGATCAATTATTCACCGGGAGCACTCAAGATCCGTCGAGAGTTGGCGTCTCCGCTTTTCCCCCGCGTCCAGTAGACAACCAAAGCACACAGCATCCACGTAGGAAGCCAGCCGATTGGATCATCCCCTGGAATGAACCGCAACTACCCCCAAGACTTAATATCGGAGTAGGTTTACCTAGGCAGTAACGGCGGCGGCCGCGGTCCATAGCTGACCATAAGGACCTGATCCTGGCTCTGTCCTCTAGTCCCTGGCACCGCGTCGCGTCGTGGAGAGTGTCGCATAACCACGTACACGGCACGAAATAGCTGCGGGGGAGAAAAAGGGGTGGAAAGCGAGCGGAGCGGGTATATTGGTTCAAGCTTCGCGTACTCAGCCCTCATGAATATGCCGTGGCAGGCGCGACGCGCTGGCGAACCTTTGGCCGATGCTGATGCCGATGCCGATGGCGCGCCTTCATCCCCCGAACGAACGGTACAACCCTTGAACTCGAATCTCGGCAAGATAAAGAGTGACCCTTGCCCCGTTGCTGCCCGACGCGAGGCTCCTCGCAACATCCATGCTTGGACGAACGCACGTCATATATGGTATATATATCTACTAAAAACTGCTCTACTTTAGTTCATATGATGTCTTTTGCACTGCCTCGTTCGTAATCGTAGTTGTTCGGAATTTTGAAACAGTAAATTCAAAGACGCGGATACGAATGAGTACTTGCTGTATTACTACACTGCACGTATGCCTGTATTACAGCTTTTTATTAACATCCATTCATTAAAGTATAAATTTCAACGGATCTACCGAAACTCGGTGAGGAAGACGAGGCTGTTTCGCGGCCCCTCCTAAATCCTGCGGTCGAGGAAAAAAAAAAAAAAAAAAAAAAGAAAGACACACTAAGACGAGAGAGTGAGAGATGAAAAAATTATTTGAATTATTATTCACTCTGAGAGCGTGCAGCCAGCCTTCCTCCCCCCTTAAAGGGAGACAAATGGTTTCATCTCTGGTTACAAGCCTGTATTATATACCCATGTATACATGCCTGTTATATATACGTAAGCGACCGAGAAAGAATTTGATCCGCAGAAATGTACGAGGTAGATACGCCTCTACTAATGAGCTAATTATCCGTAATGTCAAGTTCTCGAGGGGCTTCAAAGGGGAATAATAAGTTGGTCAGATTAACGCTTCTAGGGTTACGGTTCCGTGGAAACGCTTTTGAATTAAGGATGACTCGGGTTCGCCCCTGGGACTTCTCCTCGGGAATCTGGTACCGTTTCCAGTATACACACGCCTATAACGAGTTGTTATATCAGCTGCCGAGCCTGCCCGCCATTATTATACGCTTACAAATAGATCATGAATAAATATATCATATACACAGGCCGAAGATTCTTACCTATAAGTTCGATGTCATTCTTTCTCTATCCGTCTTTATCTACCACCAACAAGAGCCCGACAGCGAGAAGAAACGGAATAAAAAATAAATAAAAATAAAACACACACACACACACACAAGTTGGGGGGAAAAACGAATTTTCTTCAAATACGATCGGCCGGTAAAGGAAAAGAGGGCGGACGAGAACTCCCGGCAAAGAATCGCATTACAATTTCGAAGCTGTGGCGCGCGTCCAGCCGTGGGCCATCAACGATAGAACGCAAAACACTCTAGTTTTTTTCTTCGATTTTTCTCCCTTTCTTTCCTCCTTTCCTTCTTTTTCCCTTTCTCCCCCGTTGCTCTCATCCTCCTTATACACGAAGCAGAACAGACCGTCTGGAACTCAATGAAAACTTGGCGAATTTTATTTGCCGAGGGTATAAGGATAGGCCGCGGCCTGCTTCTCTTCTCTCCTTTCCACTCATACTGTCTCCTTTTCCTTTCGTCTATCAGCTCTTCGTCCGAATCAAATTTCACGTAGAAAACTCACGCACCACGAGACTTTTCGACTCATAGTTGGAGGGATCCGCCTCCTCCTCCTCCTCTTTTTGCACTAGAATCTATACGACTGACTGAGTCAATTTATTAGCACCATAAATGAAACTGGAATCGTCCCTTGTTTCACAGGACTCAATGCTGTTATATGTATACATATATTTTTCCTTCAAATTTGTTCATTCATTCTTTCACTCTGCTAATCTTTCAAACATCAAAGCTGGTTGGTTAAAAATGTGCGGTTCAAGACTCGAAACTGTTCTAATTAAGGTTATTCGATGAATTGTTTCAAATCTTAAACCTTCGATAATTAGAATCTCATCTAATGTTCTCGGGATTCGAGAGATGCGGCTGATCTGCGCAGTCCATCCCTGATTATGAGTCCTTCTCTTCGCCAGAAGCGAACCTGTTGCCGATGGTAACCTCGCGACGATTCACCCTCGAGCTGATCTCCGCGTACACTTACTTATTAGCCAAGTTAAATGCACAACGCGCAGTCTTGCCTTGCGCGAAGGTATACCTTGCATATTATACCCAAGGAGGAAAACCCAGCTTCCGGCTAGCTTCAGGCTTATACCTTATTCTCTCTCAGGTGGTGTACAGTCTCCGGCGTCCTTGTAATCCTCAATTAATGTCCCGCGCACCTTCGGGTAAAGCTAACTATCTATGAGTCCTGGTACCCACCGTAGGTACTCCGTGCTTATGCACCCCGCACCACCGTCAACTTGTGCCAACTTCGATACACATATCAAGGGATGCACTGCCGACTCTGCATCCAGTGGAAGTTCACTTTGCAGAAGGATCCAGCTCTTATTCCATGCATTTGGTATGATATCAAGAAGTTCAGGACCAGTGGGGATGAAAAGTACTGCGGTAGGGATGCTTCCCCTAAGCGGAAAAATGTTGCAATAAACTCGGTTATTTGAAAAATTAATTTTTTTTTTTTGTTACAAGGAATTTTTACAATAGACACTTGATCGTTAACGGTACGATATCAGTAATTTTCAATTTTCTCAATTACCCATAATGATAAAATATATATAAATATTTCATGGCTAATTCTACCGTCCAATTATACCATCATTGCAGCAAAAATTGAACTTTAAATTATCTTACACGTATGAATAACACTGTATTATAAACGTGAAGAACGTTACTGTGCGGATCGTTACTTGAGAGTAATTATTGTAGTTACTCGAAGCATACAAAAATATCCGGACGGTTCGTGGCCTCGTCGTCGACGACGACGACAACGACGACTCGCTTCGATCGAATGACTTAATCCAATTTGTCATCGTTATACGGCGATAAATCGACTTTTAGAGATTACTCGCGCGTCAAGTCACTGCGATAATGAATCTAAACTTAGAAGAGTCCAAGTCGTGATTCTAGGCTGCAGATCTAGCCAAGAATATTTTGTACCATAGATAAAAATTATTTATACTTTCTTTCGAAAAGAATCGTCGATGATGGCACACGCCTGCGGCAACTCTCACGTGTGTAGGTATAAAATAATGATGTAAATGAGCGTTGATAGTTTCGGGATGCATATACATAGGAATAAAACTGAAAAGGAAAGTTCCCAGGAATACTCTTCTTTTCTCCAAATCGTAGTCCTCGATAAATAATTCATATAATACAAGATTTTCATTCCTTTTAGTTGTTTTTTCTCTTCCCTTTTTCTTTCTTTTTCTTGACGCGCAGGTAGTACCTTGTATTTTTCAAGGTGTCATGTCTTCGAGGCGTGATATAGTGAGAGATGAAACGCGTGTATACATCTCTTCGTAATTACCCAAACTTTCTCATGCATTTAGTAGTGAATTTATTATCGTACCTCCAGCAATGCATGCGTCCAGGATGACTTACGATTCGATGCGTCTGCAACGCTGCGCAAGTTCCGTATTTAAAAAACTTGTCCCCACTTTACCTTATAAACTAACTCGCGAGCGTGACATTCGGGACAAATCGATTCGACACGGTGTCGAGAAAGGCGCGAATGGCCGTCACTGGTTAGAAAAGCAACGTCCCCGATAGTCTAGTCGGTGTGGAGGCTGTCCTGTCGCCTCTTCGTAATTGAGGCCTGCTGCTCCTCCTCCTCCTCCTCTTCCTCCTCCTCCCTCTGCTTTTCCCTTTTCCCGGTATCTCGATTAAAGACACGATTCGCCACGGGCCCGAAGCGACGTCGTCGTGAATTCGAATTTTCGACGCCCGGCATCGCTTTGCGATCTCACGTGCGGGGGCCGCAATGCGATCCCGGGGGTTTGACCGGGTTGAATCGTCCGGAAGAAGGGAAGGGTTGCGGTTTGTCGAACCAAAGTTCGACCTCAAAGTGGACTTTCCGGTTTCTCTTGCCTCGCCCCTTCGACCCGTCCGCGAGGGTTCCTAGTCCTTCTAAATAACAAACCCGTATGATGGACGCCGACCTGCTTTCACCCCCACGGAGAAAACCGACGCCGCGACGTCCTCCGACCGCCCGGAGAAATTCAACCCGAGCAAATAACCCCGCTGATTAACCGAATGTCGCCTGTATACGTATACGTATATGTATGTATATGTATAGTATGTGCCTAGGTGTACATATATATGCTATGTATATATATATAGCTGATATTCTATTCGACCGACACGATAGTCCAATTCCCGCAGGAGTGCAAAACTTTCCGGTATGTCGATCGATCGGAATTATTTCGAAAAGATCGGATTAGGTATCGCTGTCACAATCTTAATTTGAATTATTTTTCTACCAAGTGAGTAACTTGCTGCGTAAACGTCTCTTTGAATTTCGCTTAGTCTGAGCTTGATTTTAGAAGAATAGTAAAAGCGAGCTTCAAATTCGTAGGAAGCTATGGACATATCGGTAAATTTAAAAATCAAAAAACCTATATGCGATTTGGTTGAGAATATTTCATCCTCGATTCTATCTACTATCAGGGAGTATTTTTTCTAAAAGGTATAACATCGAGCGTATAAATTCCGTCCGTAATTCGTGTGGAATTCGTTTGAGCAATGAAACATTGCAGAAAAATAGAAGAGGAAAAAAAAAATTTGCAACCGCTCGATGTGAACAAACTAATAGTATGAACCTTGGTTGAAATTTGTCAAAACCGCACTAGCAGGACGACGTCCCCCAACATACCTTCGAATCCATTTTTGAACGGTCTGCTGTACCTTGTATTCTACGGGTTCGGGAGAGTGGAAGGGACTCTCGGGAGAGTATTTATCTCCGTGACAGAGAAGGATAAGAATTTATCCCCATCGGGTCACTGAGTGTGATACGGAAAGCTGGCAGGCGGCGGGCACCGCGTTTATTTCGGTTTGACAGCTAGTGGACAAATTGCTTTTTGAGAGCTGCCCCCCCCCCCCTTTCTCCTTCTCTCTCTCTTTATCTCTCCGACTCTTTCTCGCTCAGCTTCCTGATCCATTGGCAACGACAGACTTTCGCCTTCTCCTTTTGCCAAAGAAGAATTAACGATTCGCACTGTATCGACGATTGCTCCCTGCATGATCGATGAAATGAGCGATTCCTTAGCGGGTCCCGCAGGAGGGGTAAACGACTAAAACTACCGAGTGAAAAATCGGGCAATGCAAACATCGTGACAGGGGTCCGCGCGCTGAGCGATGCGTTCTTAATCCGGATCGGGCTGCGGCCGCTCCGCCTCGGCGTACTTAATTATCGATCTGTTCCACTCGACTAATTATTTCTCCGTGGCCGATCCGAGGCCTCGCTCGGCGGTCCCTGGGAGCCGAGGATTCCTCGCTCCTCCGTAGCAAATCACCCCGGTCGAGTTTCGGGGCGGAATCGGGATGATCCAGCAACCGCGGCCAGATGGCCGCATCGCGCGTTACGCGTATACCTACTGCTTGTACACGCGGATGGCGCCGATTACCCGCGGTGGGATTTCCTCCCTCTAGGTAGGTATATAAATTTTAAACTCCGACGTAATCCCGTCTCCGTCCCCTGCATCTCCCATCTGCCGATCGCTCCATATATTCGCTGCACCCATCACCGATCATCCTCACCGCGAAAGGCCGATACCTTCCTCGTCGAGGTCCTTTTGCCTGTGTCCCTTCGGCGGATAGCGTGCAGGCTTCACCGGGTTAAGTGACAATTTAGATTAGCTGATACGGGGATAGCGGGAGTCGGGATAACTGCCGATCATTGATAACCATCCTGTGGGATCTACGTCAGTTGTCATGAATGACAATGTGGAGAAAAGCATCCTGGAGATAAATGAAAGGTTGTTGATCCCCACGTTGCTGAAAGATTTAGGTGGTCCGACTAACTGCACGAATTTAGACGAAGTATTACGCTACCTGTACGAAGTATAAGTTACATTTTTCTAAGATTTGATCAAGAGTTCTAATTCGATTCTAGAATGTGACTAGGATAACTGAAAATCAAAAAATCAAAAAATCGAAAACTAAAAAAGTATCCGAACCGAGTCTATAGACCGCGTTTTGTAAATATATTAAATTCGTTTTCCACTCTCTCATGCGTATGTATAACTGTAGGAAAGAGACGGATATACGTTTGGCAAAAGGAAAAAACTTGAAGAAAAAAAAACCAGGAGTGAAAGAGAGAAGAAGAGAGAAAAAGAATGATGCTTTGATTTAACGGTATCGAAATGAATTAACAAAAAAACAAATGTATTTCATGTTTTCATCACTTATTTGTCTGTTTCCTTTCCTCCTTTTTTTTTTAATATACCTATACATTTACACGATATGCGAAACGAAGCCCCCCTCCCACCGTACTCACGCACCAAGTGTTTCAATCAAACGCACATATTGGCTTCGAGATGAAATCAAACCGACTCCCCGCTTCGCTTTCTTTTCCAACGATATTGGCGAATCGCGATCACCCGTTCAATGTGAAAGGCAATAAATATTTTGATCCAACATTTTCTCTTCGTCCCAGGATTTTTCACCGGTCTGAAAATCCGGTGAATATTTTTCATTTCGTTCATTGTACTCAAAGATAGAATATATAATTCATATTCAATAGAACAAGGAAAAAATAAGCCGTGTGATAATTTCTAAGAATTAAAAATAAAAATCAAACAAACGATATTGTGTAATATACAATTATTGTCAGTATTGTTGACCTTAAACACTGAAACGTTCCCCGTATATTTACGCAGTACCAACAATTCTTCATCTCGTCTACCGTCAACTGCTAATTACACTTGAAACGTAGGTGTGCTTTGAAGTCCAGTTACTGATGCCGGTTTTATTTTCATTTTTTTCTACCCTCGTTTTTTCACCTCCCTGTTTGACGCCCTTTTACAACGTCATGCAAGGGTGGAGTGTAACACGGGCTACCCAATGTTTAGTATATTATATACCCATGTACCCATGTACCCATGTATACAGATAGGTAGACCAGGTATATACGGAGTATGGGCTGAAAGCGGCGTAGACGAGTTAGAATTTTCGAGGGGAAACTAATTTTCCGCTCATTTTGTTAATTCTAACTTTAGGCACTTTGTATAATAACAAGAAAACATGCGATATAACGCCACTGAGTCATCTCGCAAAACCAGCTAATTACATTCAAAGGATACAACTTACTTATACTTCTTAGGTTCGTAAACCTATTACAGCTAATTAGCTTGTCTTTGGTGATGAACAGACCCTTCCTGACGAAGAAGAGAAAAAAAAAAAAAAATAATCAAAACTCGTCGTCATTTACCAAAAAATCAAATACCATTTAATTACAATACCCGTTATAGGTATATCCGATGCGCTAGAATTACGATGCTCGTCAATTGTCCAACGACTAGTGCAAGCGTTTGCGAAAAAATTTGCAAACTAAACGAGTAGGAGCTTTCTCGCGGCTTGAAAAGAGGCAGAGCTAATCTTAATAATAGTGGAAGTAGAAAACGGCTGGCAGAACTCAGCATAACGCTCGGTGGATTCGAAATGCGAAGAATCTGGCATTTGAGCATGATCCACAGGTGCATCACGGCGGCAGGATCCAGAGCGCTCGGTGTGCCGGACGCAGGTCCATCCTTTCTGATCCTGCAGGAGCAGAAGCGACGCGCGGCGCGGAACACTTTTTAATTAAACTTTGTCGCGATATAAAAGTCCGGCCGTACAAAGAACCTTTGTGCTAAAGGTATGGCGTACAGCTTCACTCCCGACAGGAGAGTAAGGCGGCTGAGATTTCATTTATTTTTACTCCATGTTTTTAACACCGCTGAGAGTTAAATTATTATAATATACGCGGCGACCGCCAGGTTCTAGAACAGTCGTAGACTCCGAAAGCTCGTTCAAATTGTACTCTCGACTCGCGTATTTTACAGAAGGATGGAAGAAGGCAACCACGCGACGGCAGCGTCATTAATCAGCGCCCAATTGACGCGAGCAATGATAACCTGAATGTGCGAAATTAACGGTGTATCGCAACACACCGAGCGACGCTCGATTCGCCGGTAATTGGACGTCGCGACGCTGCGCGTTACATGCAAAACGCACCGTTTCACCCCGACAAAGTGGCAAACATATGCGACTGGCGAAGCTTTCGCAATGTCGAAAGCATTTACGGTGTGCCCTGGTCGATTCCAAAACGGGCTTAACAGTTTCGTTCTACAGGCAATTCTGAAAAAGGAAAAAAAAAAAAACACTCCGATACATTTTCATTTCATGGAGAAATGAAGAAATTGCACAGATTACACGAAATCGAAATAGTAAGTCCGTACAGTTCGTGCCATTTCTTTACTTCTGGGTCAAAGGAAAATGCATTGGGGTGGATTTTGTTTGTTCGGAATTGTGTATAGAATACAGCTGTTTTAGAATTGACCAGGGCACCCCCTTAAAAACACGCCGAAAAAATGTGTCATACTTTTAAATTTGAGGATTCAAACGGTGACTGTGTAAAAAATTTTCTAAACAGAAAAAAATAATTCTCGTGTATAACCGAAAGAGCGCAGGGTTCGTTTTCTCGTTGCCGTTTTTTCTCTTCTTTTTTTTTTCAAACTCTGCCGTAATCTTGTCTCCGTAAGTTTTTAATTTCCATTAAAATGATATAAGGTTATACTTGAAAATTGTTTGAGAAAAGAATTAATCTCCTAGCCAGCTCTCCAGGCTCTCTTATGTATAGTCAAGTCGGGAAGATTAGAATGACATAAAAACCATTTCAAGCTGCAAACATCGTCTATAGTTATACGTACCTTATACCCCATAACCAAACCTCTGAGATATCATGCACGGTATTATAGTTACGGAAATGTCGTGCACATGCCTACACCCAAAAGACATTAAGAGATTTGAGTGTGTGCGCCTCAGAATGTCGAGGTCCGGATGGGATGTGGCGAGGGGTGAGGGGAGAAAGGGGAGGAAGGGTAGGAAGGGGGGTGGGGGTCGGATGTCATCGTGCCATGCACGCGCCGACTCCTAGTACCCGATAAAACGGTCCATTTGTAGGATAAGGATCCTCACGCGAGAGGGAATTGATCATCCCGCCGCACGCGATCCCGACTAGCCTCGCAGTTCCGGCGGCGTAGATTTTCCATCCTCCTCGGTCGAAATAGAATTTACTTTCTTTGATCGTATCTTTTCCTGGTCGCGTTTTTATAACGAGAGTATGAAGAAAAAAAAAAAAAAAATAACTAGAGAAAACAAATTAAAAAAATTAAATAAAACAATAATAAGACAAGTAATTGTTTGCAAAAAAAAAAGAAAAAGAAAAACTCGCGAAAGAAAAAGAAAGTTTAAAATCGCGAAGACGGTGGTAAAAATTTCTGGGGTGGGTTGCAAGGGGGGGGGGGGGGAATTTCTTCTTGTTTAATTTTTCTTTCATACTCGCTGCCCGTATCGGGTTATTTTCTTTCTTCTTTTTTTTCCTCCCTTTTCGCAACGCGACCTACTGCGAACCACGGGATAAATAGGGAATTGTTATTATGTACATAGGTGTACGTATATATATTTATAGTGTGTATATACATATATACGCGCATACGGCCCTGCATTCTACGGGAATCCCACCCTGCTGCTGCTGCTGCTGCTGCTGCTGCCTGCCTGCCTGCCCTATGAAATTAAAGTTGCGTTGCATTTCTGAGTCTTGACGGCAATATCCTTCAATTATATATCGCGAGAAGAGAAGAGAGGCCGTATTAGTGGGGGCTGAATATTGCAAATAAGAGCTGTACCGCAATGCCGACGAAAAAGATGAGCCACCCCCCTGTCATCCCTCAGCTCTCCGCAGTCTTCGAAGAATATCGCGGAAGCCGGTTGATGCGACTCGAAGATTGAGAGGCCAAGGAAGGTACCGGGTAAGAAAGAAAAAGCGAGAGGCGAAGGAAAGGCATCGGCAGTGAGAGGGAGAGAGAGAGAGAGAAAGGACTGTTCAACTTTGAGTCGAGCTTGGCGATATGAAAATCTAGCCGCAGTTACCTTTGAGCTTTCACCTGCGCCCCGTACGTCTGCGATACGTTATATCGCGTCTACGTATTATTATACATAATACAGGTGGAGTGAAAAGCCCCGGCAAGCACCTGCGAAATTCCCGAGGCGATTTCATCCCTAAGGTGAAAGCTGGCTACCTAATTTCTGTCCTTTCCCGGGGGTCGTTGGTTCATATCGTTAATTGGGCGTGACCAAGGGACGTAATGTTTTTAAATTACCTTGAAATAACTCGTAATTCAAACCCTTTGATGTTGGCAGCTCGCTTAAAACAGAGTGTAATTCACCGGCTGCTTTCTCGAATGCGAATATTCCTCGACGAGTCCTTTCGCGCTTTATATCTACCTATGCTGGTTGGGCCCAAGTCGACGTGTATTGCACCCACGTACAGCTACCGAGTGTTGGTTTCGTAGTTGCAGGCTTATACAAAGGGAGACCCGGAGAGAATAATAATAATAATAATAACAATAATAATAATTACGACGATAACAATAATAATTAGCAAAAGAAATGAAGAAATAAATAATCAACGAGTTGGAGAACTGCGATTGACCGTCACGAGGGTATAAAAAAAAATGCCTCACCAGCGTTAAATGGAGGGAAGAAAATCAAAATACGTTATTGATTGAAATTGTTATCGATGATATTCTTCGAATATATTAAAGTTAGCGCATAGCGTAGCAACTTGTTGCGTTAAGCATTAAGTTCTAGAAATTCACTAGCGAATACGAGTAAAGACAAGAATATATATATGTCACACGCTTGAAAAAAGTGGGGAATAAAAAAATTGACAAACAGATTTAATTTAGCAACGTTAACGTAAAGAAATGTTAAGACTAAAATAATTGCTTTGAAAGTGTAGAACAACTTGAAAGGAGTTTAATTTCGAAAATATGAATACACTTTGCTCGTTAAAAATAGATTATTTAATTTCGGAAGATCCTGCACTTGCAAAATAATGATTATTCCTAAAAATGAAAAGTTACGAACTTCACTTCCTTCAACTCAAATTTCACCGAGCTGATTTACAAGTATTTTGAATTTCTATTCAGTCAAAGAAGATCGATGTCTCGGACTAAAACCATGGAAGGCCCCGTTTGTCCTTGGGCATAATTTTGTAGGTACCTACAATCCACCGCAATTACGTATGACGGTGCGGTATTGCGCACACGTACGAGGGCGTATATGCCTGGCATATTTCCGCGTATCAGGTATTTCCACCCTGCACCCCCTCGCGCTTATGCATGTAGGGTATAACGGACGCCTACGTGTGCGCCATTAACACGTCTGACGTCTACGTAGGTAGCTACGTGTGGCTGTTAATTCATTCCACGAGGTCGCGCCTCGCCGCGTGGCCAATGTACAATTTGATTAGCCCCGTCCTTAATTGAGGAATATTCTTAGCCCCTTCCGGCGCGTACCTAACCGTACGAACCTACATGTGTAAAGCCGCCCACACGAATCTATATCGCACCTTCGCAAGCCAGGCACGTAACGTGTCGCGAACACTCCGCCAACCTCTCCTAGAAACCGGTCTGCGGAGAGAAGAGACGGAGAAAGGGTTGCAGGGTGTAGAGTGTAGAGGAGGGTGAGGCAAAGTGGGCAGCTTAAAATTTTTGATATCTCAAAAAATTTGGGGGCAAAGTGAGCCTCTTGAAATATTTTAAATGACAAGGGATAAAATTAGTCACTTCAATTTTTTATCAAACATATATTATTCGGAAATCATTTACTCGAGTAATCGCGCAGTTCATAACGCGAAACGTTTCAAGTTGTACTTTACTCTCAACAAAGTCAAAGTCAAATAATTTTCTGAACTTGAATTTATGATTACTTTTTCTCGGAAAAGTTAGATAATGATTCGCTATCATTATACATACGCATTTACCTCCGTGTGAGAAAATTTTGCCGCTTATCGACCAACGCGATGCCACCAGTGTGCCCAGGTAAGATTAATTCAATTTAACTATTCTGTCATGCGAATAATTTAGCAAAAAGAACGCTGCCTAGAGTCACGTATATTCAGTTGAAAACTGATTTCCTCCCCCCCTCCTCACCCCGTAATTTGATTCGTCCTTTTTTTGATACATGTATTCCCGTATATGCTTCATTCTTTTTTTCTTTTTTTTTTTTTCTTGCATGGCGCAGATTTTACGACCGTCCTTCGCGGTCAGAGAATCCGGATTCACTTTAACTAATTGCGTATACAAACGTACTAAAATTCTTTCCATTATGTATACCATACACTTTCGGAGTAATTATTCTTGAAAGGATTAATTTTCAGCGCGAGAGAATCGTTGATAGTGAGTTGAAATTTTTTCGGGGAGAAAAAAAATTTGTGACCGCAAGGATCTATTTCGAAAATTCAATATTCACGTAATTGTGAAATTATTGAAAGAAACGTGATCAAAGATGACTTGACAAAAATTCGTAACTTTAGTATCACATGGACAGGTACTTTTTTTATTTTTGTTTGCCATAAAATCCCCCCCCCCCCCCCCCCCCCCACAGTAGATATACCTATACGTATACGTATTTGTAAATTTTTTTCATTCAAACGTTGGCGATTCTTCAGCACCGTTGATTTGCTTACCCTACAGTAAATCATACTTTTGAAAAAACACTTGCCGGGATGAAAAGTATTGCATTGCACGATCATCGTATATTATATCTATAGCTAAACGTGCACGTATAGACACCCGCATCAAGTCCGCGCCATTAAGTATACAAGGTAGTGGAAAGTTAGCGTCGTCGTCGGTGTAATATGCACAGTTCGTAATTATTTGTATTCAAAACGCGACCGCCCCTTTCATCCACTTAAACGCGTGTCCGGGGATATTTCATGCACGAAATATAGGTATGTTAGCATTCCCCGAACGCGGAATAAATCGGGGCCGCTGATCTCGCCCCGCATCGTCGTACTTGAAATTCCGTCCTCGATTCCGCACGCGAATCCTGTCTCGTGCACTTCTCCGTTCGTCTGGAGGGTGTTTCGTTTTTCTTCTCTTTCTCTCTCTTTCCTTGGTTTTTCAAACTTAGGTATTCTCCCTCGCCAATCAAATATCAAATTTCAAGTAACTCGACGTCGTCTTTGAATCGTAACGGAATACGTATTATAGGCACGAGATAATTGCGGTTCAAGATACAGTTCGAAAAAACAACGTCGATCGCGTATCGACAGCGTGCAAAAATGCAGGGGGGTTGGGGGTTGAATATCTCCTCCCCCTTTCATGCCGCGCCTTTTCCAATCAAGTGACTGCCATTGCTTGGAGCGTAACGCGATTCGACAACCTAGTCTACGTTAGTAGTCTAATACGTAGGTACCGACGAACGAAACGCTGCCAGGTGCAACGGCTGACGTCATCCCCGATCACCCTCGCTACGCTGCATCCCAAGCCAACCCCTGCACCCCCAACACCCTCCAAACATTCGCGCCCATCAAAGCGTACACCACGCGGTGAAGTAGATCGATATTAAGCGCCATAAGGGTAGAGAAAACGGATCCTGAACACACTATTTCAAACACCGTAAAAGCACACTTGATGGTCTCGAATATCTGTCAAGCTGCCGCCAAAAAATTATCAAGAAAGAAAAAAGTACAACACCGTTTGATATAGTATCATTCGAAAAATTTACTTCGGATGAATTTTCGCGCCAATTTTTAAACCGTCGAGCTGTATAGTGTAATAGAATTTCAGCAGGTCCATTAGGCATACAGCAAATACTCGCGTAACTATGTATGTCATCCGTCGATACGTATCCCAGGTATGTTGATGATGATATAGTAAATACCTACCTACATACATAGATCCTGCAGGGCTTGAGGACCATAAGGTAAAACTGCAACGTGGGTGAAGGACAGATGGGTTGGGTAAACCTAGACGCGCGATGTACAAATACACAGGCGATCCGATGAGGGCTGCAGAGGTGTATCGAGATCGGTAATGGAAGTTGGCATTGTTTTAGATTGCAGGGTATACACTGCAGGCCGGTATGTGCACAATGAGGACGAGGGTGCTATCGCTATCTCTCTCTTTTCTCCCCTCCCCCACTCGTCGATGCAGTGCATATTTATTTATTATCGGTGACGATGATCCAGGATGGCAGACCCATCCTAATGGACAGAACACGTTCGCCCGGCTCGAGGACCATCGACAGATGGTCCCTGTACCGGGTACTCTCACCTTTCACTACTCATCGGCGTTAAATCACGGCCGTGCGAATCCCACACTCGACGAATCACAATGCAGCGAATTCCAACTGCGGTTTCAGTTGATCCGAGTCAATACGCGTTTTCCTGACGTAGATATCTACACAGGTAATACACAGTACGTATATATATACCGTGGTAATTTGAATCCTGCGACGTCCTCGCTCGCTCATAAAAATCCTGCAGGTACTCGTTTTCTTTGATATCAAATTTTGCCCAGCTTTGGAATTTCCTAAGAAACTGCGCGCGATCTGACCTCACAGGGACGACGAATTCGACTCTATATTCCGCGGTGCATGGAGCTGGGTTTTAAAAACCACGACAACCCCCCGTTCACCCAACGTGCCTATAATTTTTATATCACATGCCTATGTCCGCGGTATAATTGATGATAGGTTGGCAAGAAGTCGGCGAACCGAGCGCGGCACGGCTTCGCGTTTAATCACGATAAGATAAAACCGCTGATCCCCCGACTTCAGTCGGCCAAGCCTTGCGGCTGCTGCTGGCCGGTTCGCCGCCGCTTCTGCATGAGCGATGATCCTTGTATTTCCACCGCATTTGTCATATCTCTTCCATCTCTCACGTCTCCAAACACACATAAGTTGTATAAATACAATTACACGTAGACTCACCCTCACCGTTCCCCGCTCTTCTCTCTCTCTCGTTCTCGCCCCTCCTCGGTCTCCTTTTGAGCAACTGTCACCGGCGTCCATCACCCCGTTGCATCGCCGTCTTCCCGACGTTTCGATGAGCCAGGACCTGGCCGAAGTCCAGGATACGAGCCTGCAATACTCCCTGCTAACGCAGCCCGATCCGGATCCGCGAAAGTGTCTCTCTTCTCTCTTTCCAACTCAACTTCTCAGCATGGCGCCAAGTCTCTCTCCTTCTCTCTCTCTAAGGATAAGAATCTCCGTCACCCCCACAGCCCCTCGAATTACCGGGCTATCAAGAATCGGCGGGTATAATTTTTCACACGTTTTTATCCATCGCAGTATATAAACCATGACCGTCATATCCAGTGACCGGCGTTGCGACTCAATCAGTTTCGCGACGGGTGTCGGCGTGCATGCAGCCCTCATACCCACACCTACCCTATACATATACATGTATGCCAAAACCATTTTTCACCACGCATTAGCATCAGGACGCGTGTCGGGTTCATTTGTCAACCCCTATAGGCGCTTATGGTGTAGGCATACGCGACTCCGGACCTCGTCGAAGGTGCCACGGATGCGGACCCGCGATGCAACGCGTGTAACATGCACGCCGTGTGTGTACAAAGCGAGAAACACGCAGCAGAAAGTGTCGACAGGAATTGATCCGTCCCCGGAACCATGCTGTTTCGTATAAACACCGCGACACGTGTCCTGGACGTAGGATTTCTGCGCTGCATCCCTTCCATTTCCGAACCGTCGACCGACGTAGTATCGGTTGGGTCGCGATGCAATCGTCCGGGAATCCACGTTACATATATGACCCCGATGAAAGTTGACGCATTGAAACACGAGCTAAGAACACCGGGGGTCCCGGCGCCGGGATATTAGCTCTTGGAATTGCCCTCCTTGCCTTGCCTGCACGTCCTTTCCTACCCGCCACCCAGGATTACTCTCCGATGTGTAACGTAATAATAAAAAATAAAAAATAAAAAGGAAAAAAAAAAACTCATTCAACCTCTACGCTCAAAAGACACCGTATTCCCACGCTGCCCGGCTGCTAATGGATAACGAACTGCATGATACGCACGCAGTTGTGACCCTCGTTGAGTGAGAACGAGGTTGAAATAAGTATGGCGTTGACGTCACGAAACATCAGGAAGATATTCGTTATTTTACAATTTTAGAATGACTTTCAAGTAGTTCTTTTTTTTTTTAATATGGATACATTTAGTTCATTATAATAATTTACTTAATTTCCTGAACATGCATCGTTACAGTTTCAAGTAGCATCTTGTCAGATTCTAACTTTATCCACCCATCCATCCATATATATATATATATATATATACATACATACAGTATAAACTGTGTAACCAAAGTATGATTGAGATATAAAAGGAGGGAGAATGATTGAGATGTCGCGAACGATTTAGACGACATGGAAATAGGATCAGATATGAAAGTGTGCGGTATACGTACAGCTTGAATCTGTTCACCCGCGAAGATTATAAATATGCCTGACAATATTCGGGCGTGATCGAAGCCGAAGGGTCGTGAACGAGAAAGCCGCGGTAATACGAATGCGTTGAAAATCTGAAACGAGATATCTAAATCGCGATAATTTTGATCGACATCAACGTGTTTGTCCCGCGCCTCCCGGTCTTCCGGATCAAGAAACACACCCCCCCCCCCCCCTCTCTCGCTCTCTCTTTCTATCTCTCTCTGTCTCCTATCGCCGTCTACAATTCTCCCTCTCGTCGTGATGGGGATTACGAGGGGACGATTATCAAGGATTTTACCTAATATATTCGGCGTCGGCTGATAAAGTATCAGATGAATTACGGGGATGAAATGGGAAATGAACCGACGCAGCAGCGAGCCGAGCCGACGAAGAGGACGAGGACGAGGACGAGGACGAGGACGAGGAGCGCCCTCCACGCTCTGCTGCATCCCGTCGGGGTTTGCAACAACGGTCACGTGGCGCGGTCTGCCAATGCGGTGAAAATTTATTACCCTGGATGCCCGGGGAGAATGATTTTTGAGGCTTTGATCGCTACGCTCGATTATACAATACATAGTAGATACGTCCGTTTATAATCCCGCCTTCTACACTTTTCTCTGGAAGGTTTTTTCAAAAATGAGAAAAAACTAAAAGTAAAATAATCATTATAACGTTGTTGGAGTGTTTTTGAAAAAACAAATTTCCAAATAAATATTATCACACTGTATTATAAAGCACCTCATGCCTGCCTTATCGTTGTTATTTTATACCGCGTGTATAAATAATTCAGCGATCTGTAATTTTCCGTATCACTGAATCCATTCGATTTTCGAACAATGACCGATTTTCGCTGACGATAAATGGAGAATTTCACAATTCCGTCAACGTATAATGTTGTCAACTGGAAATTTTGTGCAGCAGGACGTCGTCGGCGGCGGCGGCAAAGGATGCGATCGTAAATTTTGATCAACTTTAATCGTCTTTAATCCGTAAGAATTAAAAGCATATGTCGGCGCGAAGCGAATTGTACAAAATTGCCCGATCCCCATCGGCTCCCCCTTTATCCCCCTTTCTCCCCCATTCGTCTCCCCCTCTCGCCCCCTCGAATCCCGTGGCGTGTCACGTTCGCTTTACAGGCTCATGCATTTATATGAGAACTATAAAGTACGATCTGTGATGCACGCATGGCCAGGCGGCGAAGAATTTCTCATAATTACTCGAAAGTGTCTCCTAATTGCTCGTAAATTTCGAGAAAAAAAAAATAACCTAGATAAAAAATTATTTATACACGGTGCACGAATTTTTACAAGTTTCGCAACGCTTGTAGGTAAGCGTTGAAAAAAAAATTGTTTAAAAAAAAAAAAAAAAAAAAAAACGCCACGCCGCAATAAATCACGAGAAATTTTTCTCGTCGATTCGATACTCGCGTGAATTTACATACCTATACATACGTAATATATATACATATATATATATATAATCCTACCACGTCTATTCAAAAGTTTTAACGAATTTTTGCAATTCTATACCAAAAATAAGGCTCGAGGATGGATAATTTCTCGCAAAAATCGGCCATCCGGCATTTTCACTCGTGCATGCAAGAAAAGTTTGCAGCGGATTGATAGAGGCGAACGGCAGTAGGATGAGCCGGATTTATCTGACTGATGACTGCTGGAGTATTAGAGATAGAGATCGGTAGCGTCACGGTCCGGAGAGCGCCTATTGCAACGACTATCGCGTCGCATCAATTAGGATTTGTCAAAAAATATTATTGGGGTCGTTTGATGTGCAGGTTTTGTAACCTCCACGTTTGATCTTCGCCATGAGGATATGGCGTCCTGCTCATCCTCCCTTACCTAAGGCGTGCTCCCCTTCGGCGAGGAGCAGCTTATAAGCCTACAGTGTATGTATGTATGTATGTATTGCGTGGCATGCTTTGCATGTAAAGCATCAAGCTCAGGAGGATTATGAGAATGAAATCGTCCGTTTGTGGATCGTATTATAAAGAAATACTTACTTGCGTTTAGATTGCGTAAAGAGTGTGAAAAAAAGATGAAATAAAAACAGAAAGAAAATACAACAAACAGAAATTCTATATTCGTATATACGTCGTTTATTACACTAAGCATTGTACCTACTCCTCAAGGATATCACCTATAATATCGGGGATTCCCGTTCCCTTTGACGTTACCGAGGAATCAATCTTCGCAGATCGGGACTCGAAGGTCCGGACTGATATCGATACCCCGATAACTTATTGTCGAGGTTATTGCCACTCGAAAACTTGGCCGAAAGTTGTCTCGTCGAAAATGGAAGAGAGGCAGCTACACCAGGATACGTATGTATCGAGACACGATCGAGAATTCTGTAGGCATTCAAGAGTCTCGTTGACGTGATTCGACCTGATATCTGGCGTGCAAACGAAACGTCGGTTTATACGAAAGCACTCATACTTCGTACATGGGATTTGCAAGTGCCTATTGGAGTGGAAGCTCACCGCGTAGCGCCGTTTCTGCATTAAGCAAATACGAAATAAAGCAAGTTCAATACCCTGATCTTTCTTCAAGCACGGGGTGCAAAGAATATTGAAACTCCATCATCCCCCCTGCCCTTGAGAGGAAGGGAAAAGTTAATGACTGGCCAAGATTCTTCACATTCAAACCCGCTTTACCTGATTCAAAAATAAGACAGAGTGCAAAGAGAGAGAGAAAGAGAGAGAGAGAGAGAGAGAGAGATTGATGGTTGAAATGTAAAAATGAATAAGAATATAATATAAAAAGTAGAAATAAATAAAAATATAAATGTACGCAGAATTGTACGAATAAGTTAAAATAAAATACAAGAATAAAAAAACAGAATAGAGATAAGTAGATAAATAAAGATGTGCATTGAAACACTAAAACGATTTATCAATAAAACGACTGGTATAAAAATAAGAATAAAATAAAGACAATTGTGAGAAATAAATTTAAAAAAATCAGAGAGAGAGAGAGAGAGAGAGAGAGAGAGAGAGAGAGAGGGATACGTACATTCATACAGAGGGAAAATAAAGGCGTGAGATAAATATAATTCCTCGAATATCGAAGTGAGGATGAAACGCGGCGTCGCGTCGGGGTAAAGCCTCGCTCATTTGAAACGTGAAATATATGGATGTAAATGTGGAACTGGAGCGGAGATCAACCGGACCGGAAACCCGTTTCATTCATATTCATCCGTCGCTGGGCATATTGACGTATATATGGAATTCCTTCCGTCGGGATGGACAGTCACATTTAATGAACACGTTTTAAACCGGCTAGAAATCCACTCGGAACGCCCCAACAAAACACCGACGCGACGCCCCGCTGCTTAGGAACGATATTTTACGAACGAGTGCCTATAGCGTTAATAAATTATCCCTCCATATCGCCCCTTCCCATATCACACGATACACACACACACACACACACACACACACACCGAGTATATCACTCGAATTATTTCTCTTCACCCAAATCGACTATTTACGTCATAAAACAAACCAATAACGAAAAAAAAAAAAAAAAAAAAATCCCAAGTTGAGGATAAAGTTTTTCCCGGAAAAAAGAGAATTCCTTTGATTTTTATAAAAGGATACCACGGCGTAGGTAAAAACCATTGAAATAAGACAGCCGGGTAATAATAATTCGAAAGGTTTTTAGGTATTTTTTCATGTCTAATCACCACTGAAGGTGATCGAAGCCTCTGGCAATTAGACAGGTTAAGAAATATCGCACTATTAGACGTCAAATGTATGCATACTCTAGGCAACTAATTACCCAGTCTGGACGTCCATCTCGAATTGAGGATGGCTCGTAAAATGATCGACAAACTGGCGGGGTTCATAACGAGGTAAAAAGTTGAACGTTTCTGTGTCGTTCAACAGCTGGAGCTGAGAAAGAATGAGAAGGAGAGCCGGGGCGGGGGAGGGGAAAAAATAAAGAGGAACTTTCGTTCCCGAAGGCGATAACAGAGAGAGAAAGAGGAGAGAAAGAGGAGAGAGAGAGAGAGAGAGAGAGAGAGACGCTCCTCTCTTCCAACCCCGTGTTCGTTCACCTAGCTCGGCGCTGATCCTTCTCTACTTCGTACAATTTTCTCGTCCCGTTTTTTCCCTCATCTTCTCTTCTCCTTCCTTCCTTTGGTCCTCTTTTCCTCCTCGGAATCTCTCCCCCTTGACCCGTTCCGGAGGAAAACTCTTTATTTGACTTCGGAATTAGCTGGTTTAATGCGGTTAAAGAATAGAAAGAATACGAAGCCCCGGAGGTGGCCTCTGATCGTGCCTTGTTTAGAAATCGCGCTCTTAACGGAGGCAATGGCTAACTTATTCCCACCGTACCGGTAATTGGATTAGAGCGAATTACGATCCTTGGTTAAGAATCGCACGGCGGCAGCGGCGGTCGCGTCGTCCCGAGTCCTTTTCTTTCATTCGAATACAGGAAAGTTCCTTATCGAAATAAACGATCGGCGGAAGAGAAGTATATAGAGAAAAGAAAAAGAAAACCAGAAATAAAAACAATTAAACAGGAAAATAATAAAGTACGTTTAGAAGAACAAATTCAGAAATGCAAAATTCTAATTCACATGGCTAATTGATTTTCACTCGCGACGAGCAAATCGAGCGTTCGTTCAACGCGCGCGACCAAATAATGGGATTCACCGGTGGATCGGTATCCTGCAGGACCTCAAACCCCGTGAAATTCAACGCAATCTTGGGAGTATATGGAGTATAGTAACTATCCGCCATTGCACGCGTGGAATAGATGGAATGATTTTCTCGGCTCGATTTACGCCAATAAAATAGTGTAATTAGAAACAGGGCTCGTAATTAAGATCTAGATTGCTACCCACTGTGCGGAAGGAACTCGCCCAGATTCCCTTCCCACATCCTGGCCTCGCTTCCAGGGAACTCCGCATTGCGAGCTACTGCTTCAATCGACGCCACCCACTGCCTGGAAGTTTCAAATTTATAATGACACCGCTCCCTCGAATGCGCTGTCGTCATTTGCGTCGTTTTAGAGGGATTCCCGAGAGCCCTTGGAAGGGGTGAACATTTCATTGATTGGTAGTTTAAAAATCAGTCAGCATTTGTTTCAACGATATTCAGATCGATGAGATCATCGGTTTGGAATTCAAATGAATCATATGAATTCGTTAAAATTTATTTAGACGTATTTTGCAATGATTCTCAATCATTTCACTCGCATCCCGATTCTTGTTTCATCGTTACTTCAAGGAATATATCAGTCGGTTAAACTCCATTGATTTTCTGATTTCATTTTCAGCTTGTAAATCTATGATTTCTTCGTTCTTCGCATGAACAACTATTGGTAAAAAATACTCACATTAGATTCACGCAAGGATTGTAGTAGCGATGTTACGAAATCGACAGATTTTCTGTGTGAAAAATGTAGGTCATCAATAAAACCAAGAAGAAGAAGAAGAAGAAGAAGAAGAAAAAAAAGCAACAAAACAAATAAATGAAAATAAAAATAAGAACAAAGAATGAGAAAAATGAAGAAATAAAGCGAAAACTGCATCGCAATACGCGAACCATCGGATTTCCATCCGTGTTTCTCGTCGCCCTCGAGCTGCACGGAGTCTCCCGGGTGGTCGTCGTGTAGTTAACCGATAGAAAAAGGCAGAGGCGAGGTTAGCAGCGGAGTTTTCTCCTCTCGGGTAAGAATAAAAATGAATTCGTAATTTCTAATTCGGCCGGGTTTCGAAGACCCGGCTGGTTGAAATATTCAACGTTCCGCTTACAGCATGGCGCAGTTTTGCGAATGAAAACGGACGGAACGGGTATCGAACCTAGTCTCGAAAAAAAAAAAAAAAAATTAAAAAAAATTACACCCCTGAGAAAAAAATTGCACTCAAGAAATCTGAATAAAAATTGCTTCCCCGTTTCTTGCCTTATTAATTGCATGACCAACGTTAATACACGAAGCTCTCGCGGTCCAACTCAGATTAGAACAGCTATTAAAAAAAGTCAGTTTTCTTTCCTCATTCTCTCTTCCTTCTGTTTCCTATATACTATCTTCAATCCTTTGCCGGAAAAACTGCAGGCTTAGTTTCAATTTCATTGTTAATATAACCTTACTCTTCCGCATATTAAAAAAAAAAAAAAAAAAAAAAAAAAAACACTTACACAGTTGAACGAAATGAAACGTAGGTATGCTAATTTCATTGATATGTGAACCGCACTGCGATCGGGCATAAAGAAAAAAGGTTGCATACGATATAAAATGGTAATTAATCCATTAGGTTTCTGATTTTTGAATAATTATATCAGCGAAAGAATCTAGTCCCCATCACAAAGGCGTTGATAAAACATATGACCTTTAATACAAATCTGAGAAAAACAAGCGGGCCGAATTTCGGTGAAACAGTATAAAAATTTCATCACATTACACGTATAATTTATTCCAGCTGACGCGTTTTAACTCTCTCACTCTCTATGTATATATATGTATACAGTATATACTGCAGTCGACGCGCGAAACTGCAGCAGCATTAACGTATAGCTGCATCAACTGCGAATTCATGGTGTATCAGCTTTGCCGAACGGGGTTGAATGGGGAGGGGGTTATACCCCTACCCCTACCCCTACCCCAGTACTATCAACGCATGGGGAATGGAGGGGGGATTGTGATGCGGTTAGGCGCGAATATTATCAGCGGATGACAGTCGGGAAAAGCGTTCGAAAAAGCCGTCCACCCAAAAAACAAGAAAAATAAGTAAAAGGAAAAAAAACAAAACAAAACAAAACTTAGTGAAAAAAAAAGGAAATAAAAACGGTCAATTCGGGTTTTCCGCTCGCAAAGACCTCGCCTCAAATTGGAGCTGAATCGAGCTCGATCCCGGCCAGCTCGCAAGCAGAGAGATGCAGCAGCCATGAGCGTCCACCGTACAATTGCATCCCCGTGGAAATCTAATTATTCCCATTAGCCTTGAAACTCGGGCGCGCGGCTCGCCTCTATGGGTACCTATTCAGCCAGCGTTTCGCAGCTCTGCTCCATGTGTACGGGATTCCAATTACCCGAACTGACATGAATTTAATTCATCACGTGTGTGGAGCCGGGTGCGATGTAACGGATGCGCGATAGTAAAAATTTGGAAAAATGTTAGGGGTGAGAGAGAGAGAGAGAGAGAAATACAAATCGGACAAGTCGCATCCATGGTGCAGCAGGGTTAAACAGTGTTTGGACGATAAGCCTGCCGCAGTCAGAAAGCTGTGCTTGCACCTGCATCTGCAGCAGCAGCAGCAGCAGCAGCTTTGCCTTGTGAACCGGGTCAACCGGAAAGGAAGAAAGAAAGAGCAAAGAGGAGGTAGGGGTGAAGAAATAATGTGAAAAATAAAGATCGAGGAAAAAAATAAAAAAATAAAAAACCAAGTAGAAAAAGTGGACATACACGCGCTAACAAGATGCCATAGAATTTATAATTCTACGCCACTTTACCCATATTCAGCGGATTCGTTCGCGTTTCTTTGCCACGAGACAGGAAGGGAGGAAAGCTGGGCGAGAGGGGTACGTATTATGCGCTAATTGCAGCTCTGTACTTTTCGTTTTCTTGTTCTCTCTTCTTTTTCCTCTTTCTCGCTTTTCTGTTTTTATTCTATTTTTCCAACGCACGGACGATGCGGATTTTTTCGTTGGTAGGCCACCGCAATTGCTGCTGTCGATAATTTTTTCTCCCCCCACCCCCTGTGTCACTGCTGTGTAAAAGTATTGCCTCGTTAATATCGCGTGCACGACTTCACCTGGCCGACAGCCTCGAGTGTGGTGAAAAAGATTTGATCCGACACCACCTGCCGAGGATCACGCGTGTGTGTAGGTACCTTCAATGTCCCGTGAAATGTGCCATAATTACTACCGGATAATAGGTCAGAGGTTGTAGGTCGAGGCACAGGATTACCGCGAAGCGGTTCATTGCGTCGAGCCGGAGACAAGAGGGGAAAAAACGATGCAATAAAGCGAAACGGAGTGGAAAGAAATTGTCTGGGAGGTGAATTTGAAAATTGAAAAATTGAAAAATTCTTCTTCGTGTGAAAATTTTTCGCTAAACGAGTATACGTAAATTGAAAGAATTTAAACGGTATCAGAACAGACTTCAAGTACGTCTTACGACGCTTGATTCGCTGAAATAAAATCCAGACTTGGAATAGAAAATAAAAATTAACAAGTCAGAATCGTGTTATCTGTATGAAATGCATAAAATATGAAGAAATTAAGATTCTTAAAGCAAAAGAATATAAAATTTCTTCCGTAATTTTTTTCGTCACCTTACACGGTAGGTAGGTACTTCTGATCTACGAGAGGAGACGCTCTTTGATCCTCAGCAGGATAAAATCGATGGGAAGAAGGGCTCCTTAAAGACTCTGCACGACTGTCGGGATGGACAAAAAATCCGCGAAGCGTAGCCTCGCGTTTTTACGCTTGGCTCAGCGAACAAGTTAATCATTTCGGGTGCGACGGGTGAGAGGGATCCGTAAAAACCTGGCGAGGATCTAGGAAAAGCTTTAAATAATGCGTTCAAGGATCGATCCAGACGCGGTAGCTGGCTGGATCTTCGCCTTTGTCTAGTTCTTCTCCTAAAATTAGTCGTCTGTGCTGCGTTTCCGCGAGGACGAATCGCTCCCTCCTACCATGCCGCAGCAATCCTCTCAGGACTCGGCCTAAATTACTCTTTTTTCATTTGTTCGCATCCCGTCGCCGCCTTCGCATCTTTACCCCCCATCTTAGGTTCTCGCTTTTGCACAATCGTTGACGCGAAATCGTTAAACTTTTTCTAAAAAAAAAAAAACAAAAAGCAAAATTAGACGATAAGGAAATCGGCGGAAAAATCTAAAGCTGACTACTCAACGTATGCAGTAATGCACAGTGACGTGCGAAGACTCGATTACGCGTCGTTATTAAATGACAAACATATGTGAAATATTTGATGATAATAACAATTAAGGTAATGGGATTTCCCGGCATTCAGTATTACCGTATAATTATTAGATTGTCCCGTTTCATCATCAATCCACTGCAGCAGCAGCAGCAGCAGCAGCAGAGCGGCGTGGCAGCAGCGAATGGAGGGAAAATCATTTGACACGTAGCGAAGATATCAGCGATTCATTAACGACTAATGCAATTCCAATTCGCTCTCTCCCTCTATATTTAATTTTCCACTTTTTCCCCTCGCCTCACTCTTCGCTGGCGAGATGATGAGATTTACTGGGGGGAAAAAAAATACGGTGAAAAGGAGAAAAAAAAAAAGAAGAAACCAAAAATGTAAAGCTGCTATATTGAAACTTTCTAACTTCCGAGTGAAATTTATCATACCTGCGTCAAATATAATATCAATGCGTACGTCTATACGCTGTTTAGAAAAAAATTTAACTAAACATAAACTCCCAGCAAGTCGACTTTATATATTTGTTTTATTTGTCACATTTCAGTTAGTGAATATGACACAAATTTTTGTGATTTTAACATTCAAATTGTCATATCAACGTTTAATTTATAATTTTCAGGTGTTTTTTTACACTTAGTAATACATTAAAAAATGGTTAAATGAACCGAAAAACTTGAGTGGACCTGCTGGGACGTTTTCTTTCTAACCGTGTATGAAGTGAATCTGCATTTCCCTAATTCCGTCCTGCACGCACTTGAGTTCAGGATGAATGCACATATTTTTCCGGCCATGCGAACGCCCCTGTTTCCATCACAAATCGAAAACAACCATCGGAGAGGATGAAATATAGCAGCGTTGAATCCGAAAGCGTATCTCCCGTATTTGCCAGCTGCAGCATTCGCGATTCGGGCATCGAGCCGATCGGCCGAATGTGCACAGAGGTAACGTGATAAAAAGTAGAAATAATAAATAAACCGAGTTATGTGTATATATGCATATAGTAGAACTTTTCAAATGCTCGACAGGAAAAATAACCCGATTCCCTCGTCCCTCAATTTTCAATTTCATCTGTCATTTCGTATTGTCGCAGTTCGCCTGCGATTCGCGCGTATGTCAGCCAGAGATAAATTTCGCATTATGGTTTCACAATGGCTGATTGGCCCGCCTCTTAACCATGGATGTTCAATATTTGTGCAGCTAAATCGTTGCTTGAGAATTTAGAATCTCAAAATCAGATAAAAGATGGTAAACTCTTCAACAGCTGCAGCCTGAGAGTAGAATCAAAGATATTCTTTCCACCTGTTATAGTTGGTTGGAATATTTTTACTCCTCTCTTTTCTAAACTTCTTTATCTACTTTTTCTTTCCCTGCTACTCTTTCTCGCGCAGCTGAAACGGCTGTGACAAATAAGCACAGACTCTGTCTGTCTGTCTGTCTGTGCATGAAGTCGAAAAGCCCGAGGGCCTTTCAAACTTTGCGGATATGTATGTGATGCTGGCTGTGTGAAATGAGGTGCAGGTACGAACGACGAAGTGGAGGCGGCGGGTGCCTGATATCCATCTTTTATGACGGCGTTCGGATTCAATTTGCTACTCAATATCAAGCGAAACTCGCACGGCGAGCCGATTCGAGTTTATAGAAACTGACACAGGACTTCCATCCCTGAAAACGCACGGCAAGAATCCCCCTCCCCTTCTCCCGTCGTCGCCCCTCTCGATCCTTGCACGAAGGCGAAAAACACCTACTCGCATCGATAATACATGCATATAGTATAGATATGTGATAGATGGTACATGGTCTGCACACGTGACATGTAACGGAAAACTGCAAATTCAGTCGTCACACAACTATATATACATACATATATACTGCAGTGCAGCGTCGGCAAATTTCCACCCTTGGTTGCAGGGTGTTATTCAAATTTTATCGAAGGACATACTTGCGCAGTGTTTGAGGACATTCCGTTACTTTCGGTAGAAAATTTTCTCGATCCACATCTAATATCGTCTGCAAGTGAACGTTAGACGTTTAGTATGTATGAGAAGCGTGGATAAGATGAAAACGTAAGACGGATTCCCGAAGAATTTCATGGACCCCGCGTCAACCTGAGTAATATTGTAAATATCTTATATCACGCGTCATACGCATGCTGCAAGGCCGGAGGCGCCAATCTAGCCGGAGGTAATTAAATGAGAAAATATTACGTAAAGGGCCGAGAAGCCGCGGCTTTAACACCGTGCCGTTTCGATCGCGCGGCAGAACCGCAATACAAACCACTTACACTGACGGAAAACGTATCAAAAGTAAAGGGGAAGACCCGATGCCCTGGGGAAACTACCGCGCCGCTGAGCCGTAACGCGATCTGCAAAAAAAAGAAGAAGAAGAAAGTAAAACGAGAAAAGAAAAAAAAAAGAAAGAAAAGGAAAAGATACGTATATATATACAATATTTATATGGATGACGGACGGCTGAAGAAGCGGAAGTAAAAAAGAAAGACGGAGAAGATGAAAAAATAACTGCAGGACGATATGCAGCGGAAATCGTAGGTACGTAAAATCTACCGTCGTCGACCCTTTTCACAATATTTTTGAACATTTTTCGGCTTCGAATCTTGTTATTATATAACCCATCCGGAAAACCGAGCCAGTTCTGTCCCATCGAGAAATGCACTCATGTCAGGAATAATTTACAAACTCCTGCGGGCAGACGGGCTCATGAATTTTATAATAAACGTGGAGGCTCGGAATGCGGTGATATGAGATCAAACTTAGCTTGTACATATCGATTTTGGCAGATGATGCATTTTTGAAAATTGCCGAAAGTAAATGGTTTTCATGAATAATGTTAATCAGTCTTATAAGTATTCACTTTGTTTTCGTGAAATATAATTTATTTCGATTATTACTTACGCTTACGAATTACTAACGGAAAAAAAACTTACTAATAGCTCCATTCAGCGTATAACGATAATTTGATGGACCTGCGAAATTTCTTCCGAGCATCGATTTTATACTTTTTATATTTTTCTGTTTTAATATTATCATATTTTCATTGAGTTTTCAAGCTCTTCCATCCGCCGGTGCAAGAGGACCAATCTTTCAAGTATTATAGACACACAACCAGGACAAAACGTGTCGATATCGAAGAGTCTTGATTAATACAGATCAAAACAACAACAACAGACAATATCGGCGAACAATAAAAGATGATAGAAAAGAGTCGGTCTAAGTGAAAAGCGATGTGAGGTAACCGTGTGTGAGGGTGGAGGGCAGGCAAAGGTTGGAAGAGGCGACCGAAAAGTGGGGAGTAAATAAAATAAAAGACACTTAGGGCAGCGCACGTTTTCCAATTCCAGGGTCTTATTCGTTTGCCGTATAGGTGCAGGGTTACTCTAGGGGTGCAGGGTACTACGGCTCGTTCGTTCAGGGCTTTGTACTCGGTGGAGTGTGAAGGTAAGCGGCGTGAAGCAAGCGGCAATGCCGGGCGCATTGTTTCTCCCTTGAATCCCACCCCGTTTACGTCCTGATGGCAAGACTCCTGGCTACACACTTCCGGGGGTCAAACGATCGCCTCTGGTTCGTGGTTACCCGCGTCGACGGAATCGGGTCGACCGGTTTTCTCCGTTCGAACGAGCGTGCTGCTGCTGCTACCCTTAAACCTGCACCTCCCCCACCCTCGTATTCCGCTCATTCTTCCCCTGCATCTAAAGGGCGGCTCTATTTGATCAAGTGAGAGTCTAGGAGAATAGAGCGCAATAAGACGCGGAGGAACGGACGAAGGAGTGACGAAGTTCAGTTTCTCTCTCTCTTTCTCTCACCCTGGTTCTCCTTCTCCTCTTCCTCCACCTCTTCACGTCGCTGCTTCACGCGGAGCTTTTAAGGCGACGAGTTTCAGAGTCAACGCCACGTCGTTTTCACATCCCTATCTCCATCTACTCCGCGTTTATTTTTACAACTATTGCTCGCTGCTCGGAGGTCAAGCTAGAACGGTAAAAAATCGCGGTTTATCTTACTTCCTTCCTTTATTTTTATTTTTTTTACAATCATTTTTAGACCACGCCGCGCATCGAGTTCGAGGAAACTGAAGGATATCTAAGAAAAATAACGACAGAAGAAGAGAGATGGGAGAAAAACATTTTCAGAAGGAATGACGGAGTGTATCAGAACTTTGTCATGTATATCCGCAAGTTTTGGGACTTCGCCAAATAGGTGTATATACATATATACCTACCTACCCACCACGCTGGTTCTCTTCGGCGAGGCCGCAATCTCTGCCACGGTCAATTTCCCTCACCTATACATGTAAACATCTGGGTATATACGTATAAAAGATTCTTTCCGGAGAGAGGCGGACCGGCGCGGCGAAAAAACGAAGCCCGTATTATTATACCTTATACCGAAGTTCTCCCCCACCCCTCCCTGGAGGGAAAAAACTCGTCATTATTTTTTCATCCCCATCGCAGTTCTTAAAAGATAAGAAGGGCGCATGCACGTAGTCGAAGAAAGAAGAAGCACCTGTTTCCAGGCATGTTTCTTTGGCAAAATTCAACCCCCCTTCTTCTATCCCAAAAATAGAAAGCGATGACTCGATTTTGAATGACAGTAACGTTCGTCAGTTTCTTTCGAAAATCCTGTTAATTTTTTTGCGATTTTTTCCTCCACTTCGTCACCGATGATCCTGAACTTGCACTGCAAATCTGGTGCTCCAGGAAGTAGAGGGGCGCCGTTTTAGGGGATGAAATTATTCATGATTCCCTCCGTGGCCCCGCGACGCCAAACAATAACCATCGCGGGGCAAAAGGCGCGTAATAATGTTTCTCGATACTACTATTTCCGTCCTCAAGGGCCTCGTCCTGGAACCAGCCGCCCTGCTGCTCCCCGCGAATGCAAATTCCGCAGGATGGGCTCCCGGGAAAACAGCCCCAATATGTCGGCGGTCGACGGAGTGCAGTTCGTCCCAGCGGCGATTTGCGAGGGGCGTTTTGTCGACGAAAATTCTATAACCTATATCGTAAGAAGAAGGAGTAAAAGCCGCAGGCGTGCTTCGTTGCACCTTTGAAGGAAAGCGATCCTGCGTTTCGCCACCTCCCGCAGGATGCAGGAAAAAAGGCCGCGGCGATGTGCGTGTTTATTGATCCCTCGGAAAGCGGACGAAGGGGAAACTCTCTCGGCCAGGCGCACCCGAGTCGAGTAGGCCATGTTATGTCATTCGGAGCTGCGTGCATGTTTTCCTCGGGATATTCAACCCCGGATCCTTGATCCGCCCCTCCGTGAGTTGCTGAAAACTGGACCACGCGCCACTTGATGAGAGAAAAAAAGAAAAACGCAAAAATCGTTCGGGCTCGTGGCAAGTACTTGCTGTCCGAGTTCCTGCTCGCTAAGAGAAGTTTCGTGACAGGAAGAGAAGATTTCAAGAAAAAAACAAGGAACTTGGACCACTTTTGAAAAGGGAATAAATAGGCTCGACTTTCGGCGTTTCTTTGAGGGCATTTGTTTGCGGTTAAAAAGATGTTGAAAACTTTATCTCGGTTATCTAGGTAAATATGAGGTAGTTGAAGTAGTTTTTGAATGAAAAATTTTTCACTAGAATAAAATTTTTGTCGGAAGATATCGAAAAGGAGTTTTCAATAGTTTTATATTTTTCCCCGACAGATGCGTTCGGTTAATTGAAACGCCAAAAGAAAAGTCTTTTAATTTCTAAGCTTGAAAATGTGCGCTTTTCTTCTGTCCTAATTGGCTGCTTATCCTTCTTCAAGGATCCTTCTTATCGGGACATATTTCGTTTCAAGACTCCGCACTGTGACCAATTACGTACCTACCTAACGATAAACAGAAAGTTACAAGGTACTTGCTTTTTGGGTTTTGGACGAGATAAGAATCGGAGATGATACATGATGGATCCGTGTGTTGGCGGAAATTTCGAACGCTCCTGTAAACCCATCTTTAGCGATCTTGAAACAAAGTTAATCTCACAATCAGAGCGTAAAATTGAGTGATTAAATCCAAGAAACAAAGCTGGGATACTTACACGTGGGAGCGAGTGCTTTTAGTTGCGTGCTTATGTGTATTTGGCTTGGATTTCCGGGGATTTTATTGCCAAGAATCAAACGCGAGAAACTCTCCCTCGACGAGCGTAACGACATCCTTAGGGAATACGGTGAAATAAATACTTGCACGTATTTGAGTTTGATTTTGAATATGTAAAAACCATACGCATTTCGAAGCAAAATTTTGCGACAAGTATGGAACAATAAGTCTGCAGTTAGTAAGGTTATTATAACGATAAACGTTTCGGAAAATCGTTACCCAACAATTGCAAGAATATATGAAATTCAGTAAATCATGCTAAGGGAGAACGTATTCACATTTTGAAAACTTGACTACTTCAAAGTCACTATAAACTTGCAAAACAGTGATTTTTGCATCAACCCGTTACTAACTTCAGCCTGATATCGAACACGATATCTGAAACCTGCAATGCTTGCCGATTTCCACCGAGTCAGCGTGCTCTGTACGCCCTGTTGTACAAATTGAACCACCAGTCGCCATGTTGTAACCGTAGAAATACGCCGGTACAGCAATTAAGTTTGCGTTACAGGTTTATATATATATACGAACGCAGATTTGCAACCGCTTAGAAACCCGTATCGAATTACTGCTTACAGCTACGAAATCCAATGAATATATACATATTCAATTTCTGTACCGAAATGAAGAGGTGTTCCCCGTATAAGTGCCCGTCTGCATCGATGCCGTGTTTAAACCATCATGGTGTTCAGTTATTAGTGAAACCCTAATTCCCTGAAAATTCCAGAATTTCCTCACAGGAGTTATTATTAGAAGTATATAACTGAAAAATGCAATAGTCATACAAACAAGAATATTTTATATTTGACTAGAGCACAGCTGATCGTGAGATAAATTTGTAATAATTCGCTAGCACGTACAATTTTCAAGAAGTGAGAACTTAGTTCATGACCATTGCCTAAAAGTTGAAAGTAAAAATTTATTTCTCACCAAATAGCTAAATTTTTATAAAGCTAAGATGAAATTTATTATATTCTCTGATTTCACGGTGCACATTGATGTTCGACGTAAAACACCCAGTCCTCCTCATTGATTGCGAGATTGCTTTTAAAAGTACCGTGTATACAGCTCCAATCAGCGCCATCGGCAAACCTGAAGGAGTTTCTTCCAGCAGCTAACGGGAACGAGTGGCAATTAAAAAGAAAGAAAAAAAAATCAAAAAAAAAAAAAAAAACAACAAATCTACTGAAACAAAAACAGCAATCTGTACGAGCTTTTTAAGACCCGCTCTCCCGTTTCGATTTACTCCTTTATAATGATACTGAATCGATTTTTTGCTTTTTTATCATAATCCCATCTCGAGACGAAACAAATATAACCTAAAAAAAATAAGTGGATAAAAATTATTTCGAACAATTTATCATGCGAATGGAATGAATCGTGAATTAATGCAGATCCTGCGAATGCCTATTCGTAGGTATAACACAAGAGAATATGCAGCTGAATTGATCTTCCAGAAACGTTTACAACAACCTCGCGGGGGTTAACGACGGGATCAGGATTTCCGTCCTTGATCCTCCGTGGCAACGTCTTATAGCCTGAGTCATTGTAATTGCGTACAATATTGCTGCCTGCACCCATTACCATTTCGTCCTGCCGTTGTTTGCCGGATGACGTTGATCCTCAGGCGGCGGCGGCGGGGGCGGGGGCGGATCTCTTCCACGCCCCCGCCTTTTCCTTATAAAGCACAGCTCGAGGCGTAAACCGACCGATGTTGTCGCCGTTACAAGCTTCCAGAATATGATTAGGGCTCTCCGCGTCTTTTTTTTACACTTTTATTTTTGTTTTTTTTTCGTTTTTTACTTCTTTTTTTTTTTTTTTTTTTTTTTTTTTTTTTTTTTTTTTTTTTTTTTTTTTTTTAATGACGAAAAGAAAAATGATTATTCTTATCCTCGACTAGAGAGGGAGATAAAATTACGGAGCAAAGTACTCGGTGCTGAGGGTTAACGACGCCTTAGAAAATCAAGGGGTCCAAATTGGCTCTCGTTGTAGTATATTTTATATGTATGTAGGTATATGGTACAAGGTATCGCACTTGATAAGAAATAACGCCAATAAATTACAGGGTGGATTAAAGTTTTCAAACCAGCCCCCTCGATTTCAACGATATACTCGAAAATTAAACACACGAGTGATTCAAATCGATGCCCACGGATTGTATGATAAAGGAAAAAGAGCCGAATTCGGCGTCTTACTAATTTATAAGATTCGCTTTTGTTCAAGAAAACAGATCAGCGAGGGAGAAATAATTCTTTTATTTCAATACACACGATCACGCGGTATAATTTGCAATTTTTCGTTATTATTTATTTATTTATTTTATTTTTTTTTTCTTCAAACGATTTAAATAATTTTCTATCACAAAAAATGAAACAAACCGTATGACTGAATACACAAGTGAGAAGGAGACCAACTGTTATTCAAACAGATTTAAACAAGATTCGCTTCTACGTATATACCAACGGAATAACAGATTTTAAGAAGAAATTTCATTATTTTTCTCGTTTCCACGGTAATTCTTGCGTCTTCCCGCCGGGAAATACGTTTCTTCTTCCCCTAGCGAGCTGCTCCTGCCACCCCTAACCCCGTTCTCGAGGTATTCAGCTCCGAGTTTCTTTGCAGTCGGCTTGTCGGCAGGACGCCTCTGTGCCCCTCGTAAATAAAAGTCATTCTTTTTTTCCTCCTCACCAGATAGAGTTTACTGTACTTTTCAATCACTTGCCCAGAGTGCAAAAACCGCACGAATCGGTTGTATTAGAAAATAAGAATACGACGATGGGGAAACGAATGTTTAAATTTTTAACGTGTTCTACAAAAAAAAAAAACATTACGTAGCTGCGTCGCTACGAACTAGTACGACACAAGTGTAAAAATTATTATTAAAAAATTAGTTAAAATCGACGTGACCCTCGACTTTTCCGGGACAACTTTCCGCGATTTGGGTTCGCAGGGTGTTTGACGCGAGAAAGCGAGGGGCCGCTACTAAGGTCAGGTAAGACCGGCTTAATCTCAAGTAACCAAGGCACTTAGTAGGCGAAGTAGGTACCTCAGGTAGAGTCGAGGACTATCCAAGTAACGAGCCCCGACACGAGGTCCAGGACGAAGGAATTGGTATACGTTGAACGAGGGCCCAACCTGTAGTACCAATTATGCGAGAAAACGGGGAGGGGGGTGGAGGGGGTGGAGGGTGATTTTACTAGAGATAGCCGTCCGAATATTAACAAGGATTTTCGTTATCGCTCAAGTTGCGAAATCTCCAGTTAAGTTCGCTCTTTGAGGGTAAAACTGGCAGGGATGGCAGGTGCGTGCCGAGGAAAGGACCGTGAGGATTTTCCAGCAAGAAGTCTTCGGCGCGACGCGGGTTGATAGTGAAAGGGCCAAGCCTCTTATCTTACCTGCTGGTAGCGCGTCTAGTCGCCATAAGTAACTTTGAGCTTTAGAATTTAAGGCCTCCTGCATCGAGTTAAGCCTCGCGTGTAACAAGGCTCCGGAATACTCCTTGACCGTTAAGGTCCGCATAGCACCCCGTGAAATCACTCGCCCACATCCACCCTGTGCTGGCTTCAGGACCGCCAATCGTACTCTCCGGCCCTGCCGCCCTGCGGAAACTCCGAAAGCTTCTTCTGCTTCGACGGGTAATGAATTCCTCGGCGGGCTCCTTCACCTGCCAAAGCCTCGTATAATTAATTTGCCATCCCGAAACCCTCTCTCTGTTATACCGTATATACATATATATCTATATACATGTATATATGACGGCCTAGCTCCGTTCGCCTCTTCGAATCCACGCGGATCAATCCGTGGTAGGAAAATTTTGAGAAAGCAAGTTCATCCTATTACTTATCACCTTCGACAGCCGTAGCAAAGATCTCTGATTCCAACCGTTCCGTAACTCCGCTTTGCGCGCGTTTTCCACCCCTAGGGGGTTGGGTTGGAAAAATTGTTCATCGATGCGTAAATAGCTCGTAATAATTGCGGCATCATCTTAGACATTGTGTCAGGGACAGACGGTGCACTTTCTGGGAAATGATACGGAACACATGATGCTGGAGTACCGCCGGTAGTTTGGCTATGAGAAAATCGCCCCTCTTCATCGCCCCGAGGGTGTGTTTGTCGCCCCCCACCCCCATCTCGTTTCCCCACAACAAGGCGACCGACTACCACTGCAGCACGTCATCGCATTCATCATCCAAACACCTTCTCAAATCCTCTCACTTTTCAGGATAAATTACACCGGCTCACTCCCTCCCTCCCTCCCTCTCTCGTCTCGTCTCGCTACCCCGTTTCGAACCCGATCGCGTCGTTTAATCTCCAACCAAAAACACCTATCTTTCAGTTGAATTTGACGCTTTTTAATTAGCACCTCTGCGTCGGTCCTCATGTTCTCTCTGCACTGCAGGTGAGACCGTGAAAAATGTAACGGGCTCTGGAAAATCAAAACTCAACTGTGAAAGGAATCCCTACAGAAGGCTTCTCCTGAACTTGAAAACGAACGAAAAGAGAATCCGAGGGTTGATCATAGAAAAATTGCTGTAACACGCGTCGCGTCGGGGCGTCGAGCGAAACGTCAATTCACGGGATCTGGTTCCTTCTTTTTCCCCTGATTCTACAAATTTTCCACCGATTCATCAATTCATGATCTTGTTAGCCGGGTATTGTGGAGCGTTGGTCCCGCAGCGGTGCTCGAACGGTGCCCACGGGAGCAACTGGCGGGGCGTGCGGGACCCCCGGGCACCCGATGTGTGTTACATTCAGGAGCGTGTTGGTGCAGCCTAGGAAACGGCTGCTGCAGTCTCGCATTGTCATGCATTCTACAGTCGGTCACATAATAAAGTCCTGCGCGTCCTTTGTCGCTGATATCCTTTCCCGGTTGGTCTCCGTTATTAGAAGGGAGTCGGATGATCCGTCTCTCGGACTGACCGGAGCTCTTGAGTCCTTTTTGAGTGATGAGAATGTGCAGGTTTTATTATTGCATTATTTTAAGAGCTTCGATGAAGTGCTGTGGTTTGAGTGAAGTGAAGAAATCGCTGCAGGGAAACAGAAAACCACGGAAATATATAGGCTTAGCTCTGGCCGAGCGAGGTAAAAGTTCGTCGTTCTCAGGTCCGTTGGGATAAATTGAGAAATGTTGGGTGACAGTCAAGTGTCGATTTATCGGGAAATCGGTTCGCGAGAAAATTAGCCGTTAGCGACGGGTAACTGAACTGCAGTACAAATTTCAAGTCGATCCGATTAATGGTTGCCGCTAGTGGAATTGCGGTCGCCGTTTCGCGGTGCTTTCCTTTTTCACCCTCCCCGCAGCACCCGGCTACCCATTTCAACCGTCGACGTGCAGAGGGACGCGACTATTTCAATTGTAAATTCAATTTCTTTCCAACCGAGTAGCAGTTCTCCGCTTTTCCGTTTCATTCTCCACCGCTAATTCCTCTCGCGCGGTTTTGAAAAGAAGGTCAAAGATCCTAGGATCCAAAGGATCGACTTTGGAACTCAAGGGCGTGAAAAAAACTCCTCAACTTATAAATTAATTAATTAAAAGAATAGAAGAAACCCTCGTTTCACCGGAAACTCATCGCCTTCGTTTCGTTCATTCGACAACCTCCTCCGACGACTTCGAAACGCAGTCGAACATCGAATGACGGTCACAATAGATACGAGAAAAGAATTCCCGGCGTCACGTGGTCCTCGGGGGTGCGGAGAGGCAGGGTATGGAGAGAGTGTCAGAGAAGATTCGTGTGCCATGACGAGGTACACAACTGGGCCAATCGATACGCGGCGTCGTCCAGAGGCGGGGGTGGCGTCGAGCGTTTTCCGGAAGCTCCGTCGGGGCGCTGGGGACGCCCGGCGTCGCGCGAAACGGCGGGAGCCGATGCGGGTGCGCAGGTTCGCCCAGTACACGACGTCTGCGTCGAGCTATGTTCCGCGTCGCGTCGTTGCCCGACGGTTTTTTCGCTCTGTTTTTGGATTTTTTATCGCCCCTTTAAAAACCGGTGAACCCAGCGTCCGCCTCCGCGTGGTCAACGCGAGTTTCCCGCAAGACGGACGATTCGCGCGTCTCGTCGCGGCCGCTTCCGGTTTTCCGTGCTGTCGATCCAGCCCCGCTTTTCCACCCCTGAAGCAGGGGCTGAAGAACAATCGTCTCTGTTTACATCGAGAGCGTTGTCCCGTTCGTGCCACGTTATCCAAATTTTGATCAAGAACCTTCAACCCTTTCCTCCAACCTTCGCCGGGATGAGAATCTACACCCGCGGTGATCCTTCCGGTACAAAGTACCCCGCGTAGCGGATCATTCTCCATCCCGTCGAGTCTTATATACGATGTTCCCAGCTTCCTGATAACTTTCACCGGTTTCCTGGAGAAATAATATATATATATATATATATATATATGTATATATATATATATCGCCGAAAGTGAGAGTGAACGAGATGTACTAGCCTTCAGTGAACTCTTCAAGTGTTTTGCAAAGTTTCAACATCGACTCCACGCTTTTCCTCCACCGTGCGACGTGGACTTGACGTATAATTGAAACATCATAATAGACCAGAAGCAATTATGCATCACTACTACACGCAGGAAGACATCGACCGTGTCGGTGAGTCCTTCGTCCGCCAAAACCTCTTTTCGTGTCACGCGTGTCTCCAACGTGTGTCGCCACCCTACTTCGATCCACAGGTCACGACTCGACGGGGAAACGAATTGAAAGCTGATTGAAACATCACGAAAGTCTGCGAGATAAAATTCTATGGCTTAATTAATTGACACGGTATAATTAGTTTCACAAACGACACCGAAGCGAGTGCATAGCCTGGATTTTTCACCCCTTTAGGTATACTGAAGCCAAAGTTGAAGAATTTTCGTTTTCCTTCTTCTTCTTCGTTTGTCAGAGTTACTTCGATAATATTTCGTTTTAGCATCAGAGAAATTTTCACGCGTATAATGGCATATTGTAAAATTTTTCCCTCTGGACGGTTTTACACTTTTACCTCACAGCTGAGCGCAGGGTGTATGTGGCAACCTGTCTCCGCAGTTAATAATAACAATGATAATACCGCGTTACATAAATTTTACGAAGCACGTTATCCTGGGGCACCAAAATAGCCTGCGTATAACACGCGTATACGCAATAATTCAATAGCTTTATGTCGCGAAGCTAGCACTTTTTACTGTGTGTATTTTTCTCTCTCTCTCTCTCTCTCTCTCTCTCTCTCTCTCTCTCTCTCTCTCGCTTTCGCTGATTCTCCCACCGACTGGAGAATATTACCACCAAGGCGAAAATACGCCTGTAAAATCCACCGACCTCAGTCACCGGTGAGAATGGACCGCGAAATTATTCTTTCACGGATTGTATACGTGGAGGACTCGCGGAATATTTAGTCAACTGGGGTGGGGATGGGAGGGGAGGTATTTTTGTTTCTTGAGAGATTTTCGTTCTCGCCAAATAGTATTTTGTCATAAAATTTCACCAGACACATAACCATACATCACTGAGAAGAAATTTTAATTACTATTTTTGATATGACGAAATGAATGTTTAGTTATTATTATAAAATTATGTTCGAGCCAAATCGATAGATCGATAGAAATTTGTCAATAGTTAACAAATGGTATTTGACTTAGCTTAAATTTGGTAATAATAACGAAACATTTGTTTTGCCATATCCGGTATGTAAATAAATAAACTCTTCTCATGAGAACAAATTGTTTCAACACCACCATCTCATTACCGTACGCCTTATACTTCGGGATCGTTCAGCGTCAAAGATAGTTGCAATAAGAGGGGTTAAGAACCCGAGCTAGAGAGATCCTCGGGGTCTCCTGAAGCGCGTCCCTCTAACGATTTCACCCCTTTTTTTCTAATCTCGCAACAGTTCTACTAATGCGAATAGCCGGAGGGCTTCGCAGGGTTGGAAGGGCTCGAAAACGTCGAGCCGCAATCGTTCCGTACAAAATTGCATTGATCCTCCGCGCCTAAGCTAGCCAACCACCACCACCACCATCAGCATCAGCACCAGCACCCTTGGAACGACGGAAACTTATACCTACCCTGCACCACCCTCGGCCAATAAACTGGCTTAATTGCAGATGCGTTCGTAGTGTATACGTTATACGTCTACGTTATACGTACCTCTGGGCAAACAACGACTGCTGAGACGTGTCGCAGAGAACCATCAAGCAGAATGTATTTCAGAGAGAAAAGAGAAGGGGTGTCCGGGGCGGGGGGGGGAGGGGGTGGAGGGCTGCAAATCCGTCGTCGACGAGGACGAGACGGACAGACAGAGAGACACGTGCCCCGTTCTAATTTGCTTACGAACTACGTACCGAAAATACAAAGCAAAGCGAACCTCAGCGGCATTGTTTTACGGACAATGCTTCCGAGCCGTGCGGCGTGGCGTGGCGGACGTGGAGGGGTGGTTTTGCAGGGTGCCCGACTCCTCCTCTCTACCCATGATTTTCTTTATTGTTGTTCCGGATTCTCGTTCACGCGACTTCGTCTCGCCATTAACTCGAGCGCTTCAATTAGTTAACGTGACGTCCAGGGGCAGCAGGATCGATCCAACTCTCTACTCAGCTTTCTTTCTTTCTTTATCTTTTCCCTTATTTTCTCTTCTCTTCTCTTCTTTTCTCTCCTTTCTTTCTTTCTTTTTTTTTTTTTTTTTTTTTGCTTCTTACTCTTCCTTTTTCTTTCCTTCTTCCTCTCGTGATTAACGAGCGCTGTCTTAATCACATCTAACCACAGCGTGTATAGCCTATAACCAGACGTCTTTACGTGTCTGCATGTGTGCGTCCCTCGTGTGACATCCTTACACTTCCTCATTTTTGTACAATTTGCAATTTCAACCGATCGACGAATGTTAAAAACTCGATCGTACACTCGGGAGAAGTTATTTGGAGTTGACGAAACGTGTAAATTTTTCACCCCTTATAACAAACGGTAATTACACCTTTCGAATCCAAATGAAATTTGGTTTATTATTTCTTTTTTCAACGTAACTGGATTCCTTTTTATACATTCATGAAATTTCGTCAAGTTTTAGCTATAGCGACAATTTTTTGAAGTCGTACGTTTGCTGTTTTGACAATCGCGAGTAAATCGTTATCGTTCTTTCGTCTGTAGAGTTGATATTCGAAACCGTTGGAACAACGAATTCTAAGGGTCCTGCAATAAGGACTTTCCCACTCACCAGACCCTTTTAACGATTCAAGGATTCGAACAGGAGGAATCCCTGGTGCAGAAGGTCCCGCGGAATCATTGAGAGAGTTGAAATATATTGGGAGTGTAAATATTCGGATAAATCCGAATTGCGCGTTGGAATTCAAATATCTTACTTGTTTCGGTGGGGACGCGAGGTTCGCGGGGCGGACAGGGTTTCTTCTACCGCCTCCTTCGTATCCTAGGATCTCACATAAGGAGGTGAAACCAGGCTCGCGTATATTAAATCGGTTGAATTTGCAAGATATTGGAACGTGTCCCGTTGCGGAACGTCGCGTCGCTTCGTCGTCGTCGTCGTCGTCGTCGTCGTCGTCGTCGTAGGTAACGTAAAAACGATTTTATTACCCTCCGCAGGACAAGTTCAAGACCGGGAAGTATAAGAATACGGCTAAAAACCCCGCCGAATAAAGCGAAGAAATGTTTCTTCCCGCCGCAATAATTTTTTCAATTGAAATTGGCGCAATTCGTTTCCCGAAATTTCTGATCCCCGCTTCGCTTATCGTTTTCTTCTTTCTTTTCCTTTCTTTTTTTCTCAAAGCACTCCAAAGTCGATCGATTTCCGATTAAAACATTTCCCCACATTCTCTGTACGGTAAATTCCACTAAAACTCGACGGATAATAATATAAAAAACCACAAGCAGATTTTCCTAATTCTCTCTTCAACTTGCCATGAAATCTGCACACATACCCGATTCCCTCCGGATCGCGTACCACGCTCTATCACTGCAGCAGCCATCCGCCGTAAAGGAGCTCCTGGTCGAAGTCGCAGGTACACCAGCACCACCCCCGCCCCCGCCCCCGCCCCCGCCCCCGCCCCCGCCCTTGTCGAGGTGCCCTATAAATTCTGAATTTATTGTAATCCGGGGAGCCCCGAACCAGTTTTCGAGAACTCCAACGTCTGGTAAGATCGGCGTTGGATTCGTTAAAAATTCACACCGCTTATACACACGTTCCTGCGAATTTCCCGCACCGTCGGTACGTTGTATATATATATATATATATATATATGTATATACATATATATCAAATAAAATACATATACCGGCCATGCAGTATGTAAAAGTTGGGATATGCAGGGTTTAGGCACGAAGACTACGGATCGATACGTGCCATACGTGTATGTACGTATGTATATACGTTAGGTGTACGCTTATATATGTATATGTATAATATGTATCAAATCTATGTGCCTCCGTATATATATATATATATATATATATATATATATATGTATGTATGTGCATATACATGTATGTAGGCGTGCGCACATTGCATAGATGGAATTCTTTCACGACAAAAGTCCCGAATTACCGACTCAGAAACACACAATACCGTTTCCATTCCTGCGATTCTTTTATCGCCCGTGAAAACGATCACCCAGAATGCCCGTACTGTATACGCGGGCGATCACCGGAGAAGATTATATTATTATACTTTTATCATTGTTATTGTTGTTATTTTTAATGCCGTTATACATGTGTATACATATATATGGGTGTGTGTATATATATATTGTTACAAAGGGTGAAATCACCCGTTTTACCCCCCTGCCAGTTAATCTAATAGTCGGCTTGTGACGCAAGAAGACTAAACTTTCTAATGTCTTAAAATGAAGAGGTTGAACCGGTATTATTATTCAAACAGTCCTCTTTCAGGCTTACAATTAAAATCGAAAGCACATATAACCATTAAAAGCATTTTTCTCAATTTTTCTCATTTTTCGCCTTTTATCGCCGTTTCAATATATACATCGAAAAATATATTATATTAGGGTATTTAAGAAAAAAATAATGCACGATTTTCCACACAACAACGTAAAAAGCTCGATCATCTTTGCGAAAAAATTTTCTTTCAACGTAAATAAACTTTTTTCGGGTATACGACGGTGGAAAATTGTCAATTATTTTTCTCTCAAACACTCTAATACGTAGGTATGTACATATTCCGATCATATTCCCAGTTAAAAAACTTCCCCAAGAGATTTCACCGATAAAAAAATAGTCTTCAGATTGTTTTTCTTCTACAGACCGATCTGCTAGGTCTAAGTATATGTGCACGTACTTGTTCTAGTTTCTCTCCATAGAAAACGAGAGAGAAAGAGGTAGTAATAATAGAGCAAGAGAGAGAGAGAAAGAGAGAGAGTTAATCAACGAGACGCAATTAACATTTTTTAGTGCCACACCACGCCGAGTTCCACGGCTACGCGGGTCGCGAGTCCGTAAGACGAGTTGGACAAGTTTAAGATTGCTCAACTCGAGTGGATCACGGTGACGGTAATTAATTTACCGCCCGACATCGCGGGATTCAACCGAACTAGAGGAGCCTCAGCTGCTCGACAGATTTTTATACGACGGTGTATTGCTTTTTTTTCCCTTCTTTTCCTCTTGTAGGTACCTACGTACACTTTCCCCCTCCTCACCTGACACGCTGACTCTCTCTCTCTCTCTCTCTCTCTCTCTCTCTCTCTCTCTCTCTGCATGATCCCTGTCTGTTTTTTCTCGAGTCTCCTCCTAGCAACCCTACGAAAATACAAGCGCGGTGTCTCTGCATCATCCTCGTCCATATCGTATCGGTATAACGGAACACCGTCGATGTTTCATTTCTGAACGACGCCGGATAATACAAGTACATACATTCATACAGACACACATGGTATCCGGCAACATGTATATACGTATATCTATAACAACATAATACTGATATCCTGATTCTGAATTCGATTATACAACGTACATACATGCATCATAGGTGGGTACCACATGGCTTAACGTACATATATACCATACATACCTACGTACGTATGTATGGCGGTAAAACTTGGTTGCGGAGAACGGCGCTCGTTTGTCCGATAGTTTAATGTATATATAGATATGTATGTATGTGCAGGTTATCGCACATCGTAGTCGATGCCCTGTGTTTTCCTTTTCCTTCATTTTCTTTTTTTTCCTTTCTTCTTTACTACCATTATTTTATTTTGTCTATTTTTTTTTTTTTTTTTTTTTTATCTTCCTTCGTATTTCTCTACCTCCTTGTATACATATATATACATATATACACGCACGCACACAGATGTGTACGTATTTTCTGACAACGACGTCGTTATAAGGAAATAAGCGAAAACGCCGCTGGGGCTTTAGGAAAATATGGCCACTGTTTATATGTATACAACAGGTATGTATAGATATAAAACAATTCGACGTATAATGAACCTCAGATGTCCGAGAGACTTGATGATATAGAAACATTCCAAGCTATATTCGCAGCCTTAGATTACCGGAGGATTCTCCGCATAAAACAAGCATCTTTGATAGTGATTTAAATACAGATTACAATAATAGTTTATCGAAGAGTACAATTAAGCATGCGAATGAGAATTTACCCTATTAATTATTCTGATTTTTTTTTTTTTTTTTCTTTTCTATTCTCTCTTATCGACTCTGTTACCTACGGATTTCAGATTCTAGACTACGAATTCTGAGGTTAATTATTTCTTAGGCAATTAACCATCGGAACGACTTTACTTTGCGTGAATGAAATTTTCAAGTCAAAGGCCGGAGAGGATCTCTCTATGCGGTACGTAAAGTGGAAAAATTAGCGTGACAGGGGCGCGGACGACGCGACGCGCTGCGGCAGCTGGGGGATGAAATTGAAAATTTACGAAGCGTCAAATATCTTATATGCACGACGCAGACGCTCTGACCTGGGATGATTCTTATTAGCGAGAACAATTAGCTCTGTGCAATTGAATTTGTTTGTTTATTTTTTTTTTTTCTCTCGCTCGATACCAAAAGCAAATTATAAATTGATGTAAAAAATTTTCACATATCTATAAGAAGTGGCGAATATAAAAGCCAAAACCTTGTTTCGAAAATTGATATTGACGATGAATATCACGGATACCAAACTTGGTAACCACGCTAAAATATTCCGTACCAATTAATCATACTTTTCATTAACAATTGTTTGACACTGTGTATTACATGAATGTATTACATTTATATCGACGACGTGATTTTAGTGAAAAAAGGATTTTATCCGGTAAATTCATGTGAAACGGGATGAAGAAGAGAAAAAAAAAAATAAAAAAAATAGGAAAGGAAAATGAAAACTGAAAAAAACTTATTTCACGTAAAAAACAGCTTCCCCGTGCTTCGCAAAGTAGGTTCAATTCCATTAATTTTGTGGCAAGCCAATTTATTTCTCGCTGTAGAATTCTCGCGGGATGTTACCTGCCCTGGAGGGAGAGAAACGCTTGTGGTAACGCGAAGTAGGGAAGGGAGCTGATGTAAAACAGTGACAATTAAAAGTTGAATTAGATCCGCGAAGTATAAATGGTCCTTGTTGTTGGTTTTCGTTTTATTTACGTTTTTTTTTTTTTTGTTCTTTGTTTTTTGTTTTTTGTTTTTACCGATTCACTGTTTGATATTTCTGTCAAGGTATTCCTGGCTGGTGCTCGTGACGTAAAGTTTATTTATACCCCTCGAAGAGAAAGAAGACTCGGCTCTGCTCGCCTCGGGTTCCTTCATGTTTCACCGTTGAAGTTCAATTTTCTAGGTTAATTTGACTCGGCCTGTCTTTTTTCTTCCTGTTCACGACTGCTGTACATATACGTATAGGTATAAAAACCAAACCAACCCTGCAGCAGCACGCGCCGAGTTGATTCAAATTACGTTTGACATCCGACGCGAGGGAATATAAGATAATTTCGTTGGTCTTAGATTTCCAGCGGGAATAAAGTTCTGTACAGATGCGGTTTTTTAACGAGGTGAATAGAGACGGAGAGAAGGATCAGTGGGAGCGAGAGATAGAGAGAGAGGGAGAGGGAGAGGGAGAAACGGGGAGGATGAGAGAAAGAAAAATACCCCGGAAAAGATGGAAAATAAAAGAGATCTCTCCAGAGGGGGGTTTTGGTCTGGCGAATTCAAGGCTTTCCGTACACCGAATCCATCCTGCATTGCGTATATATATATATACATATATAGATTTACACAACTCACTCCTACGTATATACCCTACACGCTGTCTTCGGATTATCTGGGGATTAAATTCATCCCTAAACGACGTTCTCCGATTATGCCAGTCGGTGAAAAACCGCGATTCACCGCCGTTACAAAATGAACCAAAGCCGAGTCTATAAATGGAATATTAAAAACGACAGTCCTAGGAAAAACTGGACGAAACCAATCCACAGACTATCAAAACTTAAAAGAATGTTTCTTAAATGTAAGTATTCCGGTAAACTGATAGTCTGATTTTCGCGAGTCTTGAATAACGATTTTAAAAAAGCCGCGATAAGCCTCGGGGGGTGAATAGAAGCCGATGTCGAAGAAAAAGGAAGACCGAGGTCTTCGGTCGGGTGGAAATTCTTTCGTATAAAAAGCATACCGTGCATATACACATATATATATATATATGTACACAGGTATATAGGAGTGGTTCTGGCGATACGATTGCAGAGAGTATCGGTAAATCGCAATCAATTCGATAGAATCGGCAGTTTTATCCCCCGAACCGCGGGGATGTTTATGGGCGAGGGCAAGGCGAGGGTCATCGCGAGATGTCGCTGCGGCAACTGTCAACCCTCGACCGGGTCGAAAACAAATAACAATCGCTATAAAGGCGATACCGACTGGCCGTAATCCGACACGGGGCATATTGAGCAGGTCTCGTCGAAGGGCGGGGGCTGCCCGATCAGGGGAGGCTCGCATTAACGATAATGACGATCTGGTACGTCCGTCACTCGTGATCGCCGATCAGGATTCCACGACACGCGCGTCTCAGATTACAAACTCATGCTGCACCGCCGAAAAAGTAGTTTTCGAAATACAGGATCAATCGTCCGAGTCGAAAATTTTATGACAAGATAAAATTTTTGCGGGAATAATAATCGTAACAAGTACAAGCATAAAATGTGAAATATTTGAAAAAACGTTTTAGGTATATAAATTAGAAAGTTCGGAATAATATCTTAACGTAAATTCCTGAAAAACTATTGCCTAGCCTGTCCCCCGCCGATTTTACGAAAAGGGATAATAACCGGCGGTCGCGTAAATGACGTTCGTTTTGCATCCCCCACCCCAGTTAGTAGAAATTTGAACATTTTATTCGCGTAGAAGAGAACGTGTGACGCGGAACTTTTCAGCCGCGGCGCGCGTTCCCTCCGCACCCGATAAAAAATGATTAAAACAAGACCGGTAGCCGCGTTTCTGGAAAAATACAGAGCGTACAGCATCCCCCGTGAAATACAGTTTCCATAACGCGTTCCGCGGTGCCCGCGCGTAAACACTAGCGAGTTTCGATGCGGCCACCCTTTTTCCCTTTTCCCTTTTCCCTTTACCCTTTTCCCCCATGCCGCCATCTCTCATTATTGTTTTTATTTGTTTTTATCGCCGGCGATGGCTGAGGGTGGTAATCCGGCCTGCGCCCCCATCGGCATGCTTCTAATCACCGTGATATTTCGTGTACCGAAAGGGAAAAAAAAAAAAAAGAGAGAGAGAGAAGAGAGTGAAACAAAAAAAAAAAATTGAAAAAAAAATATAGAAAAAACTTGTTACTCTTTCTCCCTCGTGTATTGATACACGATTTTTTCATTTGTAATTTTTTATTATTTACACTCAATTCTCCAGGGATTCTTCACACCTATCGTCGCGCGGGCACGTATTTAATAATCATAATAATAACAACAACAACGAACGAATCAAAAAATGATTTGAATCGCCGCCGTATGTAATGGGGATCGGCATATTTGTATATAACTTTTATAAATACACTCGTAATATCAAAGCTGTAATATCGTATATTCGATTTTTAAAAAAAACTTCCAAAACTTGCAAAATTTTTCAACACAAATTTCGATCCCGCATTTAACGTGCAGTAGTTTTGCAAAAAATGCAAGATCAAATACCGATTTTCCCAAAGCGCTTCTATATATGTAATAGTGGTGAAAAATGTTCATAAACGCGTTCCATCAGGTGCAGAAAGCATATTTGCAGGAGCCTGCTGCCTTCCGCCAAAGGATGGAGGAAAATTCAAAGAGATCAAAGAGTGAGGATAGAACCGCGTTGCTGCGGGTACACACATACATACATACATACATAGGCACCTTCGCTAAAGTTGCGGTGTTGACTGATCACAGTTTCCGAACGAACTACCGTCTATATAACGTACCTACGTCAGACTACGTTGGCCGTACGATCCGGGCGAATTGAATCGGAGGAACTTTGTCAGATTTTCTCCAGCGAACGAAAAACAGTCACATGTACCAGGTTGAAGGTTTGCGTTATCCTAGGTATTTGGATAAATAAATGACATATCCTCCCCTTCAACCTCCAGCAAAACAAGGGTGCAAACCACCTGCTTGATCCGTGTGTTTGTTTATTTTTCTCTAATGGCGGTCCTTCGAAAACAGCCTGAAGCAATCCGTCGTCGTCTCAACGTTCGTTGTTCATCAGGTCGGTCGTTCATTCTTCGGCGTCGATTGGATTCCCGTTTCCAACGTCGCCGAGAGCAATGCGATACGCGAGGTCGAACTTCTTGGGAATAAAGCTGCTCGTCTACCTCGGGCGCAAACAAGAACGCGGTTCAGCCTCGCGTCCGTCCAAGGATCGAAAGAAAAACAGACCGGAAGAACGTGGGCGACGACGACGAAAGAGAGCGAACTTCGGCCTAATATGAGAAATGAAAAAATTCTTCTTCCTCTTCCTCCCCCTCTCCCTCCCTCTCCTCTTTCGTGCGAGGAAAGGACAGCTAAAACACGACGGCAAAGTTCACGCACGCGATCCGTCAGTCTGCGGCTCTGGTCAATAACCCGTCAACGTTTCACCGTGGAAATCCCGTGTAGATATCGGAAGCACCTCATGCTATACCTACGTACCTACTTTCCTGGCGTAGAACGTGGGTGAAAGTCCCGTCCCGTCGGGGTAAACATCGGTAACGCATCTATTATGCAAGGTGGTTCACTAATGATTTATCGAACAGGTGCTCAGGACGCGCGCGTCCTGCAGATGGATGAAAAAAAGAAATGTATAAAAGAAGCAAACAGACGAATAAATCGCGCTCACGCAACCCCGGAAGAAGAAAAATTTCAAATATTTATAAGAATGGAATGAAATGAGAAAAAGAATGAGAAAATTTTTTCATGTCTTTTCAGTCATTAGGTACCTATATACGATTATTGCAGTATATTTAGAGAAAAATTTTGATCGCGAAGCGTTTTCGGAATGAAAAAGTAGACCGAATTTATAGACTCGACTCTTGTTCCCAAGACTTTTTTTTTTTTTTTTTGTTTCTTCTACCATTTTGTCACGAGTTCAGAATCCCTCGTGCTGATCTTTAGCGCGTTAATTATACATAAGCATAATAATACAATAAATTTTTTCACCTTATACACTGAACAATGGTTCGCGTAATGAATAATACGAAATTCCGCGATACAGGCTGAACGATTACTCATTCGAATATACGAATCTATTGAACGATTTATAATCCTCGACGAGTAAATTTATGTACATTAATATTGGGAACGAAATTTTTCGAAAGCAAGAGAAAAAAGAAAAAGAAACAGAAATTAAAAAAGCTGCGATAAATTTAAAGAATTTCAAATAAAAATTCAGAATGTACGGCGAGAGTCGATTGTTGAATTTTAATTGTCTGCAAAATGTAAATGGAGAAATACTTAAGAGTTCATAGCCTTTGCAGCTGGATGAGGAAACTGTTAGGATAAACGAATATAATTATCCGCGGTACGTCGAAGCGTGATTTTCTCTAACATAACGAGACACTTGATGGCTGGAGGTCATTTCTTCAACGCATCCAAGCTTTCATTGATGAAAAAACTGCAGCAGTGATTGGAACGGTTAGATGTCGTGGTGCTTTTGTATAAAATTCCGAAGGATGCATCGTCGGTGTATAGAAGCGATGACTGACAACGAAATCCCGTGTTTGAAGATCGGACAATTTCCGGTTGTCGCTCGACTCGACTTTACAGCGCGCGCGCGCGCGCGTTTAACTTTGAACTCATCGATGCTTTTAATTGGATACCAAAACTCCGTCAGCGATTCCCGTTCACGGATGACGAAAGTTTACAATCTCCGAAGTTTCTCCGGAATCCAGGAGGTAATTAAATGCCACAACGTTAAAAGGCCTCAAGTGGCGAAAATTGATTCTACGAAGAAGCCGATAATATGAATATATAAAAGAAAAAAGTGTAAAAAACTATATCAAAAAGACAAGCCAAGAGTGAAAAGACGAGAAGAATCAGAGGATGAAAAAGTTTTACAAAAAAATGAATAAATAAATAGATAAATAAAAAATCATAACATTTTTTGATTAAATAATAAAGAAACCGCAGCTTCCTTCAATATTCTACCATTATTCTACCGTTTCATCTGCATTTGACAGTCACGTTTCTAACGAAAGTAATTATTACAATCGAAGAACCGTCAGCCGCGTACACTTGAAAGGAGATATATAAAGGGGCTGGCACGTGGATGCAGGCTAAAAAAAATAGTGCCCAGCCGTCAGCGCACTATCCCGGCATTATGTAGGAATACGGTATAGCCGTAGGAGAGTATAAGAGTGTAATGTTAATGTCGAGGAACGAGAGTGAATGATTTATAACGACCGAGTTCCTCGTCAAGAATATATCCCCTAATGGATTTAAAATGTAAATAAAGTAGTGCGTAGATGTCTGAAAACCGCGATGTGTTTCTCTACTGAAAAATCTAGTATCGCAAGGGATGAATTGCAGCGAGTTTAACCATATTTGATTTTTTTCTTCCCTCGTCTGCAGAGAGTTGGCATAATTTTTATATCAAGATCGCGTTTAATAAATAAGTCCAATTTCTCCATGCATATACACGACGGATGGTGTGAAATTGAGGAAAAATTCGAACGACGCGACGCCGACGTTTCCTCGTCGTATATATACACATAGATTAACATATAAGAAGTGATGAGATTAAAAGTTATTCCCCCCTTCGTCATCGCCGTATAATATTTCGTCGCAACGAATTAGCTACATTGTGATTTTCCCGCGGTGTGCGAGGAAAGTGAGGAAAGCGAGAAAAGCGAGGAAACCGAGGCCCGAGTTAACTCGGAGCCTGGCTCTGCAGCCTGAATCTTGCAAATCTCGGCTCCGGCTCGGCGCGAACAAATCATATAGGCCACTGCGCCAAATGTTTTCTATTATTTAAGCCCGAGGCAGGAGAGTGGCAGTGTATTACCTTGGTTAGGGTTTCCACCCCCGAAGGGTGAAGCGGGTGAAGCGGGCGAAGCTCGCTGGGAAGGGGATGAAGAGAGATACACTGACAAGGAAGAGAAATTGGGGATACAGGGTAGAAACTTGGGGCGGACTCCGGCCGTGAGTAGCCTTTGAGGAAAATCCAACCTCTGGCTCGGATTGCCCGGAGAATAAGGGGCGAGATATTAAATTTGACAATGGGACGAGCGGCCGCGTGTGTCGCGCGCGAGGGTCGACGGAATCCCGTGCAGGACACGACTTTCAACATTTTCTTACTCCCAGGGGCGTCTTTGTAAAAGTTCACGGGATCACGGGATTCTCAATTAAGCCGAGGAAATGACGTCCTACCAGAGTAGCCGACGAGTCCCGACGATTCCTAGTCACGCTAGTTGTGCGCGTCGAGAATTTATAAGCGGACCATTTCTCCCGCGAAATCGAACAAGATTTTCAGTTACATTTTTTCATTTTTTTTATTTCTTTGCCAAACTAAGTATTCTTTGAAACACTTGTCTCATTTTGTACCTACTCCGCAGTTTCGCGAGTTTTGAAAAAAAATTTCTATTTAAAATTTGAAAAAGTTGATGATTTTGAAAAGATATAAATTTTCTTATTTTACGAATCTACGTTCTGATTTGCTTCAACATATCTTCTTGTTTTCGAGTTATATGTTCGTTTTAAAGGTTGATATGCATATTAAGCATAATCGAATGCAGAAAATGTGAGACAAATAAATAATTCCATTTTGAAATCTTGGTTGATTTTTCAAAAACAAAATTTTCCCAAAATACATAAAATGAAAGAGCAACAAACTGTTATCTCGCTCGATTCGGCAGAAGACTTTTGTCGAGTGAAACAATAAATTGAATATCGATGCAACTAAATATTAATTAAATAATTATTTTTATTTTTTTGTCAAATTCGTTAAAGCGAAATTCCTGGCTTCCTCCAATCGCTCGGCGAGAATTATTAGTCTAATAAGCCCGCAAAAAGAGAATAAATTCCGTCGTTTAATTATAGGGACAAAGTTTTTTTCACCCATTCCAAATACTGTGAATATAGAAAAACTGTAGCTCTGTATAAAAAGCGTTTCGTAGAAAAAGTGCGCCGTAAGCCTCGTATCGAAAAGTTTCAATATCGTCACCCGATTTCCCCCTGCGCGACGGTATCATAACGTCGCGACGCGTCGGGTTGCGTCGCGGCGTCTCATCGCCGAGGCAACGGTGTACAAAACAAATACGATTCCCGTAAGTAATTGCTAAGCAACGACGAAAGCCCATCAAATTGTTCCCTCGTCGAAGGATTTTCCCCTGAAAATTCCGCTCGATTTCCTATAGCTGCAGGATTTCCGACGCTCCTTTCGTCTCTCCTTCCTCCTCCTCCCCCCCCCCCCCCCCTTCTGTTAAAGCTATCGATGCCACGCGATGCTCCACGTTCTGTAAAACCAGCACCACGAATCAACCTCGATACCTACGATCTTCGTCAACTCTAACTAGCAGAGCCAATATTATCCTTGCCAAAATGTTACGAAGAGAAGCCAAAGATACGAGACACGGAATAACCTGCAATGGAAGCATCTCTTATCGGTTGAAACAATTGGAAGTCAGTTTGTTTGAACATCAGCCTGAGGAAACTGTTTCTTTCCAAAATCTAGCATTTTTGAATTAACAAAAATTGGATCGGATGAATTTTTCAACGAATATTCCAAGGAGAATTCAATTACCTAGAGACTCTATAAAAATTCGATTTTACAAATGTTTTATTGATTATTCTGATTAGCAATTAACGATAAAAAAAAATGTTCTCCCCCAACGACAGGTAAACAGAGAATTTTGAGAGAGTCACCGACGATCTTTTTCACTTTCTTTTACCCAATTGTAAGAATTGTAAGCAGGTACCTGCCTTGCAAGATTCCTAAACACGGTCCGATTAATCTTTACATACTTAGCGCACCTTTCACACGCCCACGCGTACAATTATCACGTACCAATGAATTCGTCGGAATTTCTCCCATTGCTTTCCAATTTTTTTTCTTCCTTCGCTTACTACTTCTTCCTTCAATTCTCATTCACGGAATGTTTCTATGCATATTACACGAATGTAGCAGTCCCCGAGTCCTCGAATGAAAGAAAAATAATGTTGAATATAAGAGAGGCAATAATTTCTATCCGTTCGAAAGGGTTTTTTCCCACACTTGAGCCATGCATCGACAACATCGTATTACATAATCGTATAATAAATAATAATAAACACCATTAGGTACACGTTTGCCACTATACAAGGCTTTCTTAGATTCATTCTCATCGTTTCGTATACTACATTCAATGAGCGGAAAAATAGGACATAATAAAAGTGTATGAAGAAAAAAAACCAAAAAATTAACAAGTGATTAAAAAAAATAATCGCAGTGAGGAGAATTTTTACCCTTACGAAGTAGGATAGGGGAGGCAAAAAAAAAAAAAAGTCGGGGAAAATTCATCGGTCCGTATATCCCGTAGCTCGCGGCTACAAGATGCCGGGCGAAAAAAGGTTCCTCGAACATTGGACAATGACAAATCGTCGAGAGACGAGAGACGAGAGACGAGAGGCAAGAGGCAAGAGGCGTAAGGCTGGCCGGTGTTCTGCCCTGAGATCCCATGGTTCTTATGGAAGCCGCCTTAGGTTCGAACACCTGTATTCCACTTATTCGAGCCGAGACTGTGTCTTCGGCTCCATGCTTCGCCCATCTTTATCTACGACCAGAATCTCACTTCGCGTAAGACCAGACGTGTCGGAATTAACGCCCCGAGATAGGCTCTCTGTAAAACCGTTTCTAATTAAACCAAATTCCAATATACCCAAGGATGAGCCCTATTTCTCGTTATTTATCATCGGGACTAGAGCCGATGTATAGCCCAAACTAATCGGCTCCATTGGAATACATACGCAATGCCACTCCTCCCTCCCCCTCCCCCTCCCCCTCAGCTGTTACTTAATTCCATCGATTTTCAACCCTGATATCGGTGGTGAGAAATATTCGAGAAGATACGGGAGGGGGGGGGGGGGGGGGGGACTCTGAGTAACTTGTCACAGTGCATCTTACGGCAGCATCCGGTCTTTCGATCCCATGCAGACCGAAAAGCTTTGCTATGTGAAACCTGATAGTCCTAGGACTCGTATTTACCAGCCTTTACACAGGACGTCTGACCGTTGTTTGAGAAAATTTTGTTAGCTAATTTTATCGATTGTAAAGATAAGGATCTTGGCTAATTTTTTGGTATATCAGCGTGGAAAATTAATCATCTATTAACCCCTGCCGCAGGTTGATAAGAGTCTTTAGAATTTAGAGTACTAATCCGGAAAGTTTGATGATCGTGCGAGGCGAGTAACGACTACGAGGTCCCTCTAATGGCCAAAATGGCCAACGGACGATCCGAATTCTATATAAAACAGCTTATACATTACGTACACATGTACGTAATATGTAATACGCAGGATGTGGAAACGTGAAATTGATTCTCTCGCCGCGAGCACCGAGACCCCCAACGACGAACCAGCTGGGTACAGAAAACCAGGGTGAAACTGCTGCACTGCCCTCGATTCGAAGAAGCGCCGATCAATTTACGGATTAAACAAACAACAACGTTAATTAATTAATCCGAATTCCATTCAATTCTGGACTAATTATCTTCTCTATTCTTTGGTATTTCATCAATCATTATTTTCCTTCATTTTTTGTTCCAAAAAAAAAAAAAGTTTCTGCTTGCTTAATCATGCAAGTTGGATGTAATTGTATTTCTTTTCGATATTATAGCATAGGTATATAAATGGTTTTAATTTGGTCACGTTATAGAATTTTATTTTTCTCCCCCCTCCGCCGTTCATTATCTTCGTTTCGTCAAAATTTTCATATCATGGCGTTGTTCATCAGGCAGCTCCGAGAATTAAATAAGTATATAATATCTACTAGCGACTAACAACGAGCCGTTCACAGAGCGGGACGTAGACATCTTGTGTAGGTATAATGCGGGTGATGGGCGGATGGTGGAGGATGGGCGACAAGCCAGTGGGTGTATTCATTTCTCTCATTAGTCAGATATAATTATCCCTCATCCAGCCGCTTGTATACACCGACTCACCAATTTACAGTTTACCAGTTTAACGGCTTACCGATTACCGCCACGCCGCCGCCCGAAGGAGCACCTGGGTATTCAATCCGGGTCGCGTTACCTGGGAGCTTCGCTAATTAAACGCAAGTTACGCAACGCGGTAGCCACTCGTCATACCCTCTGCGACGTTCTCAAAATAGTTTCTCCGTCGCGGTGATTCGAATGCCAGTATAATTGCACGCGGATAAATTATCCAATTCCTTGAAATACAGGCTCAGAGACGCGATAAACCTGGTGGAAAACCTGATTGCGAGAAACGAGAAACATCGACGAAGCATCAAGTTTGACTTTACCGAAATGTGCGTGACGATAGTAAATAAAGGTTCAGACTCAAGCACCCATAAGATAACCACGATATTTGAAATCAGTGATTCAGGGTAGGTCTGAAACGGATCCATCCGAGTCGTGGACCTTCGAAACCTTCCTCGAAACGAAATCCAAGTGCAGTTCTATATATACATATAAGAATAAATTCTCCAACTCAATACGAATTTCCATCTGTTTCAGAATACTTGATGTCCGGAAGTCCGCGGAGTTATCCGGCGCGTTCACCAGGGGTGGCAGCGACTCCGACTCTCACCAGGTGAGTCCTCTGCACATATTTACACGCGTGTATGGGTGCGGATGTAAATATGGGCGCAGGTTGGACTGGGTGTGCCTGAGCCCAGCCCAACCTGAGTTGGGTTGATTTCGTTCGGCTGGCGGCAAACGGGTCAATGACCTCGTCGAGTTTGGTGGTCCTGGACCAGCGTCAATGTGCAGAATTTCAACCGGATTTCCAAGGCAACTGGTTGATCATAATTTGGGAAAATGGCGTTATCCGTGAAAATCGTCGATTCCGGAAGTTCCGGAAGTTGTTTTTTCCGCGCTTCTATTTCCAGGTCTCGAGTTCGTCTGCTGTTTGCTTGGAGCGTAGAAAAATCCGCATTATCCGTGTCTTGTAGAATCGAGACAGGCTACACCGGGATTATCGGATACCGGATATACAGAGTCCGGGAAAATCTACATTCATGGTGGATGAAATACGCCCCGCCCGTCAGCGGATGTCGTTGACATTTTTGCATATCAGGGGGATCGAGCCGGCATTCACCCCCCGGACGTCGAGCGATCCTCAACTTCGAAATCTCTACTCCATAGATAGATACACGCCTCTCGACTCGAGGACATCTATTCGACCTGCACTTGCATCCTTGGGAATATACGATCTGCGAAAACGATATTAATCGGCATCGCGCGTACTTATGAACATGAACGGTGAATGTCTGCGTTAATCATTGGAAATAATATTCAATGAGCTTAGTTTTAGGGAGGAATTTACTGTATATATGTAAAATACTTGATAGGAGATTAACTAAGATCTGCAATTTCTGCATCAGATTATCCCTCCGATTTGTGACTAATCAGTTTCAATGAGACTTCGATAAATTGAATCGGAAAAATAATAGAGAAACAGATCATAGCAAGGATATACATTCGATTGTTATTACATCAGCTTGTTATCAGATTTTTATTTTGTTCATCATCTAAATGAATTGAAAAATAAAAAATTCATCTACTTTATCCTAAGCTTCGTGTGATGGTCATTGTCATAAATTTAATTATTGATGCATTTATTTGATTTGTAAATTGTTATGCAGGATTCACGATAAATCTCTATATTCTAAGTTGTTTATTCATCCAACCGACGACCTGTTGAACTACTTGAATTGATTAAAGTTGTATGGTTCAAAATTGTCTGGCAATTTTTTGATTGTACCCGTTTGGGTTTATTCAATCTGTCGCCTTCAATCCAGACGTTGAATAACGTTCTTCGACTCGAGTGATCAACCGTCGTCGACGCCAAAATTCTGACTACGCGATATCTTTACTTCTTCGTGATACGTTTTGACGAACACTTAGAATTTCGCATGAGTTCAAAGATTGTAGTTTACACGTTGTGATCTCGAGAAATTCACCAATAAACAGAGAGAGAGAGAGAGACTTTCCGAGAGGACAGATGTAATTGGCGAAGAAGCACACCACGTGACTGATACAACAGGTCAAATTCGCTTCAGTAATTGTTCCGATTCTAAGCAGGAATGCTTGACTTGTTACAGCGTAAAACTACAAGAAAGAGAAAATTAATTTCACGAAAGTTTGGCCCTCTCTTAAACAACAGAAAGTTTCAGTCTTTTGATCCTTAGAGTTGCAAGACTTACCTCGAAACGCAGACGCACCCTTTTGCAGTATATACAATACCTACATAGATGAAACCTTCTCCCCTATTTAACTCCTCTCAAACTCTGCAAAGATTCGTTATACGGCCAAATTCTTCTTTAAAAAACCTTCAGAATTTCAACATTTTTCTAAAAACAGCCCAAACTGCAACCGCAAAAACACGACGATACTTATTTCGTCTCACCGATTCGATTGGTCCTCGCAAAGTGCGCGCGTATACATAAGCTTTTTCGCTCGAAGCTTTAAAGCTCGAGGGTGAAGCTTCCATTCATCCCCTACGGCGTTATTTTATACCTGAAATGGACGTACGGTGGGAACGAAGACGCGAGAATAAGGCCGAGAAGTGGGCCTTGAGGAAATCACACGTAGAATATGTGTGTGTGAGTGTGTGAGTGTGGAGTAAATAGGCACCGGTTGCAGGTAATACGGTGTCGTGACATTTAACGAGCCAATCTCGACTGGTTTGTTACCCTGGACATAAGGAAGCCCGGTAAAAGGCTAAGATCAGGTTTAATATAGGACTCCGTACGCGGCGTCACGACGCGACGCGACGTCAGGCAGCAACAGAATGACGAAAAGTGCCCCCTTAAATCTCCGCGGTTATATACATCGTTCCGAGGATCAACTGTCGGCTATAATCTAAAACAGACCGACCGCATTGCATGTCGTTTCCAGCAGCCCCCGCCATCCCACATGTGTGTTACAGGAAATCTCTATACCGGCGATTTCCTACCTGCACAATTGTTGTAGCCATCGTTTTAACAGTCCTCCATTATTTTTTTACCATGCCAGTTTACGATCCTGCGAAATCCACCTCATCTCGCGGGACTTTTTAATGCGACATAAGCATTTAAGAGAAGTTACCTCATTATTAATACAATGTGTCGCAGAGATAAGTGATTTCAAATTTTGAAATCGATGAGAAAAATATTCAGTTATAGAATCGTTGACGGAATTAACGACATTCGTTTGATTCAATGAAACGTTTCTTCTTTTCGAGCATCATACCAAGTCTGCGTTGTAATTCGAACGTCGGACCACCTCCTCCGACGCGTTTCGAATCAATATTTAAATTCCAGACACCGAGAGGTAAGAATGAGAACATAAAAATCCGTCGAGGAGTTATCGATCCTCGTTATAGTTATCGAAAGGCGCTCCTTCGCCTGACTCTGCAACTCGACTCGAGACGGTCCTTAGACGTCTCTCCAGGACACAACCGACAAGGAAGAAGAACACGAGTGGCGTGAATAAGCGGAACACACTCGACAAGTCCTGCACGCTATCCTCGAAGCAGACCTGGATTAGTTATTTTTCTTTAACATTGCACCACGATGCATATACACAAAAAAAAGTTTGTTGAACTTGGCAAAAATAACGGTCAATCGAATACGGCGAAAGAAATCAAGTTTTTTTAATAGGACTAAAGGTTCCACTTGTTTCCTTCACTGTCCACTGGATCAAACAAAATTTGTTCAAACCGAAATAATAATAAAAAAAACAATAAAAAAAAAAACAGAAAAAGAAAAGATAAATTGAATAAAATCTTTTCTCAATGACGCGGACGCAAGAATCTTCATCGTTCGCCTTATTCCTCCGTTTATATCCTTAGACGTGAGAAAACTAACGAGCCAACGAGCGACTGACAGGTGCTCAGGGAGCCGCTAACGAGCTAACGGAAAGATACACCGTGAAAATTTATCTATCTATCTATCTATCTATCTATCTATCTATCTATCAATCTATCTATTTATCCAGCATCGTGCTTGCGCCTGTTTCCCCAGAAAAAAGTACTAGCCCAGCACGTGAGCAATGCTTGGAAAAGAAAATTCTTATAATTCAATTTGCATGAAAAAAATCTTCCCTCCAGCATTTTGCCGAGAGTCTTGATTGAAGGAAGAAAGCGTCGATTTAATGGAAACGTTTGCAAATTTCAGTGTGCGGAGATTAAAGAGACTTTGGCCGTCTGTCGCGTAATAATATCGTATAATATCGTATATTCAGAGGTACGCAAAACGGTATAATACATATATATATATATATATATATATATATTATTATATATACTATATATATTAGCGCTTGGTGAAAAGCGTGCTGCGGGCGGAAAAAGTTCACCGCGCTTGCACTATGTAGCTTCGGTATTACATATATATATATATATATATAACCGTTTCTTTGACGCGAGTACTGCAGATTTATAATCCGCATATATATATACATACATACATATATATACGCAATTCTCCACGCGGAATATCGAGAGGATTTGAATTCCGATTGATCAAAAGAGAGCGTAGCTCACCTCGTGTACACACACACGAACTCACACGTATATACCTGTACGTACACATGCATATATATATATATATATATATATACTCGCGGATGCTGAAAAGAAACTCTTGATTCGGTTTATTGCATTTAATCAGAGTCCTCCTCGTCGTTCCAATGTGTGTATGTACATACACATGTGTGTGTGTGTGTGTATGTGCATTTGTGTGTGTAATGTATAAGTTCTTGTTATCGGTGCGAAATCAAGCTGAATTCACAGCCCCGACTCATTCTGTAATATCTGAAAGCGGGTGTGCGGAGAGACACGTATAAAGCCTCTACCCCCCCCCCCCCCCTTCGTTCAAGATCCCGCCCCTCTAATAAAATAGAAACAGAAGTTTGCTCAAGAAGTGGCTGCAGGTAGATGTACACACACACAGACACGACGTCCGTGTTAAAGAGAACGAAAGAGAGAGAGAGAGAGAGAACGAGAGAGAGTAAGGTGGTATACCATCACCTTTTTGGCAAGGAAGATTTTCCTCGTCTTCCGGTCCCCGGAAATTAACGTGGATCTCGTTCGGAACTCGGTTCGAAATATCTCGAGGAAATTTTGTATACTCGTCGCGTCCGTTGAAAATTTTGTCCGTTTTTCGGTTATCCAAACAGTGATAATAATAGTAGTAATAATGATCTGCACATCGCGCGATAACCGAATGGTGTATTCCCATCAATATGTAAGCCTAAATTTCAGGTCAAAATGTAAAAGAGTAAAAGGGTATACAAAATGAGTGAACAAGAGAGGAAGAGAATGAGAGAAATGGAAGGACGAAACTTCGGCGCTAAAAGTTTCAAGAATCTAAATCAATCGGACTGGAGCTTTGCGCGCGGGGTGAAAGTAGGAGAGGAAAGAATCTTCCTTCTGGTTCGTAGGGGTGGTAGATGAGGGTAAGACAACAGTCACGAAAATCCTGGGAACGGCACTGGCAGTCGGGGGTGTAAGTACGGAGGGCGCTCTGCCCCCCCCCCCCTCCTCCTCCTCCTCCGCCACCACCCTCGAGAAACTCCGTAGAACTCTGCTGGAACAGGGCTGGTACCGATGTGGAAACCGGGGTTTCTCGCCTAAAGATGTTCCAATTCAAATGAGTCCAACTTTTGAAATATTTAGAATGTTGAACAGGCCTCGGGACCGAGCTGAACTTCTTCGTATTCTTATCCCTCTTCTCTTTCTTCTTCTTCTTCTTCTTCTTCTTCATCGACGACAACGACAAGGCTGTCAGCGCGAGAGCTGTCTCGAATTAGCCACCCCTCTCCACCCTCGTCTGGCCAACCTTCTCTCTCTCTCTCTCCCACCTTCACTTCTACAATTTACACCACGCTGATTTTTAAATATGTTTCTAAAATAGAAATCGTGACGATTGAAAGCTTGAACGACTGAGATAATGATATAATCATATAGCTTGGAAAGGATTCGAATTGAAGAAAGGATCCGCGGCTCTTCAGATCTTCTTCTTCTTCTTCTTCTTCTTTTTCTTCTTCTCGATCTTTCCACCGACACTCTCACGGCTCCGAGAGAAGTAACACGTAGAGTAGAACATACAATGGGCCGGGGGGGGGGGGGGGGGGGGGGGGTTGCTGGAGGGATCGGGCAGGAAGAATCGTCATCCATCTTATTTCGAGGAATCCAAAACTCATCCGGCGTTGAATGGCAGGTACAATAAATTGGAAGAACGAAAGGGGAAAGGAAGCCGGGGAGGAAGGGGTAGTTTGTACACGTACCACCTTGGGAAACACAGCGGGTCATCCAGACGGAAGATACGCTTTGGTCGCCAGGCAACGACGTTCGACGGGATGTGAGTCCAAGAAAGAAACACTGCAAGTTCCCCTTCCTTCCTTCCTTCTTTCCTCCTCTCTTGCTTCATTCAGTTTCATTTCTTCGCGACAATTTTGCATCCATTCGTCCGGCAGCTCTTTGGAATGGCCAAAACGTATGCCTGCGCCGTAAACTGAATGCGACGCATCTCATTTCCGGCAATTATAATTGCCTGGGGGTTAAAAAACTCGAAACACAATCCTAAGTATGTTCCAAGACACGGTGCGGTAATTGCGGTGAAGAAGTTTGCGGGACGTGAGAAAATTCCCATCAAACTTCATCACGCAGTCTGCTGCATCCACTTTAACTCTCCTCGATCCCGGCAGTAGTCCTACCAGGACTGGCAAACATCCCGACTGAAGTCAGTTACAGCGGCACTTGGTTCCTTTGTCTGAACCACACCGCGGGAAACTATTTAAATTAATCAACAGAGAGAGCGAGAGAGAGAGAGAGAGAGAGAGAGAGAGAGAGGGAAAGTAGGAGCGGAAGTGGGAGGGTTGACTGGAGGATGAGGAAGCCTTGAGCCACCCGGACGTCTTAATCCTTGTTTCAATTTGCGCCATTCCTCGAGGTTCTCCGTGCAGTCTTTGACTTCGCAGTATCCACTGGCATCCAAAGCCAGCAACAGCATCATCATCAGCATCTCGTATTTTCATCTCTAGTTCACCGTCCTCTTAAACGCGTGCATCAACGATAGGCACTTTGAAGTTTACTTTAAACTTTAAATCGCAATCTTTCTTACCCATCCGTAAGTTCAATTATTTTTTGCAAAATCAAAAGAGAAAGTAGAATGATGAGCCCGATTTATTGTTCCACAGGATAAGGTGTGTCATAATTAATCGATGCACGTCCGCAGTGTCACGCGAGTGAAAAGAAAAAGAAGTACATTACCAGCAATGAAACAGAAAAAAAATTCTCTAATCTCCACACGTCTGTACGCATGTATTAAAACCTGCCTAACTCAAATACTTTTCAACGCTACTTTCCAACCAACAGAAGATAATAATTCCTCCCGAGCCAAGTACCCCGAATCAAGTTATCCCGCGGTCATAAACAATAATCGTCATGGGAGTAGAGGTAGGCACTTGTGTGGTTTAGTTTGGGGGGTCGGTCGACGGCGTTAAACGCGAATACCGGAAACGACTATAGATATATACATATGTACGTGCATATAGGGTATACGAGATACGGAAAATGAGGTGGAAAAAAGAAAAAAAGGGGGTGGCAGTGAAAATGAATCGAGAAAGGTGAAAAGAGAACAAAAAGAGAGAGAAAGAAAACAAGTAAAAAAAAAAAAAAAACACAACCTGACTGCAGCTGGAATTGCTTCGCAAAAATCGCAACCACTTTCTGATTTTTAATACATGTTATAGATATAATTTACTTATGCATATATTATGTGTGTGTGTGTGGGGGGGGGAGGGGGTGTATAAAATTTATCGGGCAAGTTTGAAAGCTGTCAGACTTGATAACTCCGCTTTTCTCTTCTGCCAGAGATTATTCAAATTTGATCCCACGGATCTCTCGTTCGTCCCTTTCGATATACCTTCAAGTCGTTGTATGTCTCTACTCTCTATAGGCTTATACCTACCGTATACCTATATACATATATTGTATATATATAATGCAAGTTACTTTTGCAAACTTTGAAACAAGTCGTTGCTACGCTCTTGAAACTAGACTATATTTCAACCCCAAGATTTCTAATATTTATACAACTTCGTCAAGTCCACATTTTGCGAAAATAAATTTTCCACTACACATGCATCGATTCGATTTATATTAATACGTTTACTGTAGCCGAACTATAGATTTTTAAACAAAAAAATAAACAATGTTTAGATTGACACACATGTCGTCGTATGATAAACTCTCCGTGGACATAATATTGCTGCAATTAATAATAATTTCATAAGAGAGAATAAAAAATGGCTTCGACGCGGTCGCGAGGGATTTTATTTTTTATTTTAATTTTTTCATCTCTCTCCCTCTTCTCGAAGAGCGCGTCAAGGTTTCCGTGTATCGCCTACAAAGTTGTTCCTCTTATCATGTACAAAAGAGGCGAAGCAAGTTCGGGCACCTTTATCGCGTTAGCCTTAAGATTTATGAAAGCTTACCCCGGTTCTTGTAATACAGCACCGAGGTTATACTTCTGCCATAAACCAAGGCGAAACGAAGAAGGAAGTATAAGCGAGCCGTGATCGAGAGGAGGGTGAAGGTAGGTAGGTAGGTAGGTAGGTAGGTAGGTATATACATATAGTTACGTCGGTGCCTAAAGAACGCGTGTGTATATGTATTTTCCCAGCTCCTCTCTCACACATTCGACAGGAATGCATCAGCCTCCGATCGTCTGGGTGTAGGTGTAGGTGTAGGTGTAGGTGTAGGTGTAATAAAACAAGGGTTGCCGGGGCGCACGAACCACCCCCTCACTAGGAGTTGCGGAGAAGCCTCCACAACGCGGCGGTCGCCTCGGTAACGGCGAAACTTTCAAATATAAGCAAAATCCCTCATATATCAAAGAACCTTATTGTAAAATATCGTCAATACGCGATAAAGTTAACATGAAAAGCCGAAGAAGCTGGGAAGGAAGAAGACGGCTTGCTTCGCACCGATTTTGCCCCCGGGGTTGCAGATCGAATTTACCTATACGCGGTCGAAGAACCAACCAACCGGCGTTGCGGGCAAACCGATCGATTGGTTAAAATTTTCGACCGACCTCGATAACTTACATCCGCCGAGGTGCGTGTTAGATAAGTCTGCCTTTCCGTCGGATCAGCCAAACGAGCCTCGGCTCGCCGCCTCCGACGGCAGGGGGTGGAGGGGAGGATTTCACCCCGTCAACCCCCGCGTCGTCGGTATTCTTCATCCCTCTCCGCGAAGGGCGAGAAATCGTTTACCATTCCACTGGTTATAATCTTCGAATTCATCAAAATGGCGCGGTACCTACGTAGTGGTGGAAATTTATATCGCATGATTATTATCAGAATTATAACTTTATCCAGTCTCTGCAGGCAGGCGTCGAATGCTTCTCGTTAAATTTGTTAAAAATATAAATTTTGTACAATAGTTTAGGTTGAAAAATTTATTTCTTGCTTAAGGAATCGGAAATTTTTGGAAAATTTCAATGTTTCAATAAATAAGAATGCACGAACATTAGAAATATTAAATTTTTAACCTCAATTAACTTTTGAAGCGATAGATTTACGAAAAAATTGCAGGACATCTATTCTGTAGATCCTTCAATTTTCTACAAAAACACATATTGTTATTTACGATACACCAATTCGTTGTTGAGTAATAAAATTCCAAAATAAAAAAAAAATGAAATTTCCTGTCTTACTTAAACGGTAAATATATGGAAAACCGCTCAAACTTTTACAGAATTTTTTTTTCCCTCATCGTGAAGGATATTTTCATGGTGACTAACGAAAAAAAAAAAAGTCTTTTTTGGCCGATCCTAATATATGTGTATATATATAGACAGAGAATAGGGAATAATTATAGCGAAATAGAATTCCTCGCATTTCTCGCGAGGCAAACTTTTCGCGAATCGACTCGTTCGGCATAGGATATATAAGCACATATGTGTTGGTATATCGATGAGGGTATTTTTAACTACGCCGCTTCAACGCCATGCGCAGAGCCGATTTAGAATTCCATCAATTATCCGGGTCATTCGTAACGCCCACCGCGATGAACTCCTTTGAATTTCGAGTGGCTGCAGGCGAGTTTGAAAGAAACAAAACAACAAAAACAAAAAAGAAAAAAAAAAAATAATTCAAATTCAAATACCTGACGCAGTTGGTTCGGCAGAATTGCACGTGCTGGCGATATCGCTGGCGAGGAATCTACAGTGATGAAGAACACTTTAGCGAATCGAATCTCTGCATCTCAGTTTCTCAGTTTCGCGCTTGGCCAAAGATTCTCCGATGTTTTTTTTTTTTACCCTAATAACAAAAGGTTATACATCCCCGAGGTATGATAATGTTAATTGAAAGTTGATTGCGCGATCAGCCCGCTCGTTAAACCGCGTAATTATATTTTCACCGAGTTCCCGGAGTTTAAAGCGAAAGGTTCACAGAGTCTGTGGTGTAAGGGGTATATAATAAGACGTGTTCTTTACGAGCCAACGATTTATTCCCGCAGCACGGAATATAAGATGTATACATTATGTATCCAGGTAGGTATGTGCAACACAGCTCCGATGCATCGAGGCAAACTCCTTCTGAAATAACAATTCGCTCGGTATATTTTACACGGTCTTGCTTCTAAAACTCACACTGTTACCTCTGAAATTAATATTCACGAGGGGATCTAACATTATAGCCCTGCGATTCCTCGCTCAAGACGCTTTGCGGAAAACGATATTGAGCGAAAAAATTATAAATTACAGATAAACAAACGGTTCACTCCCAGTAGACACGCGTGTCAAAAATTCATAACAAAAGTTTAACTCGTCAGATTTTTTTCAAAGAGACGATTGGAGACAAGTTGGAAAAGTGCAGCTAAATTAAATAGTCGTAAAATAATTACGTATAATTATCATTCTCATTTCTAATTTTATAGGCTATTTAAAATTCATTTTTTCTCTCGAGAAAAAATACTCTAGTTTTTAGAATATTGTCAAATTTCATTAAAAAAATATACATAGTATATAAAACGAGGATCTGTTACATTAAAACAACTTTTTTCAACTTGAAAAACATATATAACTTTTGGATATAGGTTCAGGAAAATTCTGAAAAAAAATCGGATATCTTAGTTGAAAGATACAGAATGAAAATAATTTGAAGAAAAAGAATTTCTCCATCGCTGGATTTGATTTAGTTCTAAAAGGCTTACCAAATCTATAAAAATTGTGATTCGACTTTGAGCTAAATCGTTTTTTAATGCTAACAGAAAAAAATCAAAATGATGAAAAACTTGAAACTTATACATCGACCGCATCAGATCGCAACATTAATCATAGGCGCCATTTGTCGCAACGAGAAGTTCGATGATTATTCAATTAGCGTTTGCCTCTGCAAACTGTATATCGACTATTGCTGATTCGTTCGCTTCTCCAGTCCGATGATCCAATAAAGCAATCTAAGCGACAACTCAATCTGCACCGTAATTTCTACCACCGATATTATACGCTCTATTTTCAAATAAATATCCTCCCGCAGGCTACACGATGCATTTTGCAAATCGGATGAATCGGGCGAATCCTAACAACAAAATAAAGCTCAAAAAAAAAAAAAAAAATTACAACCTGAATCGTGGAAAAAGATAGTTGAACTGACGCCTCTCCGCACGCTTATTATACAAATTGCAAACAATATTATACCATGAGTATAAAAATTTACACATTCTGTACCTGCACAGCTATTTTTCGTCCGTTTTATTACACAAGCGATGCTTTTGTTTTGATTAAAACTTCTCTACCCTTGCATTCTACGAAAAGTTACACGATGTAATCCAGTTTTAGCGCTGTTAGCGATCTGCCACTTCGAGTTACGGTGGTTCTATTTTTTATTTTTATGAACATGATTTTTTTTTCCTTTCTTTTTTTTTCCATCAATATAACACAATAAAAAATAAACTCAGCGTACCGAAAATAAAAATAACTCATCACTTTGTTAATTGTTTACTTACGTGTAAATCTTTGGTTTAGTTTATTAATGTTTTTTTCATTTATTTCTCTTCTTTCTTTTCCTTTCGTTTTGACAAATGTCCAAGTGACGACGACTGCGTGAACGTATTACACGCGATTATATGTGGCGGATCGTTTGCCAAAATTTTTCAAGCCTGTATAGATCCATTCGAAATATCTCAAACGGTGTGTATAAACATCGATGTGGTTGGAGGGCATGCGAAGGGGGTGGAGGAGGGAGGAGGTGGGTCTGTGGAAGAACCGCGGAAAGGAATTTGAAGAATGTCTAAAACGCGATCCCGAACCACAATAAACTTTCGGTTGAAAAACGTGCCGCAGGGAAGTCGAGGAGGAGGATCAGGAGGGGGGAAACGGAGCCTGGAGGGGGTGAAGGGGCGAAGAAGAGGCGGGATGGTGAGATAAAAAGAGAGGAGAATTTCGAACGAGGCCGAGGCAAGTTCCTTGGCCAATTATCATTCCGCGCCCAATTTAAATAAAACATCCTCTTACGCGATGTCTGGCGGCGCCCGTGGCGACCCTCGCGAGTGGTGACAAACGTTTAACAACTTCCACATGTGCCTCGACTACTGTCCGTATCGTAAGTGAATGCCGCACAAAACAGAAGAATCTTGGAAATTTCGTGTGAACACAGCCTTAGATTGTTAAAATTTTATTTACGGAACTTTATAAATTTGCAAATACAATAAATTTGCTACAAAATTTAGTAAATTCGAACTACTTTTTTATATTTTTCCTATAAAAATGTAGGACAAAAAGTGAGATAATTAAAAGTATACACATATATGTATGAGAAAAATAAAATAAAATAAATAAATAACACCGCGAGAGCTGGAAGGGATGAAAGTTGTTTGAATTGAGACAAATGGTTTCACCAGTTCCATGAGACCCGGGTGTATTTTTTCTATTCTTTTTTTTTCACCACCGTCCTCTTCTACCCCGTTTTTCTTTGAACATTTTTCTCCCTTCGTTTTTACCCCTGATTCGCGGGTAAAATTATATCAACCCTATTGTTGAAGGTTCTGCGGGAAAAAAGAGGCGGCCAAGGAGATGAGAGAGAGAGAGAGAGAGAGAGAGACAATCTTGCAGAGTAGGTACGAGGCGTGCTGTGGAAAAGTGGTGGTGGTGGTGGTTACGGATATAGCTGCGCGGCGAGTTAATTTCTGAAACGTTTTTTATGCACACGCTGAGAGCGAAGAGTTCGCAGCTCGCGGCTCAACACTTTGGAATATTAAATCCCTTAATTATCCGCGATAATGGGGGTGCGGCTGGTGGTCTGGTTGCCGCAGGGGTAGCCTGCCCAACGTCAAAAATAATTCCGGCGACGTTACTTTTCTTTGTAGTTTCTTTTTTCTTCTTTTTTCTTCTTTTTCTCTCTCTTCTTTAGTACGTTTTCATTCTTTCTTATACATATGTATAATTATTCCTGTTTTTTTAATTTTTTCACACGCAGAACGTAAATGTTTATAATATCCCGTATATATAACTTCTATGCCTCGGTAAATCTATCCAAAACCACCCGACGAAGATTGATCGAGAAAAACACACCGGGTGTGAGGTAAAAATGAAACGAGAGAAAGAGGCCCAAGAAATAGTACTATTCTTCCTACCTACTTCAACGTCGAAATCAAATGGATCGCTATTTTTTAACTGATCAAAAATCTTTGGCAAATCGACGTTTAGATATGTCGATCTAGCTATTCTTTCACCCATCTTAAGGAAATCGATTGGCCGAAGAAGATTAATACTTTTTATCAATTATATCACGAAATAGTCGTAGATTGAGGATTTATCAAATTATCTTAATCGCAAGATCTTTAAAGCTACATTCAAAAAAAGAAACCACACAGTATGGTACTGGAATTATAAACAAGAGCTTAAATATTGATACTTGATTTGATAAGTCACGCTTCGAAGTCGTTAGAACTAACACAATCGTTTGATTTCACTCTACGATGGTTTGTTTTGCTTAGAAAACTATTTCCAGCAAAGTAGTTGCAGACAATGAAACAAATTTATTGTGCCAGAAAGAAAGAGAAAAACGAAGCTTTCCTTAGTTTCTTGAATAAAATGCGTCATTGCCGAGTGAAATCGATGAAATCGTTCCAGAAACAAAGTAGATATCAATATCTAAACCGTCCTTCACAATTCTGTTATTATTTTAATTTATCTTATTTTATTTTTTTTATTTTTTTTATTTTTTTTTTTATTCAAAATAATTCATCTCAGCTTAAAAAGCTAAACGCGTAAGACTATCGTCCACCAAAGAACGTCTGCCCGTCTCTATTCTCAGCGAACCAACCTCCTCGAGAAACCTAATGATTTATTTTTTCAAGATGACATTTAAAACAAACAACGATGAGAAGATGAGAAAACTAAGAACCGATGCATAAAAGAGTGCCCTTGTTAGATACCGAGGCGAGCATTAGCGTCCCGGGGGAGGAGGAGGGGGTGGAAGTAAAGGTGGGGGTTAGGGAAAAGGGTCCTCAAGATGCAGCATCCCTCGGTCTGGTGCAACTCGTTCGAGCATGGGGTGCTGCACTAGTAAGGATTATTTTAAGACGCACTCGACGCCGAGAGATAAGGAGGCGGTTCTCGTCCCGACTCTCGACTCTCGACGTGATCTCTATATAACTGCAGGGGAAACGGCGTCGCGATACGGGATGATAATTTGACGGATATCAATATTTGTCCTCGTATTTCTCTTACGCTGCAGCAGCGTATAGCTTTTGAGATGCAGGGCGAGAAAGGAAAAATACGAGAGAAAAAAGAAACGAACCAAAAAAAAAAAAAAAAAAAAAAAAGCCAAAAAAAAAACCACGACTTAAAAAAAAAATAAAGAAACGAAAAAGCAGTCAAAGCTCTACACGGCAATGACTCATTTATGCATCTTCCCCCTTCTCATAAACTATTCGTCTCCTCTCTCTCAGTCACTTTTTCATTTCTCACTCCTATACGACTCCATAACTTCTCTTTAGAGTTTTATTTTCGGCCCACTTATAATACAGCGTATAATTGCAGCCGGAATAGCTGAGTTATGCTGCGGTAAGAATGACGTCGCCTGGCTCGTAATTAATTGGTACATTTTTTTTTTTTCTTTCTTTTTCTTTTTTACCCACTTATACGTCCAAACTTTTCCTGTTTGTTACCTCCGTGTTGTTTTTTTTTTTTTTTTTTTTTTTTTTTCCTTCAGTGTTTGACTACGCGGGGGTCTGAGAAAATCGCTTCGCAGATAAATTAATAGATTACGCAAAATTCGCAAGTCGATGAGTTTTACAAAAGCTTGTGTTCGAGACGAGGGGTATAAAAACGGGTAAAAAATTAAATGAAATAAAATTCAAAAAAAAAAATACCTACCCAGCCAAGCCCCTCTTGAGCCTACGCCAATCAATAAAATGGAGTTATTCGACGACGGAATGATATGTAAAGCAGTATACTGTATACGTATATACATATATATATATATATATATGCTGGTACCCACCCATGCCTACCCTAGCTGGCGCTAAAAGATCCCCTCGTCAGCTTAGCAGCAATCGGTCCGTACTCAATTCCCGGACTGATCGCTGCCGCGTAGCCCCTCGTGAGGGTGCATAATTGCATCCAGATAAGAATTGAAGAAGAAAGGAAAAAAAGGTGGAGGAGAAGTAAAAGGAGGAAAAAAAAAAGCGTCGCATTCATTCGCGGCTCAAAATAGACACCGCACGTTAGTGTAAAACGTTGATCGGATAGCGAGTAAAAAACTTGCCCACAGAGCAAAAGGCTGGAAAGAATTTCTCGCGCATGATTATCCCCCCCCCCCCCTTCCGGACCGCAGAATAGAACGATAAAGAATAGAAAAAAGTAAAGTAAAAAAAAAAAAAAAGAATGTAAACGTAATAATTTCCCAAAAAACTTTTCACCCCGGCGTATTAATATAAAGTACACACACACACACACATATATATATATATATATATATATATATATATATATATATATATATATGTATGCACGGTAAACGTTATGCGCATTTGGAACGCATCAAAAGTTTTTACAGAAATTTTGAATAAACATTAGATTTAATATTACATATATTACATATATACATGAAAGACGCGAGGAACGTCGAAACGCTTCGCGGTTCAAAGAAGAAACGTAGCCAAGCTTTGATCCGCGAGAAATTTCAACGAGATATATATGTAATATTAAGGTTACTTATGCGTTTCTCTGTATTTATAAGCATCCCCGCTTTCACCCTGGCAGGGTTAGATTGTACGCGAAAAGGCATTCTCTGACCTTCGCGTCTCCCCGGAGTATGCAGAATATATACATATGTATAGGTATCACAAGGGTGTCATGCAAATAAGTTTTCCCACTGGGGGTGGGGTGGGGTGGGCGTGTGTATGTAAAGGGTTGAAGGGTTTGTAATGTAACAAAACACGAGTGGGCACCGCCGACGGAAGATAGGGTAATTCCAATTTAGTCTTGATAAACAGTTTTCCAAGTTGAACGCCGTCCAATTCGCGGTTGCGGTTATATTTTCACAAGATGTCCCCGCTTACGTAATTACGTTCCCCAATTCTCACCGATCCAACACAATTAAATTCAATTCGAATCAGACCTCGAATATAAATTTAATTCATTAGATAATTTATATGCCTACAAGTTTTTCTATGACGCGTGGACACGATTTTTATTTCATAAACAAAAGGATGTATTACATTTATTCGGGATAAATATTACACCGATTAGAAGTGAATTTTTATTTCAACAAGGTCTCGTGGGTAAAATGTGACTACAAGGCTTTGAAAGTTCGAAAATGAAAGCAACCGATCATCAGCTGATCCGATTCCTCGGTTCACCGGTCCGACTAACCTAAATTATTGGAAGTTTGATTTGAGCAGAGTTATTACAGTATTTGTCGTTGAAACAAATTTCTCTTTCGACATCGCATAAATATAAAACCTACGCGGTAAGAGAGGTAAAGTAGAATCGGGGTTAGAAAATCTGGTGTAATTTGGAATACGTATAGAAATAAACGATCCTAAGATACCCTGCGGTGGTGTAGAAATTGAAGATAAAATCCACACGATATAAAACCGTGCTTGAAACGAAGACAAGACGTAGATGGTAGATGGTTACGTGTATATAGACACATGCGATGTACAATTTCACGGGAAATTAAGCTTTCGGATTTCCCGATGGCTCGAGCGCAGACCTGGAATACCTCGAATTCTACACCGGGAGAGACACGCAGGCACACACACACACACACACACTCACTCACACACACACTAACACACCTTCATCGACGGTGAAGCGCGATCCAGACAGATGGCCCGCATTACGAGAAAGCGTTATGATCTGCCTCGCGTTACACGGGCAGCACAAACTCATATTACGAACCTCTTCACCCTCCACCCTCCACCCTCCACCCCCCACCCACCACCCTCCACCCTCCACCCCCCACCCTCCACCCTCCAGCCCGGCGTCCTAAGCTAGACGAACAGCAGTCACTCGTCTTCGGCTTACGCCACCTTCACCCCTCCAATTGTCTTTCTCGTAATTCACCGCCGCAAACTGACCTAAACTTGAGGTGCTATTTCGATTTCATCGCTATCCGATTTATTCTTGTTCAGACTGTTCTTCGCATCACAGGCTGCAAATTTATCCATCTTCTTTTCTTATTATTGAAAATTCAAACCACGGATAAAATGGGCTGGAGGAATAAGATCGCGTCGAGTATTGAGCATGCACGGATCGGTGCATCGTGCATCACGTGACTTGTTGAGTATCCGGTGGGTATTGCCTACACGTATACTCTGCAGTGTTATTTTTGGCTACGATTCCGGATAAGACCAATGGAGTAAAAGTTCATGGATGTTTAAACAAGAGAACGACTCCTCCGAACGACGGTGTTCGTGGTGGTGGTGGTGGTGGTGGTGGTGGTGGTGGTGGAAAGTATAGAGAAACCGAGAAAACCAACCGAGGGATGTATATAATAAATACATACATGGGTGCATACATAGCTGGTACATATATAGGCACTAGTTTCGAAACTCGAAAGTAAAGTGCAAATAGCGAAGAGAGTTTCAGAATTAACGTGCTCCAGGGTTGTTCCTCTGCCCTTGTTATACTATACAGCGTATGTATATAGGTACGCAAAACTTGTTACAATACCGCGAAACGTTGCAGAAAATAATTTACAAACTCTTATAATCCCTCCTTTTTTTTTTCTTTCCAAGAATAATGAAAATGCATCAACTGCAACGAGGGATGATATCGAGTATCGAGGAACACTCACGTATACATACATACATATATATATATATATATATATACGTATATCAACAGCCTTTCCGTGCTATGTATAATAGGTCGCATTAAGCAGCTGCTTTTAATAACGAACGATCCATCAGGAGAACGTCCCGTGGGACCGTAGTAATCAAGTCTGATTTTCCGAAAGTAAGAATCGTTATAGATGATGCGGTGGATCCCTGCATGAGAGGGGGGGGGGGGGGGGGGGAGGATGATTTGGATGAAAGAGGTGAACTCTCGGGGGTGAGAGAGGCGCAAGGGTCGTTTCCGGAAGGGTTGGCCGAACGATCCTCGAGTAGCCCTGGACCGTAATTTCGCGTCGATATAATTACCAGACGACATGACATTCGGGATCGGGATCGGCAACAGGATCAGCAGGAGAACACGCGGGGTCGTTTCAATTGCCCCCCCCCCCCCCCCCCCCCCTGCCGTAATATACCTAACCTGACATGGATCGGCATCCACACTGAGCTCTTCCTCCTCCGATCAGGGATGCGAAACGACGGACTAACCTCTCCCGCTTTCCCGATACGACGACGATGCCGTCGGGGTTTCCCAGGTAACGCGCGATTCGTCGCTCTGCACCACCCGTCACCCTGGCAACCAGCGCTACCCGGTATCAACGAATGTCGAGGATGCAGAACGACACCGGCGTCGCGTCACCTCGTCACGTGCTTACCGCACGCGAATTTTCCACGTGGACTTTAAAATGAAGACGTTATGTTTTTTCTCGTCTTCTCTTCTTCTTTCACACTTCGACGTCATCCTGTCCAATTCCCTTATGACGATGAGAGCTTTTTATGCACGCGTCACATGTGTAAGACGTTTTTTTTTTTTTCATCTCCGTGACACGATACCTAATTATGTAGGTATACCAGCAGTCTGACGTGGAATAATTGGCTAATATTTTCTAATCCTTTTTACGGCCGTATAGCCATATGGCCTCGCGAAATTTTTGCATCCATTTTTTTTCTATATTTAGAATACTTTTTAATATATTTCCTTGCGGTTATTTGCTATTCCTGATAGTATGCTAATAGATTTTTCAATATTTGAGAGTAATTGTGGCAATATGATGTAAATTATTATTGTTAAAAATAAATTTATTGAAACAAACCCGTCAATATTTAAGGTAAAAATTCATTTTCGAGAAAGCTACCCCTCTACATGAAAGGATACACATACATATATCTATACGAAAATTCTCTGTTCCCTTTATGAAATTAGAAATTCTCATCACGACTCATTGGTAAATATTAAACGATCACGAATAAATTTTTTCTCACTACACATAAACTACAGACGGTGTAAGAACGGCAAAAGAATTTTACCCTTCAGAAGCGCAAAGTCTGCGAATCGAAAGACGCGAGATATTGATAAGAAGAAGAAGAAGAAGAAGAAGAAGAAGAAAAAAACAAAAAGGGAGAAAACCACATGTAAATACAAAAAATAACTTCGATCTTTTGAAAAAAGAAAAGTGGCTGATAAGAAAAAAAAACGGAAATAAGGTAAAAAAAATATATGGAATAAGTAAAGGTAGAAGACTGAAGTGAAATAGAATTTTGGGAAAATCGAATGAATTCACCCTCCTCTCGTCTCTCGCCCTCTTTCTCTCACCCCCGGTTTCCTGTCAATACAATTTCATTACCGGCTCTGAATCTTGGCTAAATGGACGACCTGTGCGTCGACGACAGACGACGCCTACAAGTGCACCGATACATAAACAAACGTTGGTAGGTACATACATGTACACGATATATAAAGTTGAACAGACGGTCGTCGCGACGCTTTGAAACATATTTTATACAGCTTTCCACATCCATGTATGCATATATATACATATATATATATATATATTGCGTGTGTATGTATGTATTTAAATATATATATATAAATATAGGTAGGGAGCGCGAGTCGATTCGCGATGTTATGACGTAGCCGAGTCCCCCGACTAAGGGGCTTTTATCGAAGTGAGAGAGAAAGAGAAAGATGGAGGGTATAAAGTATACGCATTTTTCCCGGTCCATTTAGAATGAAAGTATTTATTATTAGATTATTGATGGATTTCATTAGAGTTTTATCGCGACACAAAAGCTTCCTACATATTATCTGGCTCACACCTGACCCTAAATAATAAGCAATAAAAGTATAAGTGCAAGAATAAAAAGCGTGTCCCCCATAGGTAACGAAGTCTCCATAATCTTCAAAGAGGGAGTCAAATATAATCGCGTATAAGACGTTCTTCTTTCAGGTTCGATTGGCTGGATTGTTCCCATTCATATAGGTATATAGAAGGGGGGGGGGGGGGGGGGGGGGGAAATTTTACTCTCATTTCTGATTATCCGTAGAGCGTAGAGTGGATATACCCGTAATCGGGATTCGGCGTCGATCCTCTCCTCGAACAGACTCGGTTACTCGGGTAAAAGCATTTTCATTCTAGCCTCTGACGTTCGAAACTGGCGAGAGCCGTTGCGTATGTACGAGTATACATATATAATCCCTACCAAGCATTGTTTCTCCTGAGAGCATTTTCACGTTTCTAATTTCTGTTTGTCAAGAGAGACTCGAAGGTTACACAAACGCAACGAAAACAACATCGCGTCGAACTTAAATCAATTACAGGGAAACAGATCTCTGATCGTCGACGACTTCGAGCTGCTGCTGCAGTAGTAGCAGCAGCAGCAGCAGCAGCAACCGAAGGGTTTTAAAATCCAAACCAGCGACTCCTCGTCACGTATTTCTCAACCTGAAAACACAGAGTTGCACTTTCGACGGGCAAACGGCTCATCCTTACGGCAAACACTGCAGTACACCAAAAGCGTGGACGTACCTATTTTTGTTTAAAAAGAAAAAGAAGAAGAAGAAAAAAATCTCCCAGCTCATTTTCCTTATCCCTAAAAATATCCAACAAAATTTTTACCGAGTAACCGTGACTCCGCCACCGTCTCTCGATCTTGCCCAGAGGGTGACTTTCGGTCCTCCGCAAGCTGCTGCTGCTGCTGCTGTTGCTGCTTCTGCTTTTCTCTCCGCAAGGTACGAGTCTTTATAATACCAGCAACCCCGGCACGGTCTTCTCTTACATCACACGAGCGTATACTTTCCCTCTGACTATCGCGAAGCACAAACCCAAACCACAACGAGGGCCTCCAGGCTATGTACGGGGCAAAGAGGACAGGAAGAAAATAGGGTACAGGATAGTGGCGGGGGTGATATGGCGGGGTTACCGAGAAGGGAAGGGAGGTAAGGAGGGAGGGAGGGAGGGAAAAAATACCTAACGGCAGGAATTTCCCGCAAAATAATTAGAATCGTTGCTTTGAAGGAGGCCCCCACCGCCTCCTGCAGGTCCCCGGCATTCTTACCTAACCTTATTACGTCCACGAAGATAACCGTGTGCGTTGTTCGCCCCGAAGGCAGAGGAGGAAAAGTAGAAGGCGCGCTTATCCGCGGAGAGATAACGGGAGACTTCGTCCTCTCAGCGAGAAGAATTAAAGGACTGTATCAGGGGTGGGAGGAAAAAAAAAAACAAAGAATGCTTGTGATCCTGAGCGTGAAAGAAAGGTACGCACGTATACATATACAGACGTTGAAAAAATTAAAACAAATAAACTCAACATCCGATAGGGGATGGAAATAATTTTGCGGATGAGAGAGAAAGCGGGTGAAAAAAATATCTCTCTTCTTTTTTGTATATACCGAGGTATAAACGCAGCCTTCTTTCTCGCTGCACCCCGCGACTTTGAAACACAATGCAACCTCGTTATCGGGGACAACACGTGTAGCGTATCGCTTCTCCTTCTCCTTCGTCATCCATCAATCCTTCACGGACAGCCGACCGCCCAATCTTTTACCTATCGAAGTATAATATGCAGGGACGACGCCACACGTCGTACCCGCCCTTCAGATTCCCTGGCTTCCGAACGCGTTTCAGGGAGTTGAAAAAGTGAGCAGCTTCCATGCGGAGGTGGAAGGGCTTGTAAGGGCACGATAACGAGTTGAACGCAGGAGAATGTGAATATTGACGAGGAGGAGAAAAAAGCGGGTAGCCAAGTTGTGAATTTTCCGGTTAATGTGAGAATTTTTTCATCGCCTAGAGTGATGTTCGATTATCGAATAACTTCAAGCTTGAAAACCTACCGCAATAACAGGAACGAAACATCCTATCCACTTGTTTCCTCAAAAGAAAAAGAAAAAAGTTCATCCATTTTCTTCAAATTGCTCTTTATCCTATCGCCTAGAATTTCGTCTGAAAACCTACGTAAAGGACTCTTGAAGTAATGAATCAAAGTCTGAGATAAGGTTTAATTTTTTAAAGAGACATAAAATTCGATTGTAATTTATCGAAGTAATCTTTCATGATCGTCTGGCGGATTAGATTGAAGGAAATTATAGATTCTGAGCATAAGGCGTGTTCCTAAGTCGGATGACAAAATTTTTTGCTCTATATTATACGTAACATATAATACGGAGGGGGGGGGGGGGGGGTAATAATTGAGTTGAGAATCGGTTGGAAGATGCGTGACTTACATAAAGAATTTTGAATAAGGATAATAAAGAAGTCTTGGGAAGAACCGGAGAGTTTTTGTCGGCGTTTTTTCATCTTCTTTTTCTATTTTTTCACGCCCCACTCGTATTCTCGCTGGTGAAACGAACTAGTTGAGCTTGAGGTGCGGGTAAAAAGGTTTGCAAAAAGGAGACGTTATAGGTGCAGAGCGTAAAGAGAGACGTGGCCTGGCGTTGCGGAGTACTTAATTTTCGGTAATATATCCCACCGACGCCTAACCGCTAAGCCGCCATCGCTCAAACCGAAAAGCACCGGGCCTAGGAGTGTATTTTTTATTTCCTGGGCCCCTTGTAATCTGAGCGAGTTGCTCGTAAAGAAACGAGTGATGAATGGCCTTTTCGCCAGGCGACGCTCGCGCCTCCTCCTCGAGTCGAAACTTTGTCCGGTAACGCGTTTTCAATAGATCCCTAAAGAACTTCCGACGATGATCCCCTCGGCTCTCTTACTCTCTCTTTCTCTCTCTCTTTCTTGTCTCGCCCCCTCGGCAAAAGATTTCAATATATAATAACGACAGCAAAGATCGACGCGAAGCCGTAAACGATATCAACAAATCGAAATTTTCACGACATTGCTTTCAGATACGAAATCGATTCTAGTCTCTTAGAACTTTTTTTGGATTCCTTCAATTTCTGCAAAGAAACTGAATGTCCGAAAATCAAATGAGTCTATATCAGAGTTTGAAGATCGACGGAAAATACAAATAAAACGAAACCTTTCAACTGTACCTATTTCAGTACAGAATTGAGCATTCGGCGACCGAGACGAAACTAAAAAGAAGAAAAACTGAATGAAACTGAAAAAAAAAAACAAGAAAAAAACAGACTCCAACCCGCGCGAACAAAGGTGCTTAAATTTGCAACCGAATTAAGCTCACCGAAGCGTTTTCTCGACCACGTCCCCGGTGGCGGTGTATGTTCCGGTGGCGAACGGGGTCCACACCGGGGTGAAGCTGCGGGAGGAATAAACGCCGGGCGTCGCGACGCCCGGGACGGTGGATGGCGTCGTCGGTCGCGCGGAGGAGTGTCCACCAGATCAACCAACCACGCAACGTATCGCCGTCCCCTGGGTGGTCTTCTCTCCCGTCCTATATTTATACGAGTAGAGAATCCTCCTTCCATAAGCCGACGACGCGACGTCGTTCCCCATATCGCCGATATCACGCCGCGCCCGGTTCGTTATTAGGACGGGCGGCTGCGACCACGCTTCTCTAAACAAATACCTTTTAATCGGGTCACAAAGGTATAGGATCTACTATCGCCCACGTCGCGTCGTCCGTCCGTCCGTCCTTCCGGTCCCTTCGGATACCGCATGGCTCACATGAGCCCGCCGGAGCGAACTTTGCCCGAAATTTCAACTCGTTCGTATGCAGCTACCTCGAAAATTAGATTCTGCTCAGAGTCTGTTGGGACGGTGGGTAAGGATAGGAAACACGCCAACTTTGACCTTTGACTAAAATCTCTGGTCTTCGTATGCTCGGGTGAAATGGTAATAAATTTTGATACCCGGAATCGATTCGATTGAAAATGGGTTTAGAAATAATATTAAATTAGGAAGGATCGTCTTTACTTGTCTAATATCGCTAAAAAACTGAAGACTGTTCGGACCCCCTGGCGCCGTGAGGGGCTCAAGGGCTTCAGGCTTCAAAGCCTGGGTCGCAAAAGCAGCGTGAGACTTGAGAGCGAGAGCAGATAACCAAAGAACTCTTTTTTTATGTTTATATTTCCTCTCCAGCACTTTCCACGTCGATTCGTTTTTGAACTGATGATCTTAAGGGAGTATAATTCTAGGTACTAGTGATTCAACAATTGAAACAATCCTTCGATACACGATCGTCAAAATCCATCCCACAACAAGAAATTAAAAAGAAATCATAAAACCGCGTAATTACCATTTCGAATATCGTTCTCTTTCTCGTGTAAAAACTGTAGATTATTTAACTCAAGTACTCACCATGATGAGTACCTACGATGGTCGTCCAGGATATCCTGCAGTCGACAAACGCCATCCTGCACTGACACAAATCAACACAATCACAATTAAGCACAAAAAGAAAATTCATTTTCCTTCACGTTTTCATCCAAACGAAAGCTTTTACGGAGAGAGTGCGTAAAAATTCGTTTCACAGTCATACAGCACTGACATACAAAAGTTTTAGGTTAAGATTTCCGATACACTTGTACACACAGCCAGATTGCTACAAGAATTTCGCGACGTGCGTTCCTCACCGTTGCGAGTTCGACACTGACACTGAAACTTTGGAGGATTTGGGGGGGGGGGGGGGGGCGAGAAGTGAGCACGGAGTAAACATCGCGTTTGTGTTCATGTGTATTCTTCAAGTACGTCTCGCTTTCGAGAATCAGGTCACCTATACAATATTACAATTCTGAAACAGCAAACGAATATGGAATACGGATCGAAAGACGTTATTCCCATAGAATAAAAATGTTACAATTTTAATTGTTAGTAATAAAGTTTCACGCTTCGTTCGAGTTCGTATATTATACGTAGATGTGTATAAAGCAAGAGGTTGACCATCGGGGAAGAAGCTTCTCTCTTCCCGGTGGATTTTTCGTCTCGATTTTGAGGAGGTTGAAGGGTAAACAGAGAAGAAGGAGGAGGACTGCGTGGTGTGATCGGTGCACGGGGTTAAGCCGGTTGTTGTCGCCTCTGTGGGATTAATTTGGCCTTTCGCTCGTCGTCGCTCCTCCGCACCCTCGTCGAGGTCGAACAATAAGCCTCGCAATTCCCCGGAGAAATTGAATGTGATTTAGAAATCACACCATAAGGCTCTCTCGAGTGGCGAGCGAGACTGAACCATTGCCACGACACTATTTGTTTGGCTTGCTGCTACGGTGCTGCTGCGTGTGCAATGCCGAGCCATGTGCTTGTACGGTATTATCCATGTACCATATATACACCGCAATGTCCTCCGGCTCGATCCGGAGACCAGGAAACCTTTGTTTTCTCCCTCGCGGTCAAGGGTCGCGCTGTGGCAACAACCCCTGCATCACTAGTCGTTGTCGCACCCCGAGTTTCTCCAGGTTTTCGGTGCAGAGCATCCCACGGGTTGCGGAAATCCCATAAAGTTCCACCTCGAGATATAAATTCTTTCTTCTTTTTTATTTTTTTATTTTTTTCACCCTATTTTCTCGATCGACGCGAGCCAAATGTTCGCCGGATTGTTGTTCTTTATTTCGATTTCTTGATTCTTGTACCTATATACCCTATACTGCAGCCCTGTTTGACCTATTTATAAACAGGTAATTGCGAAGGGTGAAACTGCGGGCTTTTCGCGAGTTTTCGTTCTCCCTTTTCCCTTTTCCCGCCTGATCTACGGTAGACAATGATCGGGGATTATTGTATATTGGATTAGGAAAACAGGATCGGGTTAAACGAGAAGGCAGCTTATTTGAACACCCCTTCGTTTCGCTGTAACCTCCGCTCCTATATAATCAACTTGAATTCTAAAGATCTCGACTCCGGTTAACGTGTGCTAATGTGATTTCAACGAATTAGAGATCATCCGTGCATTGCAAATCCGTGTCGAGTTAACTACCCACGCAGAAGCTTTGACGCATGTTCGAAACACGCCCGCGATGAATCAGAACGTTTCAAGCTCCGGTACAAAAGTCAGGATTTCAAATTCTCACGATCTCGTGTACTGCTGCTAAAACAAAAGAGAGAAAGAGAGAGAGAGGGAGAAAAAAAATAACTAACCCGCTCAAATTCAAGGGACTCTCGTAACTATTTCCGGGTTAAGCATCAGGCACGGTTTGCAAAGAGAAAGAGGAGTGCACACGCAATGCAGCCGATCACCGCGTGCACGATTATGGTAAAAGACAAAAGGACTAAGGCTTGTATTGTGATTCGCATGCAGGGTGTAAAATTTGAGCTGTTAATTACAGTGAATGGCGAAGGAAGTAGAAAAAGAAATTTACAAAAAAAAAAAAAAGAAAGAAAGAAAAAGAAACAACGAAATAAAAAAAAAAAACCGTAATCGTCGAACTTTACACGCTGCTTCTATTGTCGATTTACATTCGTTGGGATTGTTGGGTGCCATGTGGTCGGTAAGTCTGTAGGCAGCAGAGAAAAACCTACACGTCATACCTACCGATTTTAAGGAGGTGCAGTGAGGTGCAGACGAAGGCCATAAAGCTGGTCAATGCACGCGTGGAAAGTAAAGGGGGTGTAAATTCGTTAAAGTTTTCTGTGTGGATTCGGGCACTTGGGTAAACGATAGGTATCGAAGAACAACTCGACTCATGGCACCAGCAGCCCGGTTCCAACACCTGTATTTATCCGGCCGTTATCGAGGCCGTAAAAGCCCGACTCCTGCGTACAACCAATTTACTTAATTCTTATTCGTTTGTTCATTGCCGAGGAACACGAAAGTTCCATAGCCGGCCTGTCGACCGCTGGAAACATACTCGAATGAGAGAATGAATTTCACGGGCTAGCAGGCTCGCGTCATCCTCGACATTTGATGGTGTATCGGGTAAATCGATCGTAAACTACTCTCGGGGCATAAAGAGTAAGAAGTGTATAACCGGGAGTTGTGCAGTCGTTGATTCGTAAATAAAAATAAAATTTAATGAAGAGGGAGGTAAAAAAGGCGAAGAAGAAAAGAAAAGAAGAGAAAAGAAAAAACAACAAGCGACGATAAAAACATTCTCACGTAATGGCTGTACGATTTTATACCAAAAGGCACTTCGACAGCGCCGTCAAAGCGTCTCGTAAGTTCTCGAATTTGAGACGAGAAAAAAAAATAAATAAAAATGTAGTAATATTCCGACAGTATAATAAATTCAATTTTATTCACCCTCTGCCTGTCGAGAACGAATCTTTACTTCTCTCTGGTCCAATTGCGTTATATTAGACTACCTACTCGAACCGGATGTGAAAATATTCAAATCGCTGGTACTTACCTTCGGTGTAATCGATAACAGAATGAAAATGCCTTCGGCGTTGTGCTGATATTTCCAGCCACCCTGCAGCTGTCCAAAAATCTGGTCCATAATTTCCAGGACCTGAAAGTAGATCGATAAAGTTTGAGTGATCGGTGAGCGCGTGGATTCTGGAAGAAAACGAGAAGGTGATAGGTGCAAAAAAGTAAAAAAAAAATAACAAAAAACAAACAAGAAAAAAGAAGCTTGTAATAAGGGAAGCGCAATCCAGCTAGGCTCGCCGGTTAAATATATTGACGTGAAAAAGTGCGTTACGGATAATTGATCACTTGGTGCTAGGTAGGCGGGTAATCTAATGAACGGGAATAACACAATTTCGAAACAATATCATTGGGGGTCGGAGGCAGGCGTGTGGGGTTGGTGCCGCGGCGGCCGGGGGTGGGACAAACATTTGATGAAGCTTTTAGCCCATAATTCAATTAGCGAGGAACCAAGTGCATTATACGCCACTGTGTGTGGCCCGCGCCTCGAACTCGGTTCTCCGTCCTTCTCCCCTTCTCTCCCCTTCCCTCCCCCCTACGTCTTGGAATCCCTTTTGACGGTGCGAAGTAGGCCTCGATGCCCCCGTGACGATACGTGCCTGAAGATGCAGGCGAAGACGAGCGCGATTCTCTCTCTCGGAAGCACTCAGGAATAGCTGATACAGCTTGGATCTCGTCAGGGTTGAGACAGGCCAGCCAGCGTGGTAGGAATGGCCTTTCACTTCTCCGGTTCGCACTCGCCTTTGCTCTGAATTTTTTTATACCCAAATAAACCCGCAGTCCAACAGAAGCCCAATGTAGACCCGATTCACCGATCGACCATCGTCGATCTTGGTCGCACGCCGGTTGTCGCTTCTTTGGAAGATTAAGCTCGAGCCCGGCAGAAAAAATCTTCGCATTTTCCAATTTCCCCATTCGTCGCGAACTTGAGAAGGAGGAAAATTGGCAAAACAAAACACTTGTAGGACACGTGAGTATAAATCGTTTCGACACCCGGCTTTGATTTTCACTCCGTATGTTTCGACGACCATGCCGTGCCAGGATGGCACTTGAGACCAGAGACTAGGGGAGGTGGGGTGAAAAAATAGGCTCGTTCAAACACGCCCCAATAACAAATTGAGCCCCGTCGCTGCGGGGTACCGCGTAGAGACACGAGCGTCTATATGCACCCCTCTAGGTATAATACTTGTGCCCCTGATATATATATTATATATATATATATGTAGGTACAGCAGCCTGTTGGTACCCCAAATACGTAAGTGTGTACGTACAGCTGCCTGCGTGAATAGGGGTTGGAAAAACTTTCGCTTGATGGCAGAGACGACGAGAAGAATTTCGTTCATTCCTATTTTTCGTTCGTCCGACTTATTTGTTCATTCATTTTTTCGTTCGTTCGTTCAATCTTTTTTTTTTCTCTCTCTATCTCTCTCTCTAATCTTTCTTCGTTGAGAAAAAAATAAAACTAATTACGTTCGGTTATTATCAGCGATCACGGGTTGGGTTGCATGTTATTACGAAAGTCTGAGCTGGTGAAAGAAAACTTGTTTACCGGACTTGGAACGAGTGTCGTGAAAACCATTCGCGGCGATATATACTCGTCAATGGTAAAGACGAGATTGAATTTCTTACACTCAGAGGCGAGACATATTTTTTTCTTCTGTCGCACAATGAAGACTAAGGGGTTGTTTTTCACTTTCTCTCTCCTTCTTCAGCTTGCCGATTACTCACTGCAGACACTACGCGACTGCAGGGCTATATATAGTAATGCATGAATGCAAATGCGTGGCAATGATTGTTGAAACTGCGAACGCAGGCGGAGAATGATGATGATGATAAAATACAAATAATAAAAATGCGAAAGAGTCCGGCTGCTGCGGCGAACAATGCGATCAAATTGAATAATTGTAACGTAATTACGGCTTGCGCCGGAGGGGGAGGAGGCGGAGGAGAAGGAGGTGGAGAAAGGGTGCTAAAAGGGGGTTAAAACAGGCGGGAAGTTAATTGAAAACTACAAACACTGCAGCTTCTCTCGATTTCAATCGCGTGCGCGTTTCCAAACGCGCTGATGGTGCGACACAAAGTATTATTTGCATATACGTGTGCCTGTGTGTGTATATAATGTGTTTATATATAGATAAAATCGTGCGACCCACTCGAAATACGGCTATATTATCCGTCTGGTATACCCCACCTGTACAAAAGAGCTGTGTGGAGCAGACGAGCCTGTAGTGAGCGGATTTCTTTGCGACTCGCGATAATTGGGTATAAGCACTTTTACGAAGTTCGCAAACTCGTTAAAACGACAATGAAAACCGCGATTACCGTCTTATACACTTAGGCGGCCCTCCTAATTGCCGGGCACGTTTTTTACTATCATTAAGACCGAGCGTCTGTCTCCCTCCTCGTCGCACAAAACGAATTCGCTCACCTTGCATACCTCGTACTTATACCAGGTACCATACCTATATAATGTAGGTACTTGTTGTACCTACTCATTGCAAACGTGTATATATTATAAACTTCGAGTATCGTTTAGATGCAACGCTGCAACTCAGCGGTCTGCACAATGTAATGGGAGACTTAATTGATACGGGGGAGTTTATAGTGTGTGCCATAGTCGTGCCCGGTAATAATTACTAATTGGATAACCCCTTAGACCCAATTATACTCGCGGACCGGAACAGCCGCACATATTGTCGTCGGTCTCCAGACGATGACCTCTATTTTTTCTCCAGGATCGATTTATAATCGTTTACACATAGCAGGTGTCTAATGGATTATGTGTAGACACCCTAGCTATCTGCAAAACGCAAATTGGAACCAAGTATTAACGACCCAGTAATTTACTTGGATCTCAATTTGATCACCGATTTAAAAAAAATGTTTAACATCCTGTTCATACGGTGTCGAAACTCGTTTCTTCTTCCTGTTCGCGCTGAGCTTGGATAATGTGAATAAAAAATTGACTCCAAGGTTGATCTATACGTCGAATGAAGTAGGCAAGTCCGGTGTTCCAGATTACCGAAGTGAAAATGCAACCTTTGAGTAATGCACGTTGAAACGCGACAAAAGCCAGAGTGCAGGAGCATTAAAACCGTTTAACGACACAATTACGCGGGGAAACTGCGTTCCAGTTTGCAACGCGGTATTTTCCAACGTCAAGGTAGCCCAGGGGTTGACCTACCCCAAGTCGCGTTGTTGCGGAACCGGTTCTGGCCGTTACCGGTCGTTGCCAAGCCGCCTAAAACCGAAGCTAAGCTACGAGGCTGCCGCTAATGGAACGGCCAGAGCCCAAGCGACAAGAAACTCGGCGATTACACAACCGCTTAATTAATATAGACAAAACCGCCGGCGTCCCGTCCTGTTCCGAAGATATTAACCCCCGCGTACTCTTAGGGTGAACACGTGATAACGTCAGCCCTTCATCCCGAGCACTCTTGAGGGCTTGGAAGCGCGTCGTTAGTCGTAAGCAATCATCGTGTGTTGAAAAGTAGGTGAAAAATAAAGACACCGACTTTCCAGCGACATTCAAGTTGGTATTTGCGTGATTAAAAGCTGAATATTGATTCGCCGTATTCTTGAGAAGATCGGAGAAGGAAGAAAATAAACGTTAATTAACGAAGTAAAAAAAAAATTTCAGTACCAAAGCCCGAAAAAAGGCAGCAACGATCACAATCACGGTGATCCAGAGCAGGCGTGTTTCTGTTCGTAAAAAACGTCGGTTTTCAGGTGCGTCGTCGTCGATCGTGGTGAAACTTAGTCACTTAAATGCGTCTATTACACATGAGAAGTATTTGAATTCCTGCCGAGTGGCAGTTTAATTGCGACAACGTCAAAGGTTAATCGCCCTCGATGCGGACGCACCTCGGATGTATATTTTTAACGAGCCTGATGCATGGAAGAAAGAATCTCATCTATGCGCTTCACGCCACACGAGCCATAGGTACAAACTGCATCTACGTCGCTGCGATACGCGCATACCTTCTAACGCAGTAAACCAAGGGCCGCAGGGATAATTAATTTGTGGAAAAGACCCACGCCGACCCGCATCCGAGGCCAATGAGTGCAGTAAAATTGTCAGGACCGCGGGAGGGCGAGGTTATAAGCCCGACTGTTTCAAAGTAAAACCCGAGGGGCTTCAAAGTGTATACATGCATACGTACGAGCGATTTCACCTCATCGCAATAAAAATGGAAATTGGACCCAGAGATCAATTTGTACTAGAATTTAGACTCTCTCTCTCTGCTTTTGGGACAAAAAAAAAATAGAAAAACACAATTTTCACGGCTTTTCTGTTCTTTGTTTTATTTATTTTTTATGTTGTGTGTGTGTGTTTTTTTCTTTCAATTATTATATATATATATATATAATTATTGTCATTCATTTTCCGTCACTCGTTTACCTTCGTCAATTCCTCTCGCGCGTTTCACTTTTCTACCGTAAATTCTCTGGCCAACGTATAAAATGCACGTCCGTGTAGCGTAATGGAATTTTCAGAAACGCATATAACGCACGTACCTACACATATATAGGCGCTACTTTAACTACAACTTTTATCAGCTTCCGAACGACGCTGGTAAGTGCATTGTGTACAATTATGCAGCCTTTCACCACCTCCAACGTGCTCTGGCAACTTTAGCGATCCTCGAACTCCTCTAGAGTTCAATTTCAGGTACTTGAAGTTGAGATTATTCGACTTGACGCACTTTTGTAAGCTATTCATTACACGTACTCGTGATTGAAAGAATTTTATAGACACGTCTGTACGCCTGTGCCTCGGGCTTTGAGCTCCTGCGAACGAAAGCCATGTTTTCAATAAATGGGCAATGATTTTCAAAAAATACTCGAGTGCCTTGTTGAGCTTGTTGAATTGCACAAAAATACAGGAAGTGTTTTTGCGCTTCGGGGGAGTGTAATAATAATACTTAACAAAAAACTAAACCTGCAGAATCATTTTCGTTTATTGTACGAATATGCTGGATAAATTTTTTTTCATGAAAATTAATTACTATGCCTAACAATTCCCAATTCTTTTAATCTCGTAATTTTTTATCAATATCTATATTCAGAAGCTTGTCATATATTATCGAGTTTGACGCGCATTGACGATGGGCGTAAAATTTTTTTCTACGACTGTTAAAAACGGAACAAAGAGCTCCTTGTTTCAATGGAATTTGACAGCTTATGGCCATGGAATCACGTGTAAAAATTTATCTCCGAAAAATAAGCTGTTTAGAGCAATCAATCATTGAGCAAGTATTACAAGCCAGCAAAGCATCAAGCTCAGCTGACAAGTTATAAAGTCGAAACCGTATACAACGTCGGAATACGTAAGTATTTATAATCGTGGCGATAAATACTTGAGCAGCTTTACGAGCGCATATCAAAGTTGCAGTAAATTCCAGCAACTCAGTCTTTACTTTTCCCTGCAGTCCGTAGTAATTGGTTACTGCAATATTTTTCTCTTCTCCTCTTCTCTTCCCCGCGCTTTTGTGCCGCGTTGTAGGTATTGCGATAAAGAGATTGCAGAACGGGGTCGGTCTCCTTTGTATAAGAACGCGAAGCTTGCGGAAGCAGACAAGGGTCATTTGCTAAGTAGATATATGTAGAGTCGGGCTGGCATCGATCCGCTTTCCTGTTTACGCATAAATCCTCCTAATGCGCGATTCGCGTGTCATCTACGGCGAGATCTATATAATCGAAAGCAGCCCAACGGGCCTTTTACCTAGCTTAACGCGTTATCTCCCGAGGCACGCCGGTATTTAAGCCACCGTCGGTACTGCGGACACGTACTGGAAATCAAATGAATCCGAGAATCGCTTGTTACATCTCGAGAAAAAAGACGGGAAGAAAAGAGAGAAAAAGGAAGAATCCACAAAGTATATGCAGATATATTATATAAACTTGTTGAAAATCGATATCGGTATGCGTTAATTAGGTGCCTGCATAGCTGAAAAGCTTCGTTGCGCAAAAAAAAAAAAAGAAAAGAAAAGAAAACGAAGCAAAGTTATAGGAGGAAATATTGGGAAGTGATAACGTCGAGACAGCTTCCGAAATCGCGTCTCCTGAAGTAACGAAAAAAAAAAAAAGAAGGGAACGGGACGGAGAAGGAGAAGGAAAAGGAATAAGAAAGCCGACAAGACATCAGAAACTTGAATCGGAGATAACGGGCGCGTCGCGTCGGTTTCGTTTTTCCGTTGCGCCCGTCGAACGAAGCCGCGTTTCGTCCCTTTCGGCCGATGGTTAGAGAAGTGCTGGCTGCCTCAGATTTTTAATCGAGTTTCTTACTTCAAAGTGTTCCTGTCATCACCCCGACTCTCTCTCTCTCTCTCTCTCTCTCTCTCTCTCTCTCTCTCTTTCTCTCACCGCCTAGCCATGGTTTCCCCCGACGTCGACGTCGACGTCGACGTCGTCGCCTCGTATTATGCGGGTCTATCAACGGTCACATCCTCGAAATAAGAAGACGCGAAGGCGAAAAAAGCTCCATCGAGCCTCGAGGCGCGACTCCCGTTATAACGAAAAACGTACAAGTACTCTTCTGAAAACATGCCATAACTCGAAAACGTCGAGCTGGCCAACTTCCACGGTTCATAAGCATGTGTGTGAATGTACTGTACATGTATCGTATGACGCAGACACATCGGTACACCTTTATTCTCGTCGTGAAACTCGACTCGGTACCATTACTATTTACGAACTTTTTCATACCGAACATAAATTCAATTAAGTCGACGCCCTGACGTGGTTTTGTTACTTCTTCACCTCTTTGTTTGTTTGTTTGTTTGTTTGTTTGTTTGCTCGTTTCTTCATTTAATTATTTTTATTTTTTCTGTCTACTTTCGTTTTATCCTCGTTTGGAATAGACGGTGAAAACGGCTAATCCGAAAACTAATCAAATCCTGCTTAAGATAGCAAAGAAAATCCTAGACTCACCTGAAGGTGCAAACGAAATCATATTCAATCGATGTCAAAGGTTGGTACACCACCATAGTTTGTTAATTTCGAATTCTCGATCGGCGACTTTCTAGCACCACTCACACAGGAAGGAAATATCAGGAAGCAATAATTTTCTTTTATTCAAAGTAGCCGTAAACCCACTTCTAAAAACGTCAATTTCAACGCAACAGCTGCATAACGAAGGGCTGAATGCTGCTGCACTAGGCTTCGTCGTGCTTCGACATATTGTACTGATACGTACAAACGTTTCGTATTAACTGGATTACACTTAACACACACACACACACACCGGCACCAGGGCGCAGGTTTACACAGCACAAACAGTTTCCCTTCTTTATTCTCAGTCTAGATACACATTTATGTGCGCTTGGAGAAAATTTCTCTGTGTACACAACACGAGCACATAGTATAGGTACAACGTGTTGTACCGATATAAATCGAACCCCATGCAACGTTATTACACCTAGTTGTCGTAGTTTAGTTGACGAATACCTACCGCGTGTCAAATTGAACATACCTAAATAACATTAATATCAATTAGGTTAATTCGCAGTGTAAACCGGCGACAGATGTCGGATATTGATCGATATTTATTGCTCGCCCGCGCAGACTTAGCGTGAAATTATTCCAGCGATAATTTAGGCGACCCGCAACGGTGTGTAATGTGTGTATGTATTACACGCCGTATGTATGCCGACCAAATTGTTACCCCATCACCCGCCACGTGGGTGGTGAGCGAGACGGAAGAGAAAAGAGTTTATTCGTCGACTGTATAAAAGCCATTTTTCATTTCTTTTCTCCTTTCTTTCAATCGGACGGATGAAAAAGAAAGAAGAAAGAAAAAATTCGAGAAAGGATCGCCTCATCCCCTATTCTGAAATCGGTGGTACCGAGCAAAACTTTTGTTACAGCAGCGGCGATTTCACTGTGCGAATGTAGGTACACAAATAGAGTTGAGAAAATTACATGGCTGACTCGTCAGCGACAGACTCTCGACCGAATAGAGAAATAAAGGAGGATGAAGAGTGAGGCAGAGACTTTCTTTAGTGTCCTGTCGACGCCGCGCCGTTCGGCCTCCCCTGTAATCTAGAAATCTATGATTCAACGCCAGTCACGCGTCCATAACATCTGTTCTATCGTATGTACGAAAAAAACGGAGAAAAACGGGCTCCGGACTGTATCAAAGAGTCAAAGGAAAAGTCCATTTTCCGAGAATAATACTCTCTTTCGTCCTGTTGGGACACCAGAGCGTAAGACAACCCCCTGCTGTGTAAAACGGCGGGCGCATGGCCGCTGAACCCGTGTCATGTCGCTCGGCGAACACACGCGTGCATTTTACAAGGTTTCTGTGTGTGTGTGTGTGTGTGTGTGTGTGATGTGTGGGGATGCAGCAATGCCTTTGGCCGCCAACCCGGCTGGACGGATAAACGATATTCAGAGGGGACACGCGGCGAATCGACTATCGGAAATAAAGAAGCAGAGGACGAGAGATAAAGAGAGAGAGATATATATATATATATACGTATATACGAAGGAAGAGGGAAACATACGCGGACCTTCCAATTTCCATTGGACCGAAACGTTCTTCAATGTATTCCGTCCGCATCGAGCTCTGACCGGATCCGCGATCCGACCTGCAGAGAATTGAATTTTACCGATTTCATTTGCCTGCGGACCCTATTGGAAAATTATCTTTCCGCGTAGGGTGTTTGGTGCCAAAGTAGCGTCAATTTCGCACTGATTCCTATGGCGACAGCCACGCGGTGCAATCGTGCCTGGTACCAAACGATTCCCGAGTAGGTACGACTTGACGTTTGCACGTTACCGCGTTATTATGAACCACTAAAACTTTCCAGGAGTAGGTGAACATCCTCGTGTATGTATATCCGTACACAAATCCACCCCCGATGGAAATCAGATATACCAGCGAGGTGCGGACGCGGCGGCTGATGCACTTTGAAGGGAGAAGCGTAGGAAGAGAGACAAAGAGGGAGGGGGAGGGGGAGGGGGAGAGAAATATGAGTGGAGAACATTTTGTCACGGAAGCATTAGACACTTCCTGGGAGGTTTGTTATAGGGTCCTCCTCGTGTGACGAATGTGGGAAGATACCAGAAATATGCGGCGTCGCATCGTTGCCTCGTCGTGTTAACAATGTTACAATGTTTAAAAACAATTTAGTCTCTTCTTCGTTCGAATGATGGTGTTGGAATTTTCCCCGCTGGAAGGAGTTCCGTTATTTTCTTCTGGAAATAATCCAACTCAACCGTCAGATTCACTTTACGAACAACAATCCTTAGATGCATTGTTAATAGAAACTTTGTGTACGAGGGAAACAATAAGTACAGATCTTTGGACTTTGGTGCAGTAAACCGGAAAGACGAGGAGCTGAGCAGATATAGGAATAGAAAAAAAAATAGCTAATTCGTATGTGGCTAGAAAAACAACCGACCATTCGAGTTCGGATGGAATGAATAATAAAGTGAAAAGTATAAACTGCGGAGACATGTTGATAGCGATGTGTCTACCAGTGGCAGGGAGTATATCTAATGGTAGGAAAAAAGTTCCATTCCAGTGATGAATGTTTAAAGCAGTGGTCTGTCGTAGTTGTCGACACATACTGGACGTCGGCATTCAATATTCCCGCAATTGCCGGGTAACGTCTCAACTATTCCAAGCATTTGTCATTCATTTATTTATTTGTTTTTTCTCTTTTTTTTTCTTCTCCTATTACTATTATTATCATCATTCTATTTTTGCCGATTAGTTTTGCATTTTTTACACGACGAGGGAGCAGCTGTTAATTCACAGTCAACGTATTTTGAAGCGAAAGAATTTTGAAAAAAAAAAGAAAGTTTTATACGCGTACAATATCCACGTCAGTTGCATTTATACGTTGTAGGTATGTTAAAGTACGTAAAGATATGTCGTGTAAAATGTGAGGCCGGCGAAGCGACGGATGGGGCTTTCGAAAAGGGGTGAACGAAGAAAAGAGTAGAGAGAAAAAAGTCGAGCTACATCGTCGCCGAGCCGAGACCGAGACCGAGACTAAATCTGTCAGAGATTACCAGCCTGCGAAGTGAGAGAAGAGCTCCGTTCGCTTCTATAGCGAGAAAAATACATACCACGACGATAACCGTTACCCGCCACGGAGTTCGAACAACAGCCAAAAACCCGTCCCGGCTCCGTCATCCCCTCGTCGTTCCTACTCACTTTCTCGAAAAGTTAATTACAAACTAGTACAAAATAAATATGCCACTTGCGTTCGCTCAGTTTTCGTCTGGATAGAAACGCTCTTCTCTCCCTTCACCTACTTCTTCACCCTTTAAATCTCCGTGAAAGAAGTAAAAATCCCTCACTTTCGCCCGATATCGTGACAGTGGTTTTCCACCGAAAAAAAAAAAGAAAACGAAATAAAATAAGTCATTTAATCGTTTTATTTTATTCTTCATTTTAGCAGAGTGCTCGTTGGCATCTGTTTTTATTTCGACAAACTTTATACCGAAATACATATCCTCTACCCTCGGGCCGAGGCCATATTCGATGCGATAATCTGCGCCCGTTCGTCTGTGTATCTCGGGGATGAATAATAGGTCCGCGATTTGTGGAGCTAGTGCGGCGGGTATCCGGGACAGTATATTTTATTTCAAGTCATAATTTGTAGGAAAGTGTCAACCGCTGCAGCGAAAACGATTGGAGGGATAATAAGCCATAAAGTCTGGTCGGTCATGGTGTCCATGCTAGCCGCAGGGACGCCCCCGATGTTGAGAGGATGTTATTGCCGGTGCTTGCTCGTTTGCTTTTTTCAAACTGCTAACGAGATTGTAAAGCGCACTGTCATACAATGGCGAATACACCCCCGATCGACGTGCGGTGTTTCAAGCCGAAACGGAAGGGCGTAATAACAATAACAACAATAACGTTATAAACGTAATAAGAAGAAAAATCCCGAAATCCCGTGCAGGTGATCCGGCTCCTGCAGTCTCCTTGATAAAGGCGGCTTTGCCTGGATTATGGTAGATTGCAAGGTCCCCTTGGATCCTGAACAAGGGAGCCGAGCTCTCCGGATCTCAAAGAGACACGTGTTCCGTTCTCTAGATCTCTCTTCTCGCTCTCCCCGTATATAGGCAGTGAAACGAGTCACGACACTTCTTAATGTTTATACGTGTATGATAAATTGAGCGTTGATAAAGAGCCGGCGAATTGGAAGCTCGACGTGAAAGCTCGACTTTCGGGACAAAGCGGGACAAGGGAGTGCGAGTCCTTGACTTCAGGCTAGGCGGCGTCTCCGTCCCTTGATAAAAGCAGACCACTCGTACGGCCTCGATGTGAGAAAAGAGAAGAAGCCCGTCTTGGGTCCGACGCGACGGCCTCTTCGTAGTCGCTGCATAGAAGAACCGGCTTGCGAAGCGTGGTAGGTGCGCGCTGAGCGTAAGGACTTTGGATGAGATTGTGATTAATCTAGACACGATTAAGACGACGACGACGACGAGGACGGTGAAGCCCTCGTGAAATGATCAAAGCACGAAGAAGAGAAAGAATTGTATCTGATGACGTTAAGCGAAACGTGAAGTAAGGACGATTCAACGAGACGAAAACGAGACGCAAGGGAGTGACCCGCTACCTACCGCAATCGTAAACAATAATGGAAGTATGGAAATGTAAATGATCAGCAGATATCCCTGGCAACCCCAGCATTCATCCCGGGATGGGTTTTATGGGTTTGGGTGCGATGAGGTATCCTCGTCAACTGCGGCCAAGCATGGGGATCGGCAGAGACGTACCTACTCCTCCGATATAATAATACTGTCCGTTTTACACCCGGATGCATAACGGTGCTGGAGTTAGATCTCCGCGGCGTTTTGGCGTCCGAGTCCGCAGCGAGATCTTAAGGCCATTGTGAGTAAGGAGTGAACGGGGCCAGGCTGCCAGGGTGTACAATGAGTGCGCGTTATCATAAATAAAGACGGACTAAATTAGATTTTGAAATCAAGATGGCGCCGGTATTGTCTTCGGCTGAAGCCGAATTAATTGGATTTCGCAGAGCCAACTTTGCTCCCGCACAGTCTCATTCCACCGCCGCGTCGGCTGTCTCCTCCTCTGCCTCGCCCTCCTCTTCGCTCACCTCTGATTATGCTGCATTTTCTATGGCCGACCGCTGAATTCGGCGCCAACCGACCCCTCCCCCCCCCCCCCCCCCCGTTCAACGATCGCGAGGGTTCAAGGGTTCCTAGGGTAGACACGAGGGTCGTTAACGGATCTCCTCCGGGTCTGAGCCAGATGTAAGGACAAACAAACAGTCAGTGATGAACCAGCCCCTCCCGGATCTCTGCCGCCGCGTTGTTGTCATGTACGTACGCCCCGATTCCTCAACACCGTCTACGAGGCCGTCGCAGACCGACCCCTTTAGCGCTCTTTCAAGGAAACCCCGAAAGTCAACCGGCCAAGAACACCCGATCCCAAACCCTCCGGGTGAGCATTTCAATTTCGCCCAGAAACCGCATGACTTCCCAAGTTCAATTTACCCCTTTCAACCGGCGAGGAGGAGCGCAAGTGGTCTGCACTACCTTTTGACCCATGCGCTCCTGCAAGATCGTTCAAGGCAAATAAATAAGACGCGATATCCGGTGCAGACATACGTATATACTTACGCCGCGGGCGCAATGAAAGTCGGATCGTCATGTTTAAAGGGAAATTCATTTCATCATCCGAAGCTGAGCGCGAAACTTACCCAAGTAGCTGCTTGTAGTTACAGTGTATCTTGGAAACAATTTGCCGTATATAATGCCAGTGTGTAACGGAGGAGCGATGTAGGTACCTGTGCGGCATCTTGGAAACTCAGAAGTTGCGATACACAGGAGATGGGTTGACGACTTCCTGCGGTTCACTTCGCCTTGTAATCAGGCCTGCAGCGATTACCCGGAATCCGGTCAATTGATGTAGAATTTCCGGCTCTTGTCGGCGTCACACCGTTCCGAAATTATCCTCGTCAGACGACCATCGAGTCCCTTCGCTCTTCGCTGCTCCCTGAGTCCGCGTTTCGCATCAGGGATCAAACAGGAATAAAAAAACAAATAGTTACGAACGCGATAACGAGATGAGACGCAAAGGGAAGAATCGCACTGCTCGAGCTGCAAATTCCACCGACATGCGACAGACCAAGCAGCCTTTTTGATACCAAAGGAAGCAGGTTGACCATTGTGCAGTCAACGGCAGACGCGATGGAAGATTATCGCACGCAAGAATCGGCCCATTATTCAAATACCTTGGTTGGACGTTGTATCGCCGGTTTTCTCTCTCTCTCTCTCTCTCTCTCTCTCTCTCTCTTGTTCTTCGCCCGCGAGAACTGGGTAAAGATCAAACTGACAAGGGACGGCTGAAAATGGGTAGGTACCTACCTACAATAGTCTTTACAGGCGGGATGTGGGTGTCCCGCATGCAGCACGCATAAGACTGTCATGACGGCGGAGAGAAATGCGGGAAAGGGAGGTTAGGCAGGGAGAATCGCAGAGAGATCCACGCGGATGGGGTGAAGCGAGGGTGGCAGGGACTGAGTGGTTCCGAGTAGCTTCGCTCTGCTCCGACGGTATTAAGATTAGCACAAAGCACTACCAACCAGCCCATCGGCCCACACCGCCATGCGCCAAGGGAAGTTCGGATACGCGCACGTATATACATGTATACTCGATGGCATAACCTCTGTACGCGTTATCTGGCCAGACGCAAAGTTGCGCCGGTAATTTGCGGCGTTCCTGCAAATCTCGAAGCCCCAGCCTTTGTCAGAACGCCAGAACTGGCATGTTCGGCGTATCATTATCGTCGGACACGGGGCTGCAGGTCTGACGGACCATGTGGCCTAGGGGCTGGAGTTAAACATCGGCGGCGTTAAATCACCTCGAAAAAATTCCCTCGCCGGGGGAGGGAGGGGGATTAGAAGAGTGGGGGAAACGCGGCACGACGAGTCGTTTGGAAAGGTTCCACGGATTGATCGTCACTGCGAAAATAAAAGCAGGATTTGGCAGCCGCGGTAAACTTTGCGAGTTTCAACCCCTTAGCACGAGGAGTCAACGACAATGGTTGTTAATCTTTTTTTTCTCGTTTTTTTTTTTTTGTTGAGCTGCTCCTGCGGGACGCGGGTACTCTTGAGATGTTAATCTGGAACGGGGAAGTTCCTGGCACTCGATGATAGGGACGGGAGGGTTCCCACTGATCGCGACTTCCCCAGAAAACCAACGAGAGGGTTATAATCCGGTGGACTGGAAGCCAGGACCGCCATGTAATTCGCTCTCGCGTCTTTGTAGTAGGCGTCTCTGCACCCCATCGCCGAGATTATTTACCCCAAGGATTGCCGCAGCCACCTTGCGAATCACGCTCGAAACCGCTCCGCTGATTTGGTTTGAATCAAGTCTGTGGAAGGAGGGGGTGTAGGAGAAGGTCAGAAAAATGAGGGGGAGGAAAAGAGGGCGTCGTGTGGGCGGGACGAACACTTTGCCAGACGACAAAGTCTGAATCTAAACTCCGGTGGAAAAACTGAGCCACGAAATATCTCCGATAAAGCAAGGAAATTTCTCATACACTTTACATATATGTATAAGACTACTTTACGTGATTTACGCCGTTAATTTTTCCGGATCAGTTGTTGATGCGCTGAAAAACCGAATAAAATGATAATTTAATGAACTCAGGACATTTGTTTAATCGATAATAATTATTCCCAGATTATCTGCGTTCCCCGATCAATTCCATTTAATGGAATGTTCAACAGCCTCGCTCGATGTTTGGTAGATCATACGTATATATATATATATATATATATATATATATATATATGTATTTACTTGCATGTGTAACCAGTTCAATTTATACGCAAAGTTTTAATTGCTTTATTGATTACTGCCCGATCGAAAGATACCGCTGCAAGGGCTTATCTAGACATGTGATCGAGTTCCGTACGTATGTCAAGAAAGTCGTCACGTTATTCTTAATCTCATTTCACTATCTGGCATAATTACTGTACACCCGCCTGCCCGGAAAGCGAGAGAATTATTCTAGACGTCAACTTGATGGTTTTTCTCTCTTTTGTTCCAGGTACGTACGTCAAGTTTTGTTCGCCGTTACATCTCAATTGACTTCGTTAAAAACGAGTGAGTACCTAAGATTATGTGAACAAAAGAAGGGAATTCGAACACAGGAGTACCGTGCACCTGAAAAGAACGATATCTACGTCGCAATGTCGCAATAAGCATGTAGAAGTAGACACGTAGCGAATAGGCGAACACATGAATACGGGCTTCCGGTCTTGGATCCAATCCAGATCTCAGCCCTAAGGTTTAATTCAGTTCGTAGGATCGACTTCAACAGCGGCAAGTCAATCGGATAAGACAATCTCAATAAAATCGATTATATGAGACGCTGTTTAAGCCAGGATCCTTGGGGGATCTCGGTGAAACCCAGCAGATATCACGGAATCGCACCAACGGATGTGAGCTAGTTGGCACTGTGAGAGGGTAAATGAGAGAGTGAGAGAGACGGATGTAGATAAAGCTGAGGTTCAGCGAAGGACGAATCCTCCCAATTCGGCGCAGCTCGAGTAATTTACAATTCTCCTGGTTATGGAAGCTGAGGTTAGGCTTAAGAGGTAACCCAGTCACCTCTCTCTCTCTCTCTCTCTCTCTTTCTCTCTCACCTTCTCTTCCTACATCCACGTCTCTCTTTCTTCCTTCCTTCCTTCCTTCCTTCTACCATAAAAACGAAGCCGGAAACACCACTGTCGACAAAATCCAATGCGCATCTGCACTATCCCACACGTGTCACAAATTGTATCGACCATACATAACGTATTCCGGCTGACTGTGCGGAGATGCGCATCTAATGATATTCGGCCTCAAGGTCTGCTGGGGCTACAGGTGAACACGGGCGTGGGGTTCGAGGGCTGATGAGGGTTGGCAAAGGGCGACGTTAACCGGGCTGCCAGCTTGCAGACGAGGCCAGGTTCGCTTCCTTGGTAAAGAAGTTGTAAAACGAGAAGAATTATAGATAACGAGTTTCAAAGTTTGGCGGTGGCTTCAAGCCCCCCACCCTTCTCGTCTCTGTCTCGACATTCTCTCTCAGCCTGGTTCCGTGTTTTTCGCCCCTTTCCTCCCCACTGATTCATCCCTTTCCACCCGCCATCGCTGCTTCCGCTTCTGCTTCTGCTTCTGCTGCAGGCACATGCAAGGCGATGAACCTTGAACCGAGCGGTGATAGAGAGCGCGAATTGAGTTCGTTTAAAAGTGGAGGCGATGAGGAGGTGGAGAAGAAGTGGAAAAAACATGAGCCGGCTTGTTTCACCCGACGCGCTCTTTCCGGCCGCAAATTCCACCCTCTTTCTACCCCCGAACACGCATCCTTTGATCAGACCCTTGGGGGGTTCTCCTTTCTCCTATTTGCGCCCCTCGCCCGCTTTCTCCTTTCTCTCCTCGGTTTCCTCGTCATGACCCAGCGTGCTCCTGACGGCGTTCACTCCACGCCGAGAACAGGCTCGACTCTCTCGATTCCAACGTGTATGTACTGTAAACGCGGTGCGTCACCTCAAACAGACTTGAGGAATGAAACAGCTTAACAGCTTTGCCTAGCCGAGTGGCTTTCCTGCAGGTACACTAGTGCGGAATTAAGGTGCTTTCAAGCCTCCTCCCACGGTTCTTGGAATTTATAAACACACCCTTCATGCCTCAACGTGATACTATGAATTATTGAATACACTGGCTTGTTCACCCCGGAATTGGATGCTGGCGGAAATGGAGATGGACAGACTAGATGCACTCTCACTTTTGTCATGAGATTATACACCCGGTTACAAAGTTTAAACAGGGTTTTCGGTTGGAGCTTACAAAGCTCGCTGCCATACTTACCCTCTATGTTCCAAGATTTGTACAAGTTTTCGACCCGCGATCAGTCATCGTTTTTTCATGCTTCACCCCCCGAGTGATCTTGGTTATTAATTTATTTACACTGGCTCGTTTAGTTTTGACAAGCCGAAGGAAAATGACCGGGTCGTAAATATGAACCCGACCAAGCACGACGAGTCGAGGCTCCGGGGCCCGAGGAAGTGGCTTTTTAACTTCTAGGACTGAGTAATAAAAGTATAGTAACGTCAAGTAACGAGACCAATTTATACATTCCGTGTAGGCCCAGTCGTATTTCATTTTTAATCGCGGCCCTGCGAGCTGCCCCGGGATACCGAAGGTGTTGCTGCTTCTCTTATACCTGTTCAACACACTTGTGGACGCAGAAGCTTTGTGTGCCCCAGAAACTCGAGCCACCCGTATTCACCCGTAACAGAGTAAGTTTTCGGGTCTGAATATATTCCATCTACCTGCTTCATTATCCAATGCCTTTCTTGGAAGTGAACCGTTTAACCAAGACAACGCACCAGCGCAGCAGTCTTACTATCACGCATCAGAAATTTCTGTTCCATGTAGTCCTCTTTCGGGTATCTTTCAAGGATCCGAACCTTCTTTTCTATCCTTCATTTACTGGAATAATTTAAGAATATTTCGAAAAGCAAAACTTATTGTTGACGAATAGAAGTAAAAGTATGGCTGAGTGTGTATATATGTTTATTCTTACCCTTGAAAAGAGTGTATTTTTTAGAAGTGGTTTTGTGCTCCTCGGGCTTTCGCCTCGTACAAAAAGCTCGACACTCTCACGTCGTGTATAAATAAGTATAAATATCGATACACCGAAGCGTCTGTAAGAAGACCGTACGAGTGCTTTGAAACGTGACAAAGGAATTCTTAGACCAAAGATACATGATGTATCTGTATACCATATACTCATACAGGTATCTGACTAATTCACAACGTCAGTCTATTTGTTCGATGAAAATGTGGCAAAAGAAGAAAAGGAGGCTCGGTAGGATGGATAGGTGCACAAAAAAACAAGTCAGGACGATTCCTTCCTTCGTGTATACCTATAATACATTGTGTAATATATAATGTATAATTATAATAAAAGAGAAAAAGAGAAAGAGACTGTCAACCGATAGGAGACACGGATTGTTCCCATCTTTTCTTCCTTTTCAATCATTTATCGAACTTTTTCACTTCCTCCAAGTTCACTCGACTAGACGTCGTCGCCCCGGGTAGTGTCCTCGTGATGACACAACCTACCTACCTACCTACCTACCTACCTACCCTGCACTGCACGGCACGGCACGGCTCGGCTGTTTCTATTTATTCGCAATTATACGAGGGAACCGCGACACTCGTGGGACACGCGTCGAGCTGCGGCAGTTTCGTTTGTTTAGCTTCGGCCCGGCATCCCGAATGCAGGGGAGAAACCAAGGGACAGAGATACATCGCCGGGTTGATTGACGGGTATTTTTCTCGAGTGGGCAGACGGGCCGGGTGGTGGTACATGCTGCCGGAGAGAGCGCCGCTGAGGGAAATTGTATTGTTGTATCAGGATGTCGGACGAATCCGTATGTACACCCCGAGCTTTCGTCAGATTATGGAAATTCACCAGCGGATTTGACGGCCGTCCGATTGTCTGCTGCAACCGCCCTGCAGCAACGCTTCGATTTCTCTCTTTCCTTCGGTATATATGTGTACCCGCTCAAGAGCCACGTGTACCGAATTTAGCCAGAATCCCGGTATTCGTTGGCATAGAGTGTTATTACGATATTTCGTTCCCTTCGAATCTTCTTCTATTCACCATGGAATTCTGACGATGATCGTATAATCCGGATGTAAACATTATCCACTTTTCTCTTGGAAAAAAATTTCTTTGTATAACGTCTGCCAAAGTTTCTGCCTGATATGCAGAAATTTTGATTTTCCTCTTTGTCTTTTTCATACACCTCGTCTACTTCAGCCGTTTGCAATACAGTTAAATCAACTCAGCACAACATTTTACAGTACCGAAATTGAACCGCACTTCACCGCTGTCCGATGTTGCTATTTTTCACGGATTAGCTACTGCGGTGGTTGCGAGTGGTCGATTCCGACAGGAATGCGAGTACGATGGCTGTCGAAGGCACGTGTGCGTTCAACGAGGTTGGAGGGCCGCCGGGAACGGAGAGGAAAGCGGAACCGTTTGCGGTTGAAACCGCAGCCGGCAGGCGCGAATTGCCTGGGCGAGTGGTCGCGGAACATCCGGTCGGCATGTTTGTAGAATAAACAGTTTTATCATACCGACGACAAAACCAGCCTCGACGAGACTCTGCGTCCTGTCTTTTCCTTCCCAAAGTTTAGTTCAGGAAAAAGAGGATATGAAACGAACGAGATTAAAGCTGATTGTGAATATAACGGATCCTTCACACTCTTATCGCGTGGACGGGCGCGCAAAACGAAACGAACTGCAGCATGTCAGAAGAAAAGACATACATACCAACACGTCTCCATTTCCATCGAGATTACGAACGTATGCGCATTCCCGGAAAAGGTTAAGCCTGAAACGAACGAGTGAAATGCATTGCAACACATTTGCCTTCATAAATAAAGATTCGCAGCTCGACGTGTCAGAGCTATAGGTATATGCTGCAGGCTCTGCGGCTTTAGTGATATAGGTAGTAAGAGGGAAGATCGTCGGAGTTTTTCACAGATCTGCATGCCGGTAAAATTTTACAGAGTGACTGCGTAATGCGGGTAATACCAACGTTTTCAAAACCATTTTCTCATACCCGATATCCGAAAAGTGACGTGCAGGTATTTGAGCATGAAAGTCGGAGGAATGTTCCAGCGAACCTCCGTCGAACATTTTCCCTCAGTTTCTGACAATCGTTTCACCCGATTCTCTTCTTTCTCCTTTCTTCTTCCCACCTATCCCACTCCGTATCGAATGATTTCTCATTCCGAGTGTATCTGTGAACACGGATCACCGCGCGTCGATCATGCGGCTTAAATCGCGCGTCTCGAATCAGCCGTTGGTCTCCGTTTCCTTCCGTCTTTCTTTCCTTATTCCTGCCCCTCCACCCCTCGAATGATATTTCACCGCTATCGCTTTCGACACGGAGTGTTCCATTGGGTCGTTTATGCAACAAAATACGAAGCAAGGATATTCCGTCTTCCATACCTACTTTGTACAACCTGACATGTTTCACGCGATATACACACAGCGACAACTTCCGGAGGTATCATCGCCCGTCGTCGTCACTCGTTGGACGGTTTCAAAACTCGTGGAACCTCTTAGCCGACGAAGAAGATCTCTGGAGGGTAGTGGGGGGGAGGGAGGTGAGCTGCAGCAACGCGGGGTGAAAAACGGCAGCCACGTACCAAGTCTGCCTCCGTCTCGGCTTTGCCAAGAAGGAATTATGGTTTCACCCTCCTCCCTTTGCCGGAGCTAGGTTGCCTGCCTTTTGCCTCTGATCAAAGGAACCTGCAGCCTAGATTATGCCGAGACAACTTATTACCCAGTAGCAGAGGAGGAGCCGAGGGTTGTTGCACAGCCGAGTGCAGCATCCCTCGCCTGATGTCGCAGGTTCCAAGCGGGCATCGAGTCGTCCTAGCTCCTTCCGTGTTCCCAGCTCATCCTGCTTACCGGCATTTCCGAGTCAGGAAGTTCCGAACGTTGGACTCTTGTCACCGAAAGTGCACATCAAGTTGATGTGACCGCGAGGGTTGGTCATGATACTGAAATTGGTTACCTTTCGCATGAACCAACTTCCGGTGTACATTACGTTTTACCTTTTTCGACGTAGCTACATTTCAAGGGCCAAAAGGCAAATCGACGATATGATAAACAGAGGCATACGGGGTGGATAATGGCAAGTGAACAAAGGTCTTCACCGTGTCCATTGTGGTTTCGAGAGCTCTGTGTGCGCGAGGACAGCGTTCTGTTATACCTATGTAAATGATAAGTACGCGTTCTCTGTAGGCGTTTCGTAGCGGGACCGCATAGTTTGTTATAACAACGTAGGTATACGTACGTACACGTATAGTGGAACGACGAGGAGCATTGATTTCACGTCAGTGACACACCTTCTCGTCACACGCCCCCCCCCCCCTCCCCCCTCCACCCCCGTCACCCCCATTCCGCCTCTCTTTATCCTCATCTGAAACCACCGCAACGTCCCCTGCTATTACCGGTGGATCGGGCGCTAACGCAAACACACGCGTCGTCCGCACACATTCCAGGATAGCAACGTCGACGAGCGAAGACTGCGCTTCGACCACTCGTCCGTCGGTGGTTTTCCTCGCTCCCCGTTACCATTCATTCTCCCTTATCCTGCCGAAGGACGACGATGACTAAACCTCCTCATGTACGTGTGGGTACACTGGTACTGCATGTCCACGTGGTCACCTTACTCCTTATTTTAAGCCTCCTTCAATATTCCACCATTATTATTTCGCCAGACATCCGTCGTTGTATCTCTTCTCGCGCAAGTAGAATGAAACAGAGTGTTTGCCCAGCCATTGCTGCTGCCACCGTGCAACGCTGAAGATCGCATTTCCGTCCGATAGTTTATAGACAAAAAAGAAAAGAAAATTAAGAACGTAAAGAAAGTCTCGAGTTGAGGTTCGTCTATGATCGTCAGGACGAGGATCCATCTTCATCGACGCGACGTCTCGCCTGTACATAACGGACACTCTGAGGATCGATCCGTCGCACTTTCATCAAGACTTCCGAGGCTAAAAACAAAGCGACGCACCCTGATACTCCACCGGGTTTAAAAACACCTTTAACTTCTGTAAAACGATAGGTAATTAGAGTTAGTCGCACGGAATTCTACGTGATCGTCTCGCTCTCGAGCCGCGTGCAGCAGAAACGAATCCGATAAAACGCTCCATCGGCAAAGAGTGATTAAAATCAAACATCTTTCCGACCCTCGCCGACCAGTTGCGCAGCGTGATGGGCTTGAAAATATGAAGGGCAGCCCATCGTCAGTCCTGGCAGCATCCGGTCGTCGGTGATGTCGAGGACCCGCCCCCGGCGGCACTCCCTGCAGGGCTCGTCACCCTCGCCTCCCCCCCTTGACCCCGGAAGCCCGGAACGCGGAACCACCGAGCTCTACCATAAAGAGTGCGGTACACTGGCTCTCGAGGGAAGTACCTTCCCTGTAATTAGTGTCTTCGCTCGCCTCTTTGACGGAAAGCGAGCGGCCGCAGGGCGAGGGCGACGCACCGGAAGCCGGCTGCTAACAGGTCCTAGACAAACCCGGTGAATTGGCCTCCCAGCATCAGCGCCTATGTATGTGTTCCTGGTCCGGAGACCCGCCCCCGCGTCTCAAAAGGAACTTATTTTACTCTCGGACAGCTTTTTGTCTCCTCGAAGATCGAGCCCCTCTCACCTATTCTATTCCTCCGGTCTGTTTCCGCCTCCATCTCCGACGCAAGAAACTCCTCCGCAGCTTCCTGGTCCGATCGATGGTTTTATTTCTCTCCTTATTCTCCCCCCCCTTTACTCTATCCTTCCTTCCTTCCTTCCTTCCGCCGCACTTTTTTTCCACCTCTATTTTTATCACGGTGATCAATACGATCCTTGAAACAATGGACGGTCCTATTATCCATCGATGTGTCTTCCATCCGTTCTATGAGAGGAGAGAAAGAGTCGTCCTCCTACGCACGTCCACTCCCAAGTGTCGGACCACTTGGCAAAAGATTAATACACGCGGCATTGCGGGAAGTGTCTCAATATTGTTCGTTTCAAACTGTATAGTTTTTGTTTTGGTACATTTTGTTTTTATGTTTTTTGTGCCCTTCGACTGCGTGGATGGCGAAAGATTGAAGAAAAACATTGCACCGCGTGGCGGTTTGCTTCCGGTACTCTTGCACAGGAGGCAGCGGAAGATGAATAGTCGAGTGTTAGGTACAAAGCTCGGGACGAAGATCGGTTCGAGGTATAACACACACCGTCTGCGATGCATCTGGAATGCATCTGGGGCCTGTCTGCTGAGTTTCCACTATTTGCCATAGTTCGACTTCGCGTGTGTCGACAACCAGCGAGGCACCTTCTGCGGGCTCCTTCTCATTTCCATCTTCCCCGATGGTGGTGGTGGTGGTAGTGGCAGGGTGAGCGGCTGATGCTGCTTCTGCTTTTGGTCCTGCTTCTGCTGCTGCATGCACTGCTATGTAGTAACCGTGCGAGTCGTGGTGAAGTAACGTAATAAAATTGGATCGTAAATTTCCGAATTGAAGAAATAGAATAAATTTTACGGCACCACCTCTGTGCCGGCTCAGGTTTTCTTGAACGGAAATATTATATTCATGTCTGCCGTGCATGCAGCGCGTGGGTGAGCCAATATTGGAAGACGGGCGCTACTTTTTTATCGCCCACCCCGAACCGTCCCGAGGTGGTGAAAATAAACTGTATCATCCGGAGATTTTCAACGCCCATTATACGCGAAACTCACCCCATTACCGAATGTGATATTCACAGGTAGATTTTCCGCGCGTTGATTCAGGAGGGGGAGGGGGAGAAGGGCGAGGAATACTCCGGAAAGATATGGGTAATAATTTGCTAGCGATTTCTTCCCGTCGGAAACCAAGCCGTGATTCTTCGCCCCAAAGAAGTCTTCTGCCCTCGGCGCAAGTCGGCGATTACGCGTCACGAGAGGGACGAGCGGTAATCACGCAGCTCGTCATAATTAAGGACTGTAAGGAGATCTCCCGGTGTTTTGTTGAATTCAAAACGACAACAGAGAGCGAGGGGATGCAGGGGTCGTCGGGTCGGGTTGATGCCTCTCTCCCTCTCCGTGCTTCTCCTCTTCACCCCCGCAATGGCGAGGAGAAACGAGACGAGAACCCGGAATTAACCGAGGGACCCGCGCCCCGCTCGGCGTCTAGCTTAACAATTATTACGTTTCCTTAACCGTGAACGACGCCACACTGTCTCGTCCTCGGTACTGAGAAGGGATGAAACGAGCCGATCGCATCGCCTGGAGAACCGCCCTCCTTCATCAGGCTCTCCCTCGGTATCGGGGCACGCCCTTCTCTTAACGAGTTTTCAAAATCTCTGCCAAAACAACCCAACGCCGATGCTTCCCTTGATGCGGACTCACGTGCGGCATCCAATTAATACTTATCGCTCAGAAATTGACTGATAGTTGTTGCTTTTGCCTATGGTTCGTGTTTCTCCGTCGCGATTGTTTTGATAAATAATTAAACCAAAACTGCAGAAAGTTGGACCAGAAATTTTCTCGAGGTGTCTTATCGTAAGAAAAAATAAAAGGATAAAATAAACGAGCTAGGATTCGAATTTACGGCGGCCGAAATCCAAGTATGGGGGAAATATTGTAAAAGAATTTTTCACACTAACAACACGTGACAATAAAAATATATTTAGGTCGAAAAATGATCAGTCACGAAAAGAAAGCCAAAGATCCGTTGAATCCGAAACACAATGTCTACTGAAATAAAATCTGGAAGGCTCAGCTTTCTGATTGTGAGTCCGGCTCTATTATATCTTGATGGGAGACAAATTCCTGACCGTGCGTCCCGGAGTCTCTAAAGCCGTAAACGTATTCAAACGATAATTGATATCCTCTCCTTAAATCTAACGTCTTCATCTTTCGTTTCAGTAAGCGACTGTTTCGCCCCTTCTCTCGATGGTCCGGTGACCCCGAAAACCTTCGGGACTCCGTCGCTCCTTCCCTCAGTTCCTCCCGATCTTTTAGATTGTATCGCTTCAGAGAAGCCGGAGAGAGCGGTGCCGGTACAGTCCGAGAAAATTAACGACGCAATCAGCATGACAGTGCTCGACTCATCTCGCCTTTCCTATTGACTACTTTTTCTCAACCGTCGCTCGCGACCCATCGCGATGTCCCGAAGGAGAAAAAGGGAGAAGTTCTCGACCGCAAGGAGACGAGAGGAGACGGAGCCTTGTATACATATAATACAGTCAGAGGCTGTTATCTCTACTGCAGCGAACTCGGCTCGTGTCTATTTCACTGACTAGTTTCTGGCTATTAGTCATCCTGTAGAAAAACCGAGCTGCGTCTATCACTGATTCTATGGGGATTTCTTTCTACGCGCCCCCGCGCCGGCGCGGCTTCACAAGTGCATTTCGAAGTGTACCCTCGACGCCACGTTCTCGGACCAGTAATCACATATTCCAGTACTCATCTTTCTCGAGAGGATGAAAAACTGCCGAAGACAGACGGACAAAAAGGGCGGTAACAGAGGGGGCGGGAGAGGGTGAGGGGGTTGGCGCGAAGAAGAGCATCGTAATCAGTTGAACGAAATTAATCCAGAAGCCATAAGCGACGCGTTGTATCATGTAAGCTGCTTGCTTATCTCCGACACTCCCGTGCCAAGCAAGCACCGTACTACAAGCATTAAACGTTATCCGAGCTTCATTAAGGCCAGCCGTTCACCGTCTAGCCATTAATTACATCGTAATCATATTATTTTGCAACAGACGCGTGAGTGATCTGATTATTTACGATCGTGCAACAGCTCTTCGTTTATTTCCACGCTTTAACGCGAAGTGCACAAGCCCAAAGGTGCTTACGTGCATCCATCCACCTTGAGTGAAAAATTAGTTACGTGTCTTCGCGATGGTTCTCGATCACCTTACGTAAGTCGGAATTAGCAAGTGGATCAGTTTCAGGTTCTTTGATCTTCGAATGTTGAGAGGAAAAATATTCCTGCTACTCTAGAAGATCGTTGTTGTTCTCGGTTTACTCTAGAATTCAATTAGCCCATCAAGCCGTAACAACCATAACGTAAATGCAACATTTTTTCATAGCTACTGGATTCTCATACGTATTACGGAATTCTGCAAACTACGTCAGGGTGAAACAGGATCAATAAATATTCCCGATCATTGATCAAACACAATATCGATATACGCAAGTCAATAGCATCGCTATTAAGATAAAATAAAATACTGATATATAAGACTGTCAAAAATTCCCGCAATCAACTGCTGCATCCGAAGAATCTTAAAACGCTGATGACGTAGGACCAGATTTATTTTGTTTATTTTCCGGTAGTCTGCGAAAACACGTTCAACGATATACTGTCCAAAAAAGAAAGAGAGCGTTGCTTTTGAACGACAACGATTGCGTTGGGGGGATATTTCGGCATCCCCGGAAAACATCGTAAACAGAAACGACACCATGAGCGGTGTCTTTCCCAAAGCTTGGGGGCGGGTGGTTCGTCTTTGGCTTTATTGAATTCCAATTGTATATTTTCCCCGCCTCCTTTCCTCCATCCTCCGTTTCACTTTCTTCCACGTCTACCTTCTTTTTCCGCACTTTATCCCTCCCTCCCTCCCTCCCTCCCTCACCCCACCGTACATGAATCCAAATTTATTTATTGTCTTTTGTAGTATTCATGCGCGCGCGCGGCTCTCCTTTACGACGACGCGACGGTCTAAATCTATCTCAAAGCCTTCCTCCAAAGCACCTTACATCATTCGCGGCGTGAAGTAGGCATCAAAGAGGACGCTCCGTTCGTTCTATTCTCCCTCCTCCCTTATTCGAAGAGAAAATTTCTCTCTTTTCTTCTACCTTCATCGGTGCTGGCCTATCGACTGCCCCCAGAATTCGGCCTCGCTGTTCAGACAAATTGAGCGTGTGCCCCCCATTGTGATCACCAGTCCCGCACTTGACCGTCAGGTCCGATAACTCGGCCGACAAAACAGGGCCCTGACTATCATTGCAGCAGCACGTTGCTAGTCTGCCACCGCCGTCGCGGTTGATCATTAATCAAGAGATCTCTCCGAAAAACATTAACTCATTCTGACAAGTGCATCTGGGCTGGGGTGAATCCTTATACTCCACTCGAGTGAACGCGGCGCCAGCCTCCGGGTTTCAATGAGGGAAGGGAACGGACCTCCGGCGAAGGGGTCCGGGGATTTTTCGGAACGAAAAACTTAGCGGAATCCTTAAACGTGAGGGTAGATGGGACTGCGTAGAGCACCGCGCGTCGTTTTTCTCCAAGGATATCGGTACAAAGTAAAAGCGACGAGCCTTTAACCGCCTTTTCTCGCTCGGTTCTCAAGTGAGAAACGATTCTCACCGTCACATTATATTACAGGATACCTATATAGTATAACGGAATACGATCAGTTGACGGAAAAGCAGACAGCGGAGACCTTTTAGCCTGGTAGATAAAGTTAACTATGGTCCCGTAAAACGATATATAACGTTCTCTCTGGAGAGGAGGAAAATACCTGTCCACCGAACGGTTATCTTCCGAGCTGCGAGTGTGCGGGTCTGGATGTGGACGTGGACGTGGACGTGGACGTGGATGTCGATGACGGTGTGCGGATCCGCGTTACTCGCACGAAGCTTAATTAAATCCCGTAAAAATGAGCGCAGTAATCATTTTTATACGCGCGCACATCTACCCGGTAAACTTGCGAACGATATCGCGCCAACTTATGAGCCCCCGTATAAGCTTGTTGTTCCAATTTCCGATCGGTTAAAATGAAATGGATCGCAATAACGGTTTGAAAAATCATTTTCAATATTACATGTATAATTAATTTAATATTTAAGAAGTGCGCGATCTCGTATCGTGAACTTCGCTGTAACGCAAGACTCGAATATTATTCGGCAATTCAGTTTCTTGATAGAAATCCGGCAAAGAAATATTTGCAGTTACCGCAAAGTGTTCAGAAATTGGTTAAAATCCATCACATAGAAAAAAAAGTAATTCTCGTGAGTATTTCAACCATGGTGCAGCATTTTACGACATTTAATCAAACGCTGACACCCCGAGAAACAGGCATAGATCTATATATGTATATATCAAAGGAGTTCTGGGGCAGTATAAGTATATGAAGCGGGACTAGAGACGCGTGGATCTTAAGGGGGACTATGGCAATAAAATACGATAAATTCAATGGGGGTTGGTGCCTGTCGAAGCGGTATTATTACGTCCATTGTATGTATACCCCTGCAGCATCGATTTGAACGCGTTTTAATTCTCATATATCAGCGTCTCTCGATGCCCCGCGTCCTCTCTCATTTTCTCTCTCTTTTCGCCCTCTCGCGTCTTGCCTACCCTCGTTTATTCCTCTCCCTATTTTTTTTCTTCTTCTTCATCTTCTTCATCTTCATCTTCTTCTTCTCGGTCTTCCCCCCCATGCAGCTGAGGAGGAGCCGGCGAGACACGCGGCTTCCTCAGCTATATTGGATCGGTTTGCACGCATATAAATCAGCGAAAGAATATCTTCGCGCGTGGCTCAGTTGACGTGTGTATATACGTATACTTGCATCTGTATACGAGAAACACGGAGCGAGCCAAGGCGAGGATACGGATTCCTTTCTACCTATCGATTCGCTCGATTTGCGGCTCAATTCTATCTCATTTTGTTCAAGAAGTTGTTGCATCTACACGCGTATGTCTGTCGATATGCGTTCCAATATATACGCGGGCATTCCTCTTGCAGCGAAGTCGGCAAAATAAATAAATAAATAAATAAATAAATAAACCGATCGATATAGCAATCAATTTTCCAAACATCTAGTCAAATTCTCTCTAAAAATATTGAACAAAACCTCGTGGTAACGTCGTTGATTCAAATACGAGAGATTATGAAAAACCGATTTATCCATAGACTGTGATTAGCAATTTTCTATCATTTAAATTTAAAAGGATCGTCAATAAGAGGATGAACAACAAACATAATAGATAGAAGAATCATTTTGCGTGTAGGGGTGAAATTTTGTTGTACATTGTAGCAAATGGCGAATGTACTGCGGCAGAATAAAAAGAAATTAGAAAGAAAAAATGTTTCTTTATTTCACGATTCAACATACGAAATAAAAAAGAAATGAATTGTGCGTGTATCCCGCGTACGACATACGAGAAAATTGTGCACGCGGTGTTCGACCAGCGGAGTTTATTATTCCATTGACTGATCGCAGGGGCGGGAGTCTCGCATTGTGGGCAACTGAATTTAATATAACGAATATCCATTAATATTAATGCTCTTGTAACTTTGAATTAGCATAGAGGTGCATTGTCACCGTAAGGGTGCAGCGGGGCAAGGGGTGTTTCACAACGGTGACACGGTCGAGTGCGTCGACGGTATTCTGTAACGTTAGAGAGAGATGAAGAAGAGGGGGATGAACGCGTGTCTATGTACAAGTACCACACCAATGACGGGAGAAACCCTTTCTCCCTTCCTCCCCTCCTTACCCCTTCAATCATTTCATCGGGATGAGAATTTAGTCAGCCGCTCTCGTTGCGCGGGATAATTCCGGATGAATTAAGCCCCGAACCCATCGTCCCATCCTTATTCTCCTCAAACCCAGTAATAAACACCGCGTCATACACTCGATACACAATGTATACATGTATATACGCATAATATAGATGCATTTTAATTACACCCTGCTGTCTGCGCAATTTTACTAATCGCCAAGTCTCTGTAGCCGCCCCTGTGTTCATCGGATGAAACCGGGAAACCCGAGAGTGCCATGGATTTTTGAACTCGTTGTCAGTTATGCCGAACGCGTATCGATTGTCGTTGGTTGAAAAATTTCAGAGGTATCGGTTGATTGAAATTCCATAGCAATATGTCGAGCGGTTAATTAGTAGGTATACCTACGAGTACACAAACGAGCATGACGATCAGATTTCACCAAACTGACTGAGTTCCGACACAGCGAAATAAACCCGCGCCATTTTTTTTTTGTCCATCCCGAAAAAATAAATAGCAATTTTTTTTTTTTTTTCTTGTTCTCCTTCTAAACCCTTGAGAAAAGATTCAGTTTGTTTCTTTCTTTTCTTATGAAAAAATGAAAAGAGCTATGGTTTTTCTAGATGGAATATACATATATAGAGGGTTGGAACAATCCCTTCAATTGATCAAAATTTCAACTTTACGAGCCGTCGAGTATATGCGTATATAGATCAAATTTCCTATCGGCCAATCGAGTTTTCAATTCAAAAAGACGCTCGCCTTTCCACCTGGCGAAGCCTTATTCATTGATCCATGTATGAAGTAGACTTTCGCACGAAATTGCGTAACGTTCAATCGAATCACGTTCTTCCTTAATCCTTTGAGGCGGATCACGTCTCAAATAACTACGTTCCGTCATCCATCTTAGGTACATAGCTCCAAGAAACTGTGTTATACACATACACACACACACACACCCATACGGTAACTATTAAGAGTATGAAGAAAATAAAAAATTTTATCCGACACACGATTTTTACTGCACACTTCACACAATCGCGCAATTTTTCAAAATCAATGCGGCATGAAACGGGTATTGAATAGTACGTCTAAGTGACTCGATTGAAAGGCGCAGAAAAGAGTAATTCAAACCGGGTAAAGACAGTAAGTGTAGCGTGACGTAATTAGCAATTTAATTACGATGGCGAAAGGAGGGGCGGTGGGGGGTGGGGGTGAAGAGGAGTTGAAAGGGTGTCGATTCCACCCCATACGAACAGCTTTGTCGAACTCGTGGAACTCCCGGAACGTTACAACGCGGACCGAATTTGTACGAACATGATCCTACACACGTGTACCTAGATATTACACGTATGTACATACGTATAACGCAACTTGCGTTTAGACCCTGCAATATATGTACGTATATAGAGGTAGGTAGGCACAATATATATTATATGTGTATATGTAGAGAGCTTGGAGAGCTGGAGGGAAATGATGCGTCATCAATTTCACGGAACATTTCTTTTGCGTAACGAAAAAATCCGTGGGTTTGTCTCCTGTATAATAATACGCAGCTTCAACCCTCGCCGCGTTACAATTTCGTTTCGGCGTTGGCGCGCGCGCTAGAGGATGTGTTTTAATGAAATAACCATGTAATGGGGAGTGAATCGTCCGCAGAGCGTGCGGGATGATGCCCCGCTTCTCCTCATGCTCGATCTTCCACGGGGAATTTCTGACTTCGTACAGCCACGCGACGTCGGGGTTGGCCCGTAAAAATTGCCACAACGAGGGAAAAAAAAAAAAAAAAAAAGAAGAAGAAGAAAAAGGAAAAAACAACAACCGAAGAAGGAAAGAGAAAGAAAAAATACTTCGTTTAAGGACCACGTCAAATCGATTGACAAAAGCTACGGCTTGGGGCTGAACGGGGCCCGACCCCCGACCCTTGAACGCGAGAATCGCACTGGCACATACACACACAAGCCAAAGAGAACGCACCCACGTATACCTAGAGGGAGAAATAAAGAAAAAAAAAGGAAAGAAGAAAGAATGAAGAAGAAAAAGAAGAGGAAATGGGGCGTCGGGGGGGAGGGGGGGAGGGAATGCTCGAGGTTGGGGTGCTTCAATAAATGCTGGGAGCTTTATTAAATCTTGAAATGTGAAGAAAGAGGAAACGGAGGGGGAGGGGGTTGGGGGAAAATGACATTAATTTCACCCCAGCGGTTCCCTTTCTCTATGCTTTCGCACGCACTCTTCGCAAACGACTGATCGCTTTATGCAGGCGCGCGTATCAATTTTTGCCAATATAATAGGCGAGACTTCGCCGCGGTTACGTCGCGTCGTCGGCCGGAATGTTGAGTGGAAAATTGTTGAATAAAGAATGTTGACGATAAGTTGAAACATTCACCCACAAGCTACCGAATAGTTTCCGTGCGAATTGCACCCTCGTGTGTAACACTGTAACTCGTGATGATACGTTGAAGCAACCCTCTCAGCCTGAGCAAAGGGAGAGACCGGATGCACCGGGCGCCGAGTAGCGGAAATGCGCAATTTGGTAACGTCTTGAAAAATTAGTCTGGCTTCTTTCTCCCCTAAATGTTAGTCAAAGACTCATAGAGGGAAGTCGAACACATTGGAACGGCGGAAAAGGGGATGACCTATAGGTTACTACACGGACTCTGGTTTTTTGTTTTTTCTGAAGGTATAGGTAAATCGCAACCACCTGCAGCGAAAAACGTTGCCGGTTTTATGCGCCGGGTGTCCACGTTCAATAAACTGCAGATGCAGGGGAGGAAGGGGATTTTTCGTTGGCGAAATGAAATTCCCGATGGATACAAAACTCGCTTAACGAGCCTGTAACTTTCCCGTTCTAATTATATCAGTCGGAGCTGTTTCGAATTTCACTCTGAAACTGGAATGGATGATACATGCGATGTTGCAAACTCATTATTATACACGCCAGAAAATCAGAGACTTCGAGTTGCGGAATAAAATGGCAAAAAAATATTATATATAATAATAACGATCGCAGCGTTAAATACGTAGTACCTACGTGTATAGTTGAAAAGGTGATAAAAATATATATGAAAATAATAATGAACCCCGTGAACCCAATGCGAGAATTGATTTGATATTCAGTAGAAAATACCAGCCCGTTTTACCGCTCGCGCAAATCTACATGATACGCGGGATTTCCTGCAGTTATTGCATTTCCTACGAGCATCGCAGTTCGTCGGTAGGATTGCGGTGTCTGGCGCCTGCTGGCCGTCACCTCAGGAACACGTACGTGTCCCTTGTTCCTGTTCGTACGATGAATCGTATTAACCGGGAGCAAATATGGCCCACGCGATAAAGCATATATACATTAAAACATTATTTATATATGTATATATATATTATATATGTGAAAATAGCCAGATCTTACAGTTGGGAAAAAAAAGGACAGAATGAACCCTTTTTTCGCGACGATTTGTCAAGTTATTCGCAATGTTGGCACGATGGCGGTTACTCCAGAGTTTCGGTCGAAAAAAAAAAGGATAAAGAAGAAAAAATAAATTATCACATCTTGAACCTCGCGTGATGGTGGTGTACACGCCGTGAATAAAATCCCGAGAAAACCCTTCTCAAATTCGTATAATACCGTGCGAAACGAGGGGAGGACGGATACGTGTGCTGCTCGATATGCGTCGCACGATCGTCTAAATGACGAATCGCGATTAACGCGTGTGCAGGCTACAGCGTTAGAGAACAACGCGTTCCGATGTTCCGATGGCGTACTCGCGTCGCAGAGAAGATCATGGTGAACTGATATAAAAAAGCAGAAGATAAAGAAGAAGAAGAAGAAAAAATTAGGGGTTGGCCTGTAAAGAATCTCGCGAAGAACCAACCGGCTTTACGCTGGTGCAGAGGGGTAACTGCAGATGGAGGTGATAAAGACGGGGAGTAGAGTAAAGAGAAGAAGAAGAGAAGAGAAGAGAAAAGAAGAAAAGAGATATACGCCAGATGTTTTATTGGCACTGTTCACGTGATGGATCGCCCCGATATTATTGCACGCTCAGACGACGAGCAGCACCCGCCCCCCAATCACCGATCGACCCCGACGTGTCTCTCCCTCTTGAAAACTTTTGCTATACCAAGCTGCAGCAGAGAACGGACACTCGGGGGCTTTTCTCCTCTCACCGCTCTCTCTCTCTCTCTCTCTCTCTCTCTCTCCAAGAGAGTTGACACGCTCGCGTGGCGTTTTACGCAGGCATGGCCCTGATACGATTTTCACCCTGATCTGGCGTTACCGTCATTCCCTAATACCAGGCCTCCCTACAGGTTGCCGCCCTGCCTCCGCGACGTGAGCAGCCTTCGAGAGAAGCTTGCGAAATTTGAATTCTTTCTGTTGAACCGATGATGGTGCAGATGCCGCGGTTTAATCTCTCCGTGTCTTGTCCTTTTTCTTTTCCTATTCTTTTTTTTTTTTTGTTCTTCTTTACCTTTTTCCTCTTTCCCGTGCGTGTAAAGTAATCGCGATCAACGAAGATATTCCGATCCCTCCTGTCTACCAACGTGATTCGCTCGACGCGACGACTTCCGATCGCGTTTCATTATCCCTTTTCTCACCCTACACCCCGTCGATAAAGAAGAGTACTAGATCGGCTGAATCCGGGGGCGGCGATCAAGCCGAGGAAGACCTTTGTGCCCCCCCCCCCCCCCCCCCCCGTCTCAGTTTCGTTTTATCTCGCCTTTTCATTCGGGATTTACCCCGCGGGTTAGGGGTGGTGGTTAGGGGTTGTACGGTGTGAGGCTGTGCAGTTGTTCAGCGGGTGAAGTCTCGCCGTTCGTTCGCGTTCACGCTCTAGGCAACCGAGTGTAGGTACCTACTGATTGTTGTGTCTTCTGCGTGACTTTAAACACGCGCGTTGCGTAAGTTCCGTAGCCCGAGGATCCGTGGGACGGTCTGGCGGAGCCATTGTCGAGCACAATGCGTGTCGCGCGGTAAACGTAAACGCGCGACAATGGAAACCGCAAATTCCGTATACACGCGTGCAGACAGAGCACAGAATGCGTTATAGATGCGCAAATAAAAGTACAGCGAATAGAATAGGTACGGAGGTGAAACTTACCACCCGGAGAGAAGGTCCAGACGGTTTTTTGCCGCTGCGATAGATGCAGACGCCACAACGTCAGTGTCACACCGTAGGACAAACAAATCCGCACGGCATTACCGCTTCCAGACTCGTTTTCAGGCCCGTCTCTGTTCTTTTGTCTCTGGAACAGCCTGGAAGTAAGAAAGTAGATACCAACCATTATAGTAATGCAAAACCATGTGACGAAGGCTGTCCAACAGTGTGAAATTTCTTTTTACCATCCAGCCGTCAATATCGTGACGAACGATTTCTGCCTGAATATTGTCATTCCAGATGTATCGCGGAAATTTAAGGTAAAGGAATATGTATAGAAAAAACGCCCGAAGATTGACAAAAAGAGAGAAATCGCACCCCTGTAATATAATGCGTGGATATATCTATCTGAAACTCGCACGGTTAAAATTTAAGTAATTAATATCTCACCGGCTCTCGCGACCCCCCCCCCCCCCCCCCCCCCCCCAGCAATATTTTTTCATTCTAGTTATTACCGGGCGTATAAACTGGCCCGTGCAGTTAGCGCTCCCCGTTGTCTCGTCAACGGATACATATATATATATATATAATAGCGATAGATATAATATAATGGTTACCCTATTCTTCCGTTACAATATAATAAACTTTAGACCCTGCAGATTTATAACGTCTGCTAATTAATTTTTCATTCTTTCATTTTTCACATAATAGGCATTATCGCTTCAGCACAGAGACTTAATTTTTTTCCACAGACATATCGTGATATAGCTATATACGTATGGGTATATTTATATTTGACTTGTCAAAAAAACCGTCGAAGTTGAAACAAAGGGTTTGTGAAATTTGAATTAACAATCAAAAAACCCGCCGTTATACTCTGCTGTACAAAGAATCTAACGAATTTAATTCACAAAATTTTCAGTCGACGCGTTCATGAATATAATTTCGTATTCGTCTATCGGCGACGAAATGGTTTTATTGGTTTTAACCAACGTGATGAGTTTTCGATAATAAATGACGCACGGATTGCACGATTCTCCGCTACGAATCACAGCTCTCTCTCTCTCTCTCTCTCTCTCTCTCTCTCTCTCTCTCTCTCTCTCTCTCTCTCTCTTTCTCTCGATAATCTCGACAAACAAGAGGTGACTCTCGTTAATCCAACAACCTTCTTTGAATCCAGCAGTAATATGATACGAGAATTACAACTCGTTGACGGGTAATCGAAAAGGTGTATACAAGGCGGATGAGGGTAAAGCCTTTGAGCTGTAGGTACCTACGCTCTCACAGCAGTGAATTATACGAGCAACCTGTAACACGTCTTGTACGAGAGGAGGATGGACCGATGCGATGTTCGTAGTCCATAGCTCACGGAGTGACACGTGCACGCGATATGGAGTCGAGAGGTACGGGCATTATGCCTGTACCTGAAAACGTGGAGGAATGTAATCCCGGGTGGGCGTTTGATGTCTGTTGAGGAGATTCCGGATGATGGGGAGTGGAAGGTGGAAGGTGGAAGGTGGAAGGTGGAAGGTTGAGGATGAGGATGAGGCACCTGGATCAGAGGAGAAGTTCGTCGTTCGTTTGGGGGGGTGGGGGAAGGGTAGGGTTTTCGAACCGTCGAGCCTCGCGCCGTCGACTCGACGCCCCGTCGACACGGAACACCCGCGGGTAGAGGCTTAGAAAAACATCGCCTCTCAGCTGTTTACGATGCAGAAACTGATCGAGGGATTTAACGCCGAGGGAACTGTGAGCAGGATAGTCGGTACCCCCTGGTGTCGCTGATCGTAACGCCCGCACCGCCGGGGAGAAAAGAAGTTTGAATAAAGTAACTAAGCGCACGAAAAACAAAGGGCGGGTACGAGACCTCGATTGTCTTTACTCGAGTACGTGACCGATATACTTAGATATACCCGGCTCTCTTGCGAAGAAGCCCGAGGGTTAAACTCGGTTAAAGTATCCTCAATCCCGAGTATGATGAGGCAGATGTGAATGAGTCAAAGTCACCCGCATACAAATCAGTACAACTATACATGTAGACTCGTACAGATAGTCTGAATACTGGAAGTCACTTTGAATTCATTAGTGCCTTTCGCTGATTGAGTATAAAAAGAAAACTTTACAGTTTTCTTTCGCTTTTCACATTCACGACACCGTAAGTGTACCTACAATCGTTCTACGCTGATCAAAAACCGAGGTGAATGGACAACGGCGAGTTTGGAAATGAGAGTAACCTCGTCTCCTTGGTGGTGAAAACCTCGTTCTCGATAGCTGAGAGCAATTTTCCAATGAAACTCTTGGGTGTGAATCAAAGCAGCGTGTAACGCAGTGAAGTGACAGAAATTGGAAGCCTCCTGAGGTACGCTATGATTGGGAAACCGGTGGACGGGGTGGAGCTGAGGTCTAGTTTAGCGAACGATGGAACTCGAGGCTCGTTGCACCGACGAGCAACGGCAAATTAAGTTGTGTCGTGGCCTGACGGTACCTCCGAACACTTAAGACCATCGGGTGTTATTAGTGGCATTAATTACGCAGCCCGAGCGGCCGGCTGCAGGGGCAGCGTCCGAAAGCCGGGAGAAAACCGCCCTCAAGACCGGCCTTTCCTTCCACGTCTTTCGCCACCTCACCCTGCGCAGCCGGTGGTCAATCCTTCCTGGGTAGACAATTCCCATCTCCCTCGCGCTCCTATCAATTACCCCACCTCCAACCCAAGCCTCGACTACTCGGTGTTGTTCGCTGACCCCTGCGACGTTCCTCGAGGTCCGAGCGACCGGGACGATGGGATCGAGGAAGAAAGAAGGGATCGAGGGACGGGGCCGGGTGGGGATCAGGATTGGGATGGTCTCGTATTAATTGCGTCAGAGAAGAAAGCCGAGTGAAGAAAAACGACCAAAGGTCCATCACCTCGGGTCTCACAAACGTGAAAAATTCCGCTCTAATTCTTGTCAACGAGAGAAGAAAGGCGACAAAAGCACTGAGACTCCGTAGCTCAATCGCAGATGAAGCTGAAGCTAGCAGCCAGAGTTAGTAGCCAATCGTGTCGAGGTTTTGGAAATGGAAAAAGACGGTGAAGTTTTATCCTCAAAATTTCATAAAAGTATCAGAAGTTCGGGGAATTCCACTTTTTTTTTGATTTCCGGACTTTACTGCGTTATTCGAAAGAAGGTTAATTCTGATTCTGACTGCTAGGTTCCGTCTCATCCCCCACAGTAGATAGCACGAGATGAGGATGAAAAACTTTTTACCCCAGCCGAGGTTAAATTGTCGGACTTCTTTCACCCCTTCCCGTGTCACCACTACCTTCTGGAGTTTCCCCTGGAATCGTGATTGACCATCGCCACACTTTCGCGGCTGATCTTTCGACGAGCGAGGATGGCGGCGTATATTAGATGGCACGTGATCCCCCCATAAAATGCACCCGTGTCCAAGTCCCTCTTCCCTGTAACATGGTTGGGCGCCATCCGGTGCTGGGATGAGCTGCTCAACTTCGGTAAGAACTCGCGAACGAATCGACCGCTCGCCAGAAGTTGAAATGATTTTCTGCAACGAAGGTATTTACCGTTCGCCTGAAATGGTCCAGGACTAAGAGTAATTCACGTCGCCGTTCAGGATGCGCTTTCATTCTTTCAGGCGATAGAAATGACGGGCGCGAATGAAAAAGGTCCGCCGCGAGAGGGGAGAAAGGAATAACCGGAGAATAGGCGGCGTATATAAAGACTGGTTGAGCAGTTCTTAACGGTAAATTGAAAATAGCGAGGCCATGCGAACCCATTACCATTATCATGGTGGTGGTGGTGGTGGTGGTGATGGTGGTTTCCTAAAAAGTAACGCCTCACCATACCGACCAATGTCACGCACTGCCGGGGTGAATGAGAAGAGCGAGGCTGAGAGTACTGGGCATGGCGCATGCCGGGAACAATAACCTTTTTATAACCGAGGGAGCGAAGCCCAACCACGGCCGGTGCGCCATAGCGAAGGGAGGCAAGTTAGGATAGATGCGTCGGCAGTAAACGCACCCTGCATCCAGCCAAGGCCCGCAATATCCCGGCGAGCGTTGCGAAACCAGGGGGAAAAACGGCGGTGACAAAATTGCTCGAAATCATCCCCCAAAGAGCAACTATTTCCTCCTCTAAATCCTCTCCGACTATGGCTGTTCGAAGAAACCTTGCCTGCCGCAGCCATCCCCCTGTCACCCCCATCGAAGTATCAATCTTTGACTCAATTATCCCCAATATAGCCTAATGCCCTTATGGCCTCTCTGCTTCTCGCCTTTTATGAAACTTTCTCAAAAGACTTTTTGTCTTTTTGACTTTTTTATTGTACCGCGAGATGTTTCGACACGTTGCTCAGCCTTTTGCGTTCATATTGCGTCAAACTAGCTACACCTAGATTTCTGAGGTGCTTTTAATTTTCCGTGCGAAGACCGTGACGTGGATACGTAAGAGTCTGTCGCGATCCAGACTCTACACGCGGCGAAATCACGAAACTCTTTTGAGGAAACCGGGGGTCCAACCCTTTCCGAGCCACCCCTTACCCGCGGGTTAAACAACCGACGTTTGCTCAATGTTTCAAACAAACTACGCGAGCAAGGAAGTAGATGTACATACACACGAGGCTTTATTTGCAGTGAGTCGTAGCTGACGCACAGCGTGGCACGGCATCTCGCTATCTCGGCAAGTACCGACGTCAACTGCGCTCGCTCTTCACGCAGAAGAACGGGGGTTGGGGGTTGGGGTCGCGCTTTGGAACCCTAGAAAACCCAGCCACAACGCCACATCCCCGAGCCTCGAGCCCCGAACCCTGAACCCTGAACCCTGAGCCCTGAGCCCTGAGCCTTGAGCCTTGAGCTGCGAGTTCTGAGCCCTTGGAACCCACGCGGAGCCAAACGTGAGCCAGGCAGAGCCTTGCAAAATACAGACTCCTATAGTCAGACGCATGGAATTCTATATGCTCAAGGGATAATTATAATCCAGGAATTCGTTATACATACATACATACATACGCACATTTGCACGTGAATAATACGACCCCTGCATACCTCTTATATCCCTAACGAAAAATGTCTTTGTATAGCTAGGATGAAATTAAGTGAATAAAAGATAAAGAAGAAAGTTATATTCAATAAAATACTGCCTCGCTAATTCAATGCTAATCACATTTCTTTTTCTTGACTGTTTCAGGTGAGATACCCACACGAGTTGTTAACGGGCGAAACCAAAGCTTACAAGTCGTGAGTACAAACCACTGGATCTCGTGCTTTCTTATTTAAAAAATGAACTTTTACCCCCGAGGGGAGAATTCCACTGCGAAGGAGCAGCAGGCTCGTAGAATTCTAAGCTCGCCTTTGTGTGTCGTGAAAATGAAACCGCGTTCTAAAGCGTTCCTCGTATCTTAGACGGCCTAGCCATAGATACCTATATAGTTTCCCCGTAATCGCTGAGAGGAGCGCGAATGCAGGAGTAAAACGGTCGGAAAACGGAAACCACGAACAACGGAGTCTGTTCTCAAATCGAGCATCTATCCTCCAAGCCCCGGGGGTCCCTCTGTCCGGATGTCGTTTCTCATCGTCGCGACGCACCCGCGAGGCCTTCGTAATTGCCTCAGCACCTGTGCACACCTACGACGACGGTGTCAATGGAATATTTTAAGAGCTACGGAATTGTTCTCGCCTTATACGACGCGTGTACGAGGTGGTGGTACAAGGTAGGCTCCATTTGGCTGGAGGCTTCTTAATAAGAGAAGGCCGAGCCCGATGATGGAGCAGATCTCAAAGTCCAGCGCTCGTTCGTCTCGGCGAGTTTTTCTTACCGCCGCAGAATTTGTCAGCTACGTTGCTTGCACCGCCATTCGCTCCTCGGAAGGGAGGCAAGGGTTGAATTCTTTATATAGTTAGGTGATGGTTTTAAATCACTCTGGCTACCCCGGGCGCAGCAGCACGGCACATGCATTATTCATTTCCATATTATTAAGTTTCTTGTGAGTAAACAGTTGGATTTATAGCAAGGCTCGTATTTACCCATGGTTTAGGGTTATCTCGTGTAGAGTAGTAGAGGGAAGAAAGAAAGAAAAAAAGAAAGAAAGAGCCGCGTGCCGCGGTGCTCGGATAAGAAAAAAACCTCATCATCGTAACTCACGACTCCTCTCATCGACGTAACCAGACACTGTAACAAAACGCAAGAATCACGCAAGATTCTAAGACGAGATGTACCACCTTCAACCCTTGCACGCCGGCCGTTTGAAGGCATCTTCAGCTTGATCAACGAGCGTATACAAATAACGATATTTCATTCGGTTTTCAAATAACCTGTTGCGCCGACTTATTAACTATCGCCGCTGGGCCGAAGTGCTGGAACGCGACTCGAAACACCTTCAAACTCTGTATACCTGCCACTTTGTTTAGTTTATCCGAATATAAGCCCGCGGGATACAACGACTACCCAGTTTCATTCCAGCTACCAATGACCGTAAGGTGCGAAGGCTCGTTCTCCGTCGTCCCATGCGCGACACCTACTCGCGGTAGTCAACAAGTGTGTTTCTATCCATAGAAACGATGCGGCAACGATGATAAATTATACAAGCATTCAACGAGCCGTCCTGCGGATGAACCTAGAACCGCACCGGAAAGATTACGGATAATGCAGAAACACGGGTTGGTGGTTGAGGCCAGCAAACAGCGAACGCGAGACCCGCGTCGACGTCGGTTGGCTGCACCGGGGAGAGTCTACTTCTGGGTAGTAAGATCAAAGGACTTTACGGAGCAAGTATTTCGGCTCAAAATCCTCGAGGGTATATAGGCAGGGTACAACGCGAATACGAACATTCGACGACCTTCGGAATTTCGGGACCAACGTCTCGCCTAAATAATGGCGTAGGATGACTTTGCCGTGCCGTACCGCGGGGCTCGGCTCGCCAGCTAAAAGGGTAAACGCTGCAGGGGCCACGAAGGTGGATTTTAGTGTTGCCAGGGGATAAAACAATCTTACCATCCATCTTTCCTTCTCCTCCTTCGACCAGTTTTCTCTCCCTCTTTCTCTCCTTCTCTCTCTCTCTCTTTCGCTTTACCCCCCGGCGAGTTTTGGTTGCGTTGAAAACAAGTGCAGTGTACCTAACGAGGGTGGAAACGTGCAGACGAAAAGCGGGAGGATCCACTTTGTTCTTGTCTTCGATTGACGGGATCAGATGAATATCGCGTGATCCAGTGCAGCATCTGCCAGCGTAGGTAGGTACTTCGATTACTTTCGCCTGAAAAGCAGCCGAATGGCATCCACCGCGTGGCATACATATCTAACAACCATCCAAGTCCTGACTAATTACTTGGGAAGCTCGGCTCTTCTTCAAAGGAGAGTGGCCGCCCGCCTTCTACACGCCAGTGCAGCATTGGAAGCACCCACACCAAACGAGACGCGGCACAGGCATCCGGTACTTCTCAGTTATCTTTTTTTCTTCTTAAAAAACCGCGACGAAGCGCAATCGCTGAAAAGTTGACGAGCTTCAAAGACGAATAGAGCTGGCGAGAGTTAATTCTGCTCTGATCGAATAATTACCTACCTATACTAAGTCTTGCGGAGTTTCCGTCGATCGCATGAAAGGCAGCAGCAGCGGGACTTCGATTGGTTTTACTTTGCCCTTGTGGTTGTAGGTGTACGTAGATAGGTACGTAGGTACCTACATACATCCGAGTTACCGCGAGGGGTGCGAAAACTCGGTAAAGGGAATCCTTAAAGTGCTTTCGCGAGTCGAAGCGAAACGGAGAAAGAACACGAACAAGGGGAAGGGGGGGGGGGGAGTAGCTTTGACAGGATATTGACAAAATCGAGAGACAGTAAATACACCGGATAGATTACACGCGACCGGAAGTAGTGATCAGTTACTCTAGAACGACGTCGTTTTGTGAAAAGCACCCCGCCCCCCTAAAGCAATTTGTACTACAGCAATAGCTTCAAAATGCCGTAGTAATAGTTGTAGTAAATTGTTGATCGAGACCGACTAGATTTGATGAAAATTTATCGGATGTATACGTGGGTATGTATGTATGTACATAATGGGCGCGAGGAGAAGAGGAAGAGGAAACGCAGTAAAGCGAAGCTACAACAGTTGGCAATTATCCAGATATATCCATGCACATATAATACCAGGCAGAGAGATCTAGGGTAAAGTTGATCCCGGCAGCTCGGTAGTAGCTAAATCGTGGAACGATATCTGGGAAAGCCAGCGGTTTCTCGACCCAGGCTACGCGACGTTAGACACGGAGGGGATCTGGATGTACCTATGCTAATCTCAATTAAATTGAACGCTTCGGTTGATGGCATTCTATCCAAACAAACGTACGTTCCGGGCGGTGCGGAGACGAAGGAATATCACCGTGAGGATTTCGAGAGCGAGGAATCCGGGGCTGGATATACGGAAGAGGGACAGAAGCCCAAAGGAAACCGGAGAAACGCGACGTCGTCGTCGTCGTCATCAAGGAACCGAGTGTGTGCGTATGTTTGAACTTGGATCCCGGCGACGCGATATCCACCTCCACCTCCACCTCCACCTCCACCCTCCACGCCGCGGATCCTGGAGAAGAGAACCTATTTGCACACGCATATATGCCCCACCGCGAAGCAAGCTACCTGCTTACTTTCGGCGGCACACGTGCCTCGAATAATTTTGGCTTCCACCCTCACGACCGCAAAGTCCATACGGTTAAAGGTAAGATCTCTCAACTGCGTCTACGCCACGTTGTGCACATCGTGTATCTACCTCTGCATAAATGATGCTCAAGCTACAACTGAACTGAACTGATTAGCGGCAGATACTTTTCGGAAGGTGAAACTTTGAATGCGAAATAACGGGTTTACGCTTTTACTTACTTAGGGAAACGTGCTGCCTATACTGAAGAAACTTTGAGTATGTATACGATGGATAAAATGGTACTTTATCGCGGTACTTGAAGTAACTTATACCGAAAACCTCTACCTACAGTACTTTTTTAATACGTGAAACTTCTTTGAAATCTGCAGAACCTGCTGTACTTTTTCCCTCCGTGAAGGATATCGTTAAATCTCGCAACCGTTCTTTATCTCATCAGCTTCCCGATGCCTGTGTATAAACGAATCAGCGTCGCATTCCAGCGAGAGGAGCGTTTGCCTTAAGGCTTCACAAATACGCGATCTCTACTGCTCATTTGGGTTCAGAAAATTAGCCTCCCTTTGCTCGGTACACTAGGTTCCCTTCCTCTCCCCCACACCTCCCCCTTCGCTCGCCCTCTTTCTCTCTATCTCTCTCTCTTTCCCCGTCGCAGCATCAACCCCGTTATACTTACGAATCCCCAAGTTTTATTTTAATCGACGGTAAACTGAACAATTAGCTTAAGCGCCGAGACACTAATGTTATTCGGGGAAAATTAGACCGCCTGCTCAAAGGAATTGGATGATCGCAAGCGGCGTTGATGGGGAGGGGGGGGGGGGGGGGGGGGGGTTCGAGACCGGGCTCGAAAACCTCCCGGAAAATAATTCCGATCCTACGAAACTGTAGCCAGTCAGGGGCTCGAGTGTGTTTGCTACGCATCCCGGATATGTGTGTGTGTGTGTGTGTGTGTGTACGTATGTGTGTGAATATCCACCGAAGCGAGCTCCGAGGCGTTTTGCCTTCCGCGCGAATGGTTTCAAAAATTTTCTTCCTTGCGTACGCGTATATGTATAGCTGCCCTGTACGTGATATAACATTTCGCTCGTTGGTATAAAGGAGATTCTAAATTTCCGCTCTCTTTCGCAGCCTCTTTACGCGGAAAATCTTTCAGATTTTTCTCAATACTTGCGCGCATTCGTCCATCTGGATTATATATATATATATACCTATATGCATACATTAATAATATTTGTCCGCGATTAAATACAACGCGTATATACGTAAGGAGTATAATCAGAAGTACGAAACGCGTGTAGAGGCAGAACGACGTGACCCTCAAGGATTTGGAATAATTTGAATTTTTCAGTAAGCCACGACTTAATCCAGGTCGAATAAAACATCGACTTACCGAGTCGCGCCTTCTTTCCACTGTCAGTTAGTTGGCAATCCTCACCCCCCTCGTTCACCTTTCTGTTTTCCTCTTTTACTCACACGTCCTGCGTATACCTTCACTGCTTGAAACTTTTCTCTGTACAAATAAATATAACGCGCACGCTATAGCTGGTTCCGTCGATTTTTATGGAAAAAAAAAAAAAATTTGCACGGCTGCTGGTTTTGCCGAGGTGAAAATTTAACGCGATGTAATTTCATTTTCCCATTTGCCCAAAGCGCGCTGCGGGAGGGAGACGACTTCGAACAGTTTTCTTTTCACCGCGTCCCGATTAACATTAGAGAACGAAAATGTTTAGTTACTTCTCTAACCACAACGAACAATGATGAAGATAATAACGATAATAATAATCGTAATAATAACAAGACGAACAGCAACAATATTCCTGATACGAGACAACACGTCTTAAAAGCAAAATCCTGTGACCCACAATAACTTTATGTTATACAGCTACACGCGAATATACCTATACACGTATACCTTATACCCTGCAACAAATCTCGCAGGCGAATGTACCCAGCGAGTGAGGAAATAATCATAAAAAGAGAAATACGTGCTGCTTTTTCGTTCGTCGCCCTGATGAAAGAAACCTCTTTGAATTTTACGCGTAGAGTGTGCATCCCCCGCATTTAGTATGAGGTACATACATATATACATACATAATACATTATATGTACGCATACATATAACAACGCGAAGACATGAAACGTCTCAAAAATGTGTCGCAATCTTTTTCTCTCGCCTGGCACACATGTCTCTAGCTAGCTCCACTGTTCTTTATTTTACCTTTCTCAGAATCAACGTAGCCTAGCGGGTGGCGAAAAAAAAAAATACAGAAATTTCCAAATGAAATTCCACCCCCGGATTATAGAGAGTGGAAAAATGAGGCTCACAACGCAGCAGCAGCAGCAGCTAATCGAGGCGAAAGTTTTCGGTTTCAAATAAATACCGCGATTTTTTCCTCAACCCCTTCCACGTGTACCGAGTAACTGTCCGTCCTCCAGGTCCGTCAGCTGCCGACGAAACTATCGGGAAACGGAGATGAGATCTGGCGCACGCTGCAGGACTTCGGAAGGAGGAATTCGGGCGGTCGGTCGGCCGGCCTTTGCAGGAGCAGCGTTTTCAGAGGGTTGCGCGCGCGCCCGAGGGCATTCGGGGTTTCGTCCACCCCCCGAGAGAGGCGCGCCTTACCGAGGGTCCTGAAAACGGGAGAAGGGGGGCACGCGCACGCGCCGGGATCACGGGTGGAGGGGATGCCCTGGTATCAGTTTGTGCCGGGCGTCGCGACGCCTGAGCTTTCAGTCTCCGTTGACCAGGTGACAGAGCCGGACGTGAGTTCGTTGAAGAAGCTCGTTGCGCGCCGTGTTAGATTTAGTGAATCGGTGAATAAATAAAAGTTGGAAAAATCCTCGCGAGTGATCGACGGTCGGGGTGCATCGCCACTCACGACTGTTAAGAGTATTTTTCTCGCCGAGTATCCAACCCCCGTGAATATAAGCAGGTAATAAGTCGCAGGTAGCGTCAACCCTTCGGAAAATAATAAGTGTCCTTTTGCAAAACGCGCGCGCGCGCTGTCCGGAATAATCTACATATTAAAGCGCGTAAAATGAATGCTCGTGCGAATTTTAAACCTGTTTATAATTCTGAAATTCCGAATTGTTTTAACCGCACTTTAATCGATACAACGACCCTGGGTTTTTTTCAGTGAAGTTTTCTGTTATATTAACGGACCCGATTCGTCGTCGACGATTATCTGGATTCTCAGTGACGGATTTACTCGCAAATTACGTCAAGTCTTTGGTGCTAACAATAAGTGATCCGCATCATTGATTGTCCGACGCAAACTGCTCAACGTCCACAATCGCACGGTTTTAATTTCATAGACTTTAAGTAAGCTCTATCAAGTGCAAAAAGAGCTGTGATCTTAATCTCGGGGTGGGTGCGTGAAGCAAATGAAATAAATGAAATAAATGAATTAAAATAATATAAAAAGGAACGTTGTGAATAGGCCGGGGATTCACCCCAAAAACCCCCGATTTCCGTGCCTCAAGCTTTAAAGCTTTCATCCGAATACGAAGATATCTACCCCTATACGTACTATAGGATAACTGTTTTCAGGAAGGTGGACCAAAGTTTCCTGCTGCCGTTGACAGATTGATAAGGAAGTTTACAACTCAAGTTTTCTCCCTTAGCTATACATACATACCTACATACGTACAAACTCTGCATGTACATACATAGATATACATATAACAACATCTCTACATATCCATCTGTACAGGCGCATTTTCCCAAGGTGGGGAAAACGATTTACAGACGTTGAAACAAACTTTTCTGCGTACATATACATACAACATTGACTAACTCGATAAAGTCGGTGAAATTATAATCCCCCTCTGAATCGGCGAAAGAAGAATAAGAAGAAGAAGAAGAAAAAGTGGTGAAGAAAATCATTCGAAAATTTCTTCCTGCCGATCGCCGTTAGGGAGTACGAAGAGCGCTTCGAGGAAGAGTCGGAGCTTCCGCAAGCTCTTCGTAAAGGCCGTCAGCATTGAGTCTGTGGGGAATTACTACGCGAAATCGTTGCCTTGTGAGCGTGTAAAAGAAAGTGCAAAAGTGAAGGGTAACAGTGGATTCGGTGACTATTCAGCGGCCGGTGAGTTCGAGGTCTGGGGCGAGGAAAAATCCCCTGCGGATGGTCTCGACCACCACCACCAGGTAGTGAGGCCGCCTTCGCGGCAGCAGCGATGCGAGGGGGCCTCCTCGCTGAGACCGCTGCTCCACGTAGCTCACTGTGAGCTCCATTCGCCCCGGGAAGCGGAGCTGCTCAGGCTGGACCACCTCGAGAGTCTGGACCACAAGTCCGCCGACCACAACGCTTATTCCATGATGGATAATTTCCACAGTCCAGTGCCGCCTCCGTTGCCCCGTCGCCACGTCAGGTAAATCTTCCGGAAATGATAGAAAAAGGCTTCGAGCTGTAACTTGTTGCTCGATATAAGACCCTGAAGGAACGTTCGGATCAGGCTTCCGAACTCGGGCGATCCGATCGATGGGCTTCGGAGTATCTATGAGTTCGTATATGCATAGTCATCGTCCGACGGAAGCGGATCCGTTAAACGCGGTCTTTGTCATAAATATCTAGTCGGTACTTTGCTCGATTCGTTTCAGCCTCCTTAAGCCATTCTTCTCTCCTCTTCGTACTCGCGATGCCGCGACGTTCTTCTAGTCTTCTTAAGTATTAGGTATTCATTCGAGTAGCTGGACCGCGTTAACCTGCACGAGAGAAAGAAGGTGGATGCGCTCGACGTTTTCCATGCTAAACTCAAACTTTTATGCATTTCACGTTATATAATCCCGTTTTTATTTTTTATTTTTTTCTAGTCAGCTTCCGTAGTTGCGAAATACGTTGAGGAGAAGAGAAACTCTTCGAAAAACTTTATCCGACTTTATACATACGTGGAGAAAAAGCTGTAGCTACTCTGTCTTGAGGAACTGTCGAGAAGAAAGAAAAGGCACGAAAAAAACAATTCCCGAATCTTCATATTCAGTCCCTGAATCCCATCTTCGCGACGAATTGCATCACGTTACATTATAGTTTCAAATTATCAGTCTATGTCAGTTTCTCTGACACCAGCGGTAGCACTCCAATCCCCTGGAAATAAGTATCAAGAGTATTTCAAACAGCGAGACCTTCGCGAATCCTTGAAAAATTTGGTGGATCCAACCACCACGAGTACCTTTCAACCCTGAAACCACCCATTGTTAGCGATGAGCAATACAAATTCGGACGATTTGGCCTGGACGCGTGTCCAGGTACCAAGAACCGGAAGTGGTCCACGGTGCCGATCCGGGAAACGGAAGTCAGGCTGTCTCGGGTGTCGCGTGGTCCCGCCGAAACAACTCTTCGCACCCTAAAAGTCTCGGGCAATCGATAGTTACGCCCGGCGCTTCACCCTGGGGACCTTGCAGCCTGCCGTGCAACCGACTCTTATACAGTAGCGAACGCGAGGCAGGCGACAGGGAGGAAGAGGTATAAGGTACAGATATCTCGGCACTATCTCTCTTCTTCCATCCTTGCCTCCGTCTCTCCTTGGACTCTTCTTCTTCCCCCTCTCGCCCCCTCCGCCCCCTCCGCCGCCGAAAGCCCCCGGGCGAAGAAGCGAGCGCTACCGGCTAGATAACCCGTGCCACTTTTACTATCGCTTTTACGGCTTTCCTCCTTTTGTCGGCCCGCTCCTTTTCCTCCGCGTCTCCGCTCTTCCTCCTCTTAGTCTTCCTCCTCCTCCTCTTCGGCAAGCCCCAAGCGTTTAGCCCCTGACGCCTCCGCGATGAAGACCTACTGCACTTCATTTCCTGGCGTAGCACGTGGCGGCAGTAAGATTTTATTCCCCATTGCCGCCGGTTATCACTTTGGAACAAAGCTCAGGCTAATTCCTCTCTCGTCCCAACATTAATGTCTTCTCCCAGGCAAGTCGGGTGATTGAATGTTTGTATTTTTCTTCTTTCAATCGCTGTAATTAACCAGCCATTGTAACTAATACGCGCCAACTTTTCTCCCCGACGATCTCGACTAATCAGCTCGACTCCTCCTCGTCGTCGGGATTCTTCGGGCGTTAAATCAGTTATTTGTTTGCACCGCACAGCCGCTACGTTACTCAGTGCTCTCTCTCTCTCTCTCTCTCTCTCGCTCTTCCAAAGGCAATGCGAAACTTAGATTAACTTTGTCTTAATTACCGAATTAGGTTTGAAAGGATGGATGTACGGCCTGGTAGATGAACCCTTGCTGCGGCTCTGGTAACGAAGAATGGATACCAGGGACCACCCGCTGTTCTTCTATACCCGTCCCTCGTATCTGCAGACATATACGAGCTAAAAGGGAAGAAGAGATACGAAGTCGGGGGTTAAAATCGACGTACTGAACGAACATTTTTGTAAAGTACTCGATTCAGCGCTAAAAATTTCGCTCAATGGCGTATAGATATAAATAATGTCCATAAGTATCTATAAATTTTGAGCATTTATTTCGTTTATATCCTTGCAATCGCGACGCCAAGCATCGCGGTGCATTGCATACAAATTGTAAATGCTCTGACTGGCGTATACTTACTACGGTGCATTATATTCACGGGCAATTCGTTTCCTCGCGTGAAAAGCGGTTCTGATGCACTCGCGAGAAGGATAACAAGGAAGGTAAAGAGGAAAGAGAGAGGATCTGGACATGCCTCGTCGCCTGGCACTGCCGAGTCTTCCGCGGTATTTTATATTCTAATGTAAATAAATGCATGTGTCAGCACCGCGGCGCTCGTTAATGACCCTGCATGGTGTGGGTGAAGTGCCGAGGCACCAAACCTGCGGCTTCCATAGGTGTGAAAGCTTCGCGTGCGAGGAGGAGCTGAAAGTCGAAACGACCGACGGCAGCGCCAGTGTTTGATTCAAACTCTGGCTGAAGAGGGCGCGAGTCACGAGACTCGGGACACGATTTCCGCCTAAATGATTAAATGACCGTGAACCGAGTAGAAGAGATACGCCCAAGATCTTGATTGAGATTGATGGAAGCGGAATTGAAGACTTTCGACCAAAGAGACTGAGGACTGACTGGATATATCAGCAGCAGTACCAGCAACAGCCAACTTCTATCTCGCAATGGCTTAACGACGATAGACCCTGTGATTAAATTGCCTTTTCAATTGCCCGGACAAATTGCGTCCGAGTGCCAGATGGCCGTTGAGAAAGCCGAAGAATGATCGAGAGAGACCAGAGCCGGCATCCTTCCGCCTCTATACTCTTTTCGCCACGACCGCGACGACGTCCGATTTCTCAAAACTGCTACTCATTGTCAACACCTCGTAACTTACAAATATCAATGGCTGATCACAAATCGTGGTTCTCAATTTTACTGGCAATTTTATTATCCAAAAAATATAAATATATAGCAGGCGGTTAATTGACGACACGATTGTGTGAACAGAGCTTTCGGTTAAGTGGTACAAGATGTGCGTAAGGTAAATTATTCCAATAACTTATTGGGAAATACCCCACTATAGCCTAACTTATACTATAGCGTGTGGTTCTCTTATATTAATTTGGGTTAAGGGTGAACGAAGTTTGTTTTATCAGCTTTCTCAATTTATCATCTTCTTTCTTCTTTTTCTTCCTATTCTTATTCTTATTCTCAGTTATCTTTTCCTCGGTGATTAAGAGTGGTTGTATAGATATAGAATATGTATTTTGTTGATATAATATACAAATAATATTAAATATATTGATTGGTTCTTTCTGTCCCTACATTTATTTTTTCCTTCTTTCTTAATTAACTTCTCGTTTCTCTGTTTTCAAGAGAAATAAAGAAGGTTGTTGCAATCACACTTTTCTCCAGATCTCCGCGTTTTGAAGTCTGGAGAATCACCTCCGATACTTTTTTAAATGGACGTCTGTATGTGTGTGTGTGTGTGTGTGATTAATTTTTTCGTCAGAAATCTCGAGAACGAATCACTAGATTTTCATGATTTCGGTCTAAATCGAGGCAGCTTTTCCGAACTTTAAACTGAACAAATTTCGGCTTTGATCGATTCCGTACTTTTCGAATTACTTGAATACCACAATCATAAACAGTAAAAAAAAAATGACAAGATTTTAAGAATGAATGAACGAAGTTTGATGAAAATTGGTACTACAAGATTGTTACGGTAACTATGATCGTGAATCCAAAGTCCAGAATTCGTCTGATTTTCGCCTACTATAGTACACGAGGATTTTATATTCGCTGATCATGAATTTGACACTTTTCTTTCAAAGATCGAATAAGATAACGAAGACATGTTTACCACCATTATTTCAACTCTAAGCGAGTTTAAAAACTACAAATCCAAAGGCTGGCTGACATGGTTGTCTCAAACCCGTTCGTTTTCTCATCGAATACACGCCACGTTGATAATATTCAAGTTATAAACAAACAGAATAATGACCGTGAAGCGGGATCGCGCGGCCATGATGTGTTTATACAGTAAGTAAAATAAGGAATAACGTTCGTCGTATAATTATTACTGCGATATTTCCACCGCGTACATCGCGTTTCACGTAGAGGCAGAAAAAATGAAAAAAAAAAAAAAATTAAAAAAGAAAAAAAAACAACAACAACAACTGACAGGAAATGACGGCTGTCGGTCAACACAGAAACGGCAATGAAAGCTTGACGCAAATTGCACACGCACTCTCACTTTTCACTTTATCAACTGATTCGAATATTGAATCAGCCCCTTGAGCGTAGGCAGGGGAGATACACGTGACTGATGTTTTTTTTCTTTATTTCCCGATATACTCCAGCCTCGTTTTTCCTATTTCTCTCTCCACTTTTTGTGAATGATCCAGAGTGCAGGCGTGCCGTAAGCACCTATAGAACTCCCGCAACCCTTTATCGTGCGAAACGATACATACAAATGTACAGAGAACGAGTCCCTTTCGAATCCCGCGGGATGAGCTGCACAGATTCTTCACACAAACTGCCCAACAAACATTAAAACATCGTCATCCCGGAAAGATCGATATCGTACACTATGAACTCTATACAAGTTTTTTTTAAACGGAATTAAGATGCGGGACTGAAACGTCTGGACGTTTTCACCCCGTTTTAAATCTTGAGGGACGTACGTAGAGTGACGGTTGACGTTGAAAGACGTGGGGTGAAAAGTTTGGTCTCCGCTTCGGTCCTCCTTTAATGCTTAATTCGCATGCGGAAGTTCCGCATGAGAGGGGTGGTTGGGGGGATGGGGCAGGGGGGGGGGGGGGGAGATTTTCATCATTAATTCAGCCTCATGCTTTCCAACGACGTGAAGGAAGAATATAAAATTTTCCGCCGAATGTTGCACCCAACGTATAACTCAACAAAATCCTCGTATCTCCGATGCATTTCTGCGAAATTGCCAAGTAACACGCAACGCGCAGATTCTGCCTAATTCCAGAGGTCATTTCAGTGCAAAATACGAAAAGCTTTTCCAACGAAACGACGATGCGATGCGTATGTGAAGAAGAAGAAGCGACGGAGTCGAGTTTAGACACATATAAATAGATAAAACGTACACACATTGCGGTGTGGATAAACGATCGCTATGGTGTTGGATGAAAGGATCCCCTTGCAGTGGCTTCGATCCAGCTCACTCGCTAAGAGGTTAACGACGCTGCTTGCTGCACAGCAAGTAGACCAGCATCACGTATGAGTGTATATAAGTATCGGGCAAATTTATACTTGTGTATAAATCTCATGGTTCTCAGCAGGCTTATGGGTGTGTTTGTATGTGTGTATAGGACGTGGTGGACAAGTGCGACGCCCGTCGCGTCGCGTCGCGTCGCGTCGTGCAGGACGGATATATTAGTGTTCTCTCCTGCACCTCTCGAACGGATGCATTAATTGCCGAGCGATGCTGCTGTGTAACCAGCTGCGACGTTATTATATGTGCTCGGTATGAAGAGATGAAAAAAAAGCCCGATGAGCTTAGCCGAATTATTAATCGTATGGTTCGATAATCGAAATGCTTGGCAATGTGACGAGAGAGGAAAGAGGTAATTTTTAAGAAAGAAAAAGAGAAAGAGAGAGAGAGAAAAAAAACTAAAGCGAAAAAAATCACCGCGCGTACAGTCTCGCCGTGAGTTATGAATTGGGGAGGCGGGAAGAAAATATGTCGCCATAAAACGAGAGCGGCAGTCAAACTATGTTTAATTTAGTCACAACTCTATGGCAACACATGGTGTAACTTTTAAATACCTACTCTGTTTTCAACGATATTATAAACGGTGTTTCAATTTTTTTATTTCATCTTGTGAATATTTTTTTTCACTTTGCTCATTTATTTATAATTATCATCTATGGAACTTTGAAAACATTACTAAATTTCAATTCTTCAATTAACTTAGGCTCTGAATAAAATTCGTTATAATTACGAGTATTATGTAGTATACATCTTATCACTGCCTATAGTTATGCTGTACGGTATATATAACTCGTAAAATGGAATATTTCTGTGAATACGTTTCAACAGTTGAATGAAATTTAATTCTTGAAACTCAAGTTATATAACGTATAAATTAGTATGTGTATATTTATACGCATTCGCTCTACATAAATTTGAATTATTCTATCAACACGGTTATACCGCATGCTCTTGTAAACTGCGAATTTTTTTGTAAAATAAAAAATCGTCAAACGCGTCCTTCGCGCTTGGAGAAAAAAAAAAAACAAAAAAAAAAAAGTTTTCCCACCCAATAAATATTCATTACTCTCGGTATACTATAACGTTAACAAAACTTGAATTTCACGAAACGATGAAATGCAATTAAAACTACTGCAATATCCATGAGTACACAGTAGCGTTATTACATATATGTAGAGATCTATTATATTACACCTACGTAGGTATTATAGGGCAGCTCGGAAAACGCTGGTAGTTCTTGGCACGGAACAAGGTAGATAGATAAGTATGATTTCCCTACTAACGGCTCAACCCGGTGAAACAAGGGGTCGAGAAGATAATCAATGACGCTTACAATACGGTCGGAACCAAAGCGCCTATCTCTTCTTACACACGTACCGTGGTATCGTCGTCTTTTCATAGTGGCAAGACATGCGATCATTCGCTTGGATATAGCCTATCTGAACAGGCATTGATTCGGGCCGAAGCGAAGCGAAGGGTAGACTTGATCCGCAAATCAATAGAGTTCCGATCATCGCGTTGCGTTGGGCCTGTAACTGCAATTTGACCTAATCGTTGGAATTACTCAGAATCAAAGTGAATGAAATTGGAAGAAAAAAGTAGAAGAAAGAACACGAATACTTCATTTGAAATCCACTTTCAACGTTTTCAAATTTGCCAAAACAAGTCTGACGGTATAGAATTGTAAAAAAATATGCATACCTGTTTATATTTAATCAAATAATTGCAAAATTTCCGATTCAAGAAGATGAATTCCGAACCGTTAAATAATTCGCAAGCTTTTTAAATTTTCAATTCTAAAATACGCCGAATTTTTGTGACCGAATTCATCCCCTTTAAAAATTATTGGAAGTAGAAAGTGTCGAGAGAGAAAAGTTTAGTTTTGCAAAGCGTGCGTCGTCGAGACGTGAGTAACCCCATTGCTACGTAGCAAAGCTGGTTTCGTTTCCCTTGCACTTCCTTTTCCTTATTCATTTACTACCACACAGACACAGACACAAGCACGCACTTGCGGCGATATAAAATGCGAGAATTTTCTTTGTAAAACTCTCGAGATCCCGTTGTGTTTGTGGTGTCCGTTGGTAGTCGTCCTCCCCCGTTTTATACTGTATACCGAAAGGGAACTGCAGCGCACACCTTTCTAGGTGAAATATTTCCCCCTTAAGTCTTCGCGGCACAGTGTCAGCCTACTTATCTTCATAATTATTGTTACCGCTATTACCGTTTCTATACAGAAACCGAGTTTCTAAGGCAACCTTTCATTCCGTTTCGTCCCGTCCTACTCTTTCCATTCTCTCTTCCACGCTGCTGCGCCTCACCTCCTCCTCCTCCTCCTCCTCCTCTTCTTTTCTTCAAGCTTTATGCACTTTTGTCATGGTTCACATTTGCCGTGCGTGGGTGATACACTACAGCTTCTCCTCGTCTTTCTCTCTCTCTCTCTCTCTCTTTCTCATCCACATATTTCTCCGACCATGTGACCATGCAGCATGTACCTGACGTACAACCGACAGATGGGCTGGTCGAAGTGCCGCAACGGCAATATTGTGTCATTTACTCATTGTGTCGTTTCCTCTTAAGTTTCTTTTCTTTCTTGTCTTCTTCTTTTACTTATTTTCGAAGGAGCCGGTATTCATTCCTTCAGGGACATAAATATGCACACGCAGTCCTGATCCACCCTCACCTTCTCTCTCAGCTCCTCAGCGACACGTTTCCTCTTCAGAGAGCGTGAGGTATACCGTCAGCCCTACACCCCGTCCGATATTGATCGAGGGGCAGGGAGGAAGGAAGCGACGTCGTTTCTCCGGGTTATTATTTCATGCCCGTGTAATTGCGAGCACGTGAAGAGCTGCACCGGAAATGCCCCTACAGCGATGCAGTAGCGTAGCAACCCCAGTTGGCCTAGAATCCACCTTCGACACCGAGTGAGTCTATAAGCGTCAGTGAATCGCGATCATGAAGTCGTCCACGATATCCGAGGAAATCACGTGACGAGCTCGGGTGGGGGATAAAAATATAGAAACATCAGAAAAAAAAAGCGACAACTGAATGTATAGAATCTAAAAATGGTGAAAGTCGAAGTACGGATAAGCGAAAGATTAAAAAGGTCAGAACACAGAATGCCAAACGGTAGAATTTGTACAACAGATTCTCGAATTTGCTGTACCACGTGCCGTTCTTTATTTCGACTCACTGTGTTTCCAATTTTCCCCATAACTCTAGCTTTCGTACCGCGCTAAAACACAGTCAGCTTGATACGTCTTAAACCTAAACAAACTTTTCGCCAGTTCTCTCTACTCCCGCTTCCCGAGTCTGTTCAACTCCTTACTATACATATATGTATAATTGTACAGACTGTACAGTTAATACAGAGTAGTTTGTTGCTCTGTATGTAGGCGAGGAGATTTATCCGACAATTAAACTGTAACTATAGAGAAGGAATGTTGGGGGTGATTTGGAGTGAAAGAGGAACAATTTCAATTCCAACTTGGATGTCTCGCATTCGTGGATAATACTTCAGAGTGTATTTACACATCGAGTAAGTATAATATGCCAATGTTCTTCATCATCAGGATCCTTCGTAAGGGTAGCCAACTTCCGATTTGTATAACGAAAGTTATATTTTCCTGGTAAACAGACTGTAGTTATCAGTTTAATAAAATCCGAGTGGAGGAGGAGGAGGAAGAGGAGATAAATAAATAATAGAGACGAATAAGAAATGAGTTATGAAAAAAAATTGTTGAAAAAAATTTAATGAAAAATGAAACTCAGAGGAAGAAAGGATCAGTGAACGGAACAAACAGAGAAAAAATTACTCTTGTTCGAACACATTTGTGAAGGCTATAACTGCGTCTTCGTTTTTCCTTTATCATAAGCTATACGTTGACGTATTTTTCCGAAATCGAAAATGATCGGGACCAGTGCAAAGTCGTTGCAATTAATCTCAATCATTCAATATTAAGTATTGTCTCAGCGTTTGCTTCTACGACATCGTTTTTTTTTTATAAATCCCCGAGGATTCAATTTTAGAATTAAGTTCCAGGAACTTGTACGCGTATTCGTTAGAAAGAAAGAGAAAGAAGAAAAAGAAAAACTTTCCTTCAAACTCGCAGGCTGATATACCTATCTCTCGAAGGATTTTAAATTCCCCAAGGCGTCGATCAGCAGGTAAAAGTGACTTCCACTTCAAGGGGCTTCAAAGGCGCCTAAAAATAAACTCAACGCTTCTGATGGCACGCCCCAATCAATTTCCGCACACCTTTCAAGTTTCAAGCTTCACGTCTCTTCGGATCATTTGAACCCTTAAAAATTTCAATATACCTAAGCTACACCAATTCCCACGGATACCTTTTTTCCCCTCCTCAAACGATTGAAAACTCCATAAACGACAAAGAATATTCCCCAAACAAAACGCGGTTCAAACGGCATATTCTGCACGCGAGCATGTGGTGTACAGCTAATCAGTTTTCGATTATCGTTTTGACGGAATTCTGACCTGAACGCGGAAGGAAAACTAAAATTGACAGGTATATAATCATCGAACAATGCATGTGTAGGATAGGTAGGTAATTAAACTTGATTATTTCACGCGATATTGGAACGTCATATATTACGGGGCTAACGGGGGAGGAAATAATTTTACACGAGCACATGCAGGTACACGTATAATACAAGATTATAATTCCGAACGACACTCGTGACCAACAAACCGATCCCCAACGTGATTTTCCAATACTATGATTATATTATTAGAGCATTACCCTCGAATAAATTAATTAAATAATTTCAAATTAACTGTGCCAACACGTTGTCGTCACTGCAGCTTCGTCATATCCTATATCCACGAGTGTTTGGTACACCACCACCGGGTTTCATTAGAGGTGTCGAAAAGCTTGTATTTGACATACAAATTACTAATTATATACTTGATTCCCGCATAATATAGATTATTATTATTATTATTATTATCAATAATACGAGAAGTGAGTTTATATGACCGCACAGAATGAAAAATTCACGGAAAACCTTTTTTGTCGTTAATTTATTCATCGTTATTTTTCCTCTTCTCTTCACTACTGCATCATGTTCGTGTATATATAGGACCACCTTGCTGTATCCCGTACGTAGAGTTCCAAACGAGGTAGAAAGAATTAGCTTTGGTGAATAAATGTGTTGTACGCTGTATACGTACCGTAACTTTCCCGGGTGTGTATACGCGATGCAGTTTGTTCCGGTCACACGTGCTCGTTAAGAAAATATCGTACTGTGGTGGCTTCAGTGTGTAGTAGCCTGCCTCTCCTCCTCTCACCGCGCAAAGTTGAACAAATATTTCTAATTAAGAGGCGACGCCCCGCAGGCAGACTGATCGAGATGAAAAAGTAGAGAGAGAGTGAGAAAAGGCGGGGATAAAGAAAGAATAAAACGAAATACTGGGGGGGGGGGGGGGGGGGGGGTGAAAGAAAAAAAAAAGAACAACAGCCAATTTGCCCCGATGAATATTTCACCGGGATGAGCGACGAGACGATGAAAAGCTATATAGGTTTATGGGCCCGGGATGGGGGTGAGCTAATATTACCTTTTCATATAATGCCGGGGCATATTAAATAAAAACAGAATCCTGATGGAACGCTGGCGTATCAATAGTCCCCGATATATAGTTATACTTTCCGTATGTATATGTAGGTACAGCTTATACATTATACGCGCGTGCCCGTGTATACATATCGAGCTTTTACAATGGCTCTCTAAATATCTCTCCGCGGAAGTCGCAGGAAGCGAGACTCGCGAGATATATATTTTTCAAAATAAAAAACCATCATTGATGTCTCTCTGATATACATATATATTTATATGAGTGTATTAAATTTTACGTTGAAGCTCCGATCGATATTACATGGATCAAATCCCTCCCTTGAATTCTCCTACGTCCCAGTGGGATTTCTGGCCAAAACTGTTCCACGTCATTAGGAGACCCCCCCCCCCCTCCCCTCCCCCCGCCCTTAATCCCAGTGAATGCGGTCGGTGTGAAAAGCGAGGGGGTTCCCAAACTCTGTCGCCTTCTATTCCATAAAGTGAACGGATCGTCAAGAGGCTTGTCAATTTCCGCAGCGCGTAATTACTAAAATATTTTCTATAAAAAAAAAAAAAAGAAAAAACAAAAAAAAAACTTGTCAATTCAGCGTCACGTTTGTTCGAATCGATGTTTTACATCCACGCGAGAAAGTTAATCGAGATCCGAGATGTAACGGAGACGATGCGATCGGAACCCTCGTTGTTCGCTCGTTCATCTATGATTATGCATGTGGGTCTGCGGAGGCTGTCGGCCGTAGTTACTTACGATTAAATGTAATTTATAAAACAAGCTTTGCCCCGAATAATAACAAGCAGTCTCAGTCCCCCTTGGTGCTAATCTATTTCAGTTCATATCTTACAACTGCAGGGTTCTATTCATTCAATTAAGGAGATAAATTCTCCTTCAAACGTTATAAAAATATAATACTTGTTATATCATATGGGAATGTATACATATACATATACATATACACATATGTATGTATATATATATATAACGGAGTTAATTAATTAACAGTGCATTGGTATTCGTAGATCGAGGGATAGTGATTATAGAGAGAAGAGTTTTTATAGTCTCTTTAGTCTCTTCTTCTCTAGTTTCATAGTCACCAGATACCTACCGATTCCCGAATCGTTATATAAGCGTCTTTCGCGTCCCGTTGAAAATTCGCGCAGCATCCCTTTTCTTCTCGCTCCCCCGCATCTCTCTGCACGTTGAGGATTTTACCCAGCTTGGGAAAATAAATCTATCAAGCTCGAGTTTCAAACGAAAATCTCCCGGCTCTCTGCCCTCAGCTTCCATCCTTCCCTCGGGCATATAAACCGACACCTTGCCGAAATCTGGAAAACTGAGGCTGCGTTGCCCATAAATAAATATAATACCGTCATTAGGAAGGCGTCACGACCCTCCCGCAGCTTCTTCCGGCATACAAAGTTTCCCTTGCTCTGAATCGCGGGGATGCGTCAAAACAGTTGCAGATTTTACTGCTCCAGCTTCCCACTCTCTTTCTCTCTTTCTCTCTATCTCCATCTATCTATCTTTCTCGCTTTCCCTTCCTCTCAGGGATTTCTCTTCCACCCCGGTAATTGGCCGCGCATAAACTTGCTCTCATTTCTCTTGCAGTCTCTTGCCCTGTCTCTCCTCGCTTTGTAGCCCCTTCGTTTTCCGTATCCCAAGGACAAACAGAATGCGTTGAAAACTCTTGCCTATAAATTTTAAGGGAATGGCTGATGAGATCCAGAAAACATTTCTTCCCCAATCGTGCGCACACTAGACTTCTGACTTTTAACAAATCTTGATCAAGTTTTACGAAATCAAACCCCCGCGAGGTAAGTCAGCATACCTATATAGTTCATGTTCGATACTGGCTTTCGATGAAAGTGAATAAAAGTATAATAAAAAAACCGAGAACCCGAAGCTGTCGTCGGCCAAAGGAGATTCGGTAATGGATTTTCAGGGGTGTCCAGTAATCACATTTTTCAGGAATGGTGGAACAAAGAGAAAAAGGGAGAGAAAGAGAAAGAGAGATAGAGAAAGGGAGGACGTGGACACAAAGTCGGAGAGTCGACGAATCGAACGTCGGGAATGGAGAGCTTGGCGTTTCGGATGACGGGTGTACCACAGAGACGACGGAGTCCAGGACTCGCGGAGTCTGCATTACTACGTCTGTCGATATCCGTGTCAATCCCCGAGTAAAATAAAACGTCAACTTCTCCCGTACCTCGGGCCCAAAGTAATTACAAGTTCGCCTGTAGACGTTCCCATAGAAATCAAAGGACGTATATCAGATCAGATCTCGCTCGCGCTGGCGCGAACCGCGATTTTCGCAAAATTCTACAGCGTCGTCTGACACCGTCAAGAAGAAGAGTATCAAGAAGATTAAAAATCGCTAGTCGAACCCGTTAAAACCAGAGATGAAAAGATTCACACCTTCTCAAACCCAGAATAAAACATTCAATCAACAATTCCGAATTCCGCGTCGTCGGTAAAACAGAAAGTTGACCTGTATCTCGACCCGATACCCCCATGCTTGCCATGCTTGCTCAAAAGCATCTCGTACATGTCGAATATATACACGCATACCGTGACGGTGTATGTATGTATGTAGATACGTACGTATATGTATTTGCGGAGGTAAGAATGCCCGTCATCTCCGGATAATAAGGACTCTGAGAAGCCTGCAAGGCTTCACGGCGAACAGGACGCGACCCTCCGTTCGATGGAAAGCTCCCCTTACAAGCCTGCGGATGGGCCATCGATCCCGACCACGACGTCATATTTACCAGAGAGACGCCAGGAGCGCTGCTGTGACGAGGACGACGAGAAGGACGAGAAGGAAGAGAGTCGAGACAAAATAAACGACGTCCCTCTTCCCCTCGCTCTCTGGGCTCCAGGGCATTGAGTCGCTTATATGTCTTGTCAGGGGGGGAGGGGGACGAAGAGAGTAACGAAAAGATAGATAAAGAGAGCCGAGCCGAGGAGAAACGTTGAGAAATTCGACTAATTTTAAATATTTAATTCAAACGAGGTAGAAGATCTGTACGTATTAAAACGAGATAACAGCGTGCCATCTCGGCGAACAGCCTCGAGCATCGAACAAGACCGCGGAGGAATGAAACTCAACAAAGAAAAAAAAAATAAGAAGAAGAAAACACATTTCATGGTAAATTAGAAGGTAAATGATTCAGTGTTACAAAAGGGAACTGTTATACAAATTGTCAAATTCAAGTTAGGCAGCGTATAAAAAACATGATACATGAATTGAAGTTGAAGTGACACTTTCGTCGTTCTAATAATCAAATAAAGAAGCAGCAAACGGTGAGAGGTTGTTGAATTATACATCTATTTTTGAAAAATCTATCAGCAAGGTATATAAAAATTTTCATTCACCTTATCGAACAATAACGATAAAAAATCGTTTCATTTTCAAGAAAACAAAGTTGAATTTTCAAAACGTCGATATTATAGTAGATTTACCAACTCCGAATTTTTACGAATGTAACCGCGTGACCATCTCATACATTTAATTTGTTTTCAACGTTTAACGTGAAAAAACGAAGAGGATTGGTAGATGCGAATTGTCGATGACGAAAGCGTTCGATCGCTGCTTCGTTCCAACTCCGTATCGATATTTTCACCCATCTGAACGCCCATCGGCAATTCTGTAACACAATGAACCTCCCAGTATCCCCAACGTCCGATCTCGACTTCGACATATTATACGTAGATACAGTAAGTGTACACGTATTCGTGGGTTATACACACACATATCAAACTCACAAAGATTAATTGACAAGTGCGTGTGAATCTCGAGGCTGAAAGTGGAAAATTGTGAAAGGTTCGCATGATAAAAGCACTGCCGCGTCAACTACTAGCCAAGCCATTCACAACCACCCACGTAAATTCCCACACTAACGTAAGACCACGACGATATTCGAAAGGTCGTACGTTGGTACTACTCCACTTCCAAAACTCCGCGTCTCTGCACCATACAACCACCCTGGCACCAACGGCAGCAGCAGCAGTAAGAGCACAATGGTCTCCATTGTCGTTGGACAAGTTCACGCTCAGGGCCTACGATAAATTTATGGCCCAATAACTCAGGCCCGATATTATGTCCCACGCCTTGACTTAATTGCGCGGTAAGGCCCTAAATAACCTTTATAGGTGTTGGTCCGATTACGAAGTGGGCGTGCAGGTAGGTCGGTGGTTGCTGCTGCTGTTGCCGCCGGAGATGATCTCGCCTCGGGGGTAAAAACGAAAGAGTTTCGTAATAGGGCGAAATACGTGACCAGAAAGTCTCCCTCTTGCTTAGGTTCACGATCAACACATAGTTCAGCATTGGACGATTGTACAGAAGTTGATTACCGCCGTGTTAGTATGATAAAATATAATTCGCACTTTTCCCCTTTTACCTATCTTAGTAACGCTACGGGTACATTAACACACAATGAGATAAAATCGTACAAATTATCTGTCCCGTACGTCTTCTCGTCGTGAACATATTTACTAACTTCATGTCACTTCGCAGCTTCATGCAGTTCGTATATGTACTGCGTCCTGCACTAAAGTAATCTCTGTATAGGTATATTACACATGAACGCACACAAACACGAACCACGATGCATTTGTAGCTAGTCCGAAGCCGAGTGAATGAGTATCGTGAAGTGACTCTAATGCGTGTAGCCAGCGTGAATGATAAGATTGTTTCATGACACAGATATACAAGACGCACAATGTCGCACCAAATCGTATAACTAATACCCCCGAAATCTATTCCGTGGCGATGATGAAAACGCACGTATGATACTTTTTCCCCATATAACGGCGGTGATCCTTAACGAAACTGTTATCGTCAATCGCTTAATTGAAACTGTGTAGTATAAGCTCGTTCAATTTATCTAGCCGTTGCGCAACACGTATCTATACACGTATGCTTTTAGGAGTGAAGTTCATCTCCCTTAGAAGCCCCCCGGGGGCCGGAGGAGAGACGGAGAAAGATATACCACGAAGCTTGATCATGCCCGGATATATATATATATATATATATATATATATATATATATATATATCTATATATATATAAAATACCATCGTTCACCAGCAAGGAGCAATTAGTTAAGTGCATTTCTCTTGATGCAATTAATTTTTGTCTCACTGCATGCTCGAGTGAGAGAGTAAGAGAGAGATGAAAAAGAGAACTAACTGCCTTCGTTCGGTAGCTCCGATCATTGGCTCATTAATCTCGAACGTCCAACGCTTAAGAGAGAATTAAACGTGCACTTCCTATTGGTAGGTTAGATACGCAAAAAAATAATACCAACAAATTCAGGAGAGAAGTAGATTCCGCCCCTCATAGTAAATTCGCAGCTGTTGCAGCCTTGCAAAGAGTCAGCATCAAAGATCAACATTTGTACAGGCAGCGAGCGGTCGAGGCATGAAAAAAGAAATTCGGAAACGGATATATAGTTCGGTGACAAAGGATATTGGAAAAGGGGGTAAAAGGATAAAATCAAACCCATTGACTCTCTGAATTTCACGGTTACAAACCGCGGGCGTGTTAAAAAAAAGTAACGTGCCATACCTGCTTACTGCACAACCGAACCCAGTTTTCGAGCTACGATTGAATTAAACTTATAGAAGCCTAATCAACCGGGCAATACATCAATATCCTTTTAGGCGTCGCGGTCGGCATGGACTGACACCCTCACCATTCCATTGCCAAAGAGAGAGAGAGAGAGAGAGTCGCTGACTGTGGGCACAATGCAATTCGTACGATAGTCACAGCACAGCATGTGACTATGACTGCATGCACTGCGTGGCAACACTAACATGTTGCAGGCGTCGCGACGCCGGTGCACGATGATGTCGGTCTTCCTATAACACAGCGCAACGTGTGTATCATACGTGCCTTACACGGTACATGGAGGCAGCGTCAGTGTATCCTGCAGGCAGCTAGTTAACCGTCGCATTCATCGATGCATTGTTACCGTTTAAGCGGGGTCTTCACGGGTATTTGAACACGGTGCTTACAGTCCTGCAACCTACCAGATGTGTGGACTCTAGGCCTCTTTGTACTGAATATTACCCGGCGTATACAGTGCGGATAGTCGTCTCGTCTTTCTCTATATTTGAGGTAGCAACCAATGCCATACATAACGTAGACGTACGTGAAACGCCATCATTCGTACACGGTGGTGTCAAAATTGGATCTTATGGAAATCCACTCTCACCTATAGGAACACTGTTGCATCCTTATTATACAAATCGGATCCTGATCTGATCTGATATTCACTATAGACTAACGAAACTCTGCAGATGCAATCGCAGCACGGAAACACTTTGCGAAACGACAGGTAGAATTTTGTCGCGGTGAAATTTTACACAAGGATACTTCGCCACCCTGTAGATATACTTACGTACACTCGACGTTACGTATCTCTATCACATATTACATATATAGAGTTAGAAGAGCCTCCTCTCCAATTGATGAACAGCCTCTAGGTATACCCGCGCGAGTACAACTTCGGATGGTTATAGAGCAGCCATAGCAGAAGCCGCATCTATTGTGAACAAGAGAGAAGCATATAGCAACGCGAAGTTGCGCTATTGAAAAAATCCTCCCCAACCCAACCCAACCCGCCGAACTATGCTTTATGAAATTCTTTTGAAGGTTAGGAGGGTAAACTGTGCGGGGTGCATGGAGGGTAGGTACCCCAAAGCCGACGAGCGAATGGATGTAATGGAGTTGGGTTTGTTCGGTATGAAATACAAATTAATGAACCTTGGAACTGACGCGCGTCTCTGTAATTGTAACTTACATAGACGTGGCTGTATTAGTTGTATCAGGTATCATGGAGGCTGATCCACTTGAGCACTCTCTGTGCGTATATGGAGTATACATGTAAATGGAGATTGGTGTGATTATGCGCATATGTAACTCGCCTCGGGGATCATTACCGCTTGAATGGCCGCCGAGTAACTTATATAGATTTTGCACGGGGAGGCTGCGTCGAGAGGAGATTACAGTATTTAGGCGGGCACTCGAGTGAGGCACGTCATGTTTGATGCCGTAGGTTTCATCGTTACTGGATCCCGACATGCACACGCGGAGAGTCTGTCGGTTCATCCGTCGGCCTCTCCCGCTGTACATCTTCATTAAAATCTTAATTAGATAGTCACTCGACAAGCACGTTTCGGCTGTGTATATTCCTATGCTATAGATATATTGTTATATTCATCTCGGCGGTGCATCGAGTGCAGTTATAGACGATGATGCACTCGGAGTATAAGGTATACCTTGTAAAAAGGAGATTGGAACGATGCAGGCAGCAGCGCGGCGATACATAAAGCGGACACGTAATCAGCTATTTCGGAAACCCATCTCAATCAAGATTATAATTAGAAGTTTCCCCCCCCCCCCCCCCCCCCCCTCGTTCTCCCCGAACGCACCGCATTAATTTAGGTCCATTCGAACGGAGATCTTTATCTAAATCTTGGCTTATATCATTTTATCTATCCTCTTATTCTCTCGCTCTGCTTCTTTCCCTCGAGGATTTGCCCAACCATAGAAAGAAAGAGAGAGAGAGAGAGAGAGAGAGAGAGAAAGAGAGGCGGACATGGACTCTTCGTATGATCACTCGGCTGGAATTCTTTCTTCGAAATCCCTGCTAGGGGGATGAAAATGGGTAAGGAAAGAAGAGACTCTCTCCCTCCTCCTATCTTCTTCCGGATGAGGCTGTGCTCTACATGCCCCGTTTCGCTGTACCTTATACGCCAATTCCCTGCGGCGACGAGATAAGCGACTAGAGAGTCGTCGCTCTTTCTTCTCTATCGAACCGCTTATCATTCTTCGCCGCGCTGCGCTGTCCGGTCTTCATCTTGTCGTTTGATTAACGCCAGGAAAAGAGCGCCGATCGTACGCCGATACGATGATGATGTCGATGCTGAAACGAAGAACCTTTGTGCAGAGACTTCGCGCCTACACTCGACTTCCGGATACCTCTTCGAATTGTCTCGCTTCTGTATCAAATGTCGAGGGTGTCGAAATTCGAGACACGAAGAACGGCGGCGCCCTTAAAACACGCTTCTGACCTTTCGCCTCGGCCGGCGCGGATCAGCGACGCCTTCAACTCAAGTGACCATTTCGTGAGAACCAACTGCTTTACAACCGTCGACGAGAAGGAGAATTTCCACGTGTTTCTTCTCTAAATCCTCTTCTTTTCATCCGCAGTTGGCAACTCTCGCATTTTGTAAAAACACACAAATATGCCTTCCGGGTTCCTCAGGGGTGTCTCTTATACCAGATCCAGTTTCAAGCACCGAAGGGAAACTCGAAGCTGCAACGTTCCTTTCCTCAACCTTGCTGCAATCCTAAACCAGAACGTTTCCATCATGTCTTCGTCGTACCAGATGGCTCTAGATTTTATTTTCGTTCTGCTCGTGTCTGCCCTTCTTTCCTTTTCATTCGTTCCAGACAGACAATTCGCGACGACAAACACTGGGGGGGGGGGGGGGGGGGGGGGATTTAACCACGCGTGATAAGAAGAATGAGAAAAAAATGCAAAGTCTCGGTACCTACGTTAAACCCAAGGGTGTCTCGTCGTTCCTCCTAAGCCCTGAGAGCGGCCTTCTCGTGTGGCGAAGGAAAATTCATTACACCGAAAAAAGGATGCCGGGGACCGGGTGGACGAGGCGAGGAAGCGTGACGGATCGACGCTCCGCACTAACGACTCGGATGTGTCCGTCGTCGACGTCAGTCGGCTCTGACCGTGTCTCAACGAGTAATTTGTCGATACCATGAGCAGACTCGAGTCGGTACAAGAAGATCGATTGCTATCATTGAGGAGTAACCTGCCGCTCCTTTTCCTGTCGGCGAACTTATACCGGCTCGGTCCAAGTCAAGTGTCTGTGACTGTATACCTAATGTGTCGTTGCAAAACACAGATAGTGAAGAACAAATCCGAAAGCAGGGAAAAAAAACACACACACACATCAAAAACTACGCCGCAAGAGGATTAGTTTCACGAAAATTCAAGTTGGAAGAATATTTATAACCATCTGGTTTCAGAGTCCCGTATGCATGCGGCTTCTCGGAGTTTGAACTACTGGCTACCTAGTTAGCCGAGACGAGAGAGGGCGGGCGTGCCCGCAATTACGCTGAAATAGTACTTCCGGTTGAGACCGTTGTACCTACCGACCAGGTCGGATTAGGTGCGCCGCGGCGGTTTGAACCTCGTTTTCACAGGAGAGTTGATGAGGTGACGCGAAACGCAGCTTGTAGATCATCAGGCCAGCGAGAAGATATCTTTATAGATTGAGAATTCGGGAATATAGTCAACCGTAGAAAAGTGATCTTACGCTGTGAGTATAGGTATCATACCTACTACATTTATTCGGGATCAAAGAAGCGAGACTGAAAGAATTAACGCAGCGAAGGAATTAATGCACAACCGGTGAACCGGTGATCGGTGGTGATTCGAACCGATAAATCAGCCAAGGAACTAACCGGGTAATTTATAAGCTTATAAAACGATCAGCAGGGAGAATTATTGCGTCCGGTTTGGAGTAGAAGTGATGAATCGTCAGGCGTTTTTTACCATGCGGATATATACGTAACTAGACACTGGGATTTTTGTCGTTGTTGTTGTTTTTTTTCCGTTATTTTTCTTTTTTTTTGGTGTGTAATATCGATAGCCGCAAAGCCTGATATCACAGCTATGATGTTTCAAGGGGCACGAAAATGGTAAAAATTCGAAGCGTTTCGTACGCAGGTCGAAGCTATCGGATAACTGATACGCAGGAATATGTGAGTCCTCTTTTTTCTCTCTCTCTTTCTCTCTCTCACACACACTCGTCGAGATTATATCAGAGGTAGATGGTGTACATACATAGCGATGCTGGAGGAAGAATACCGAGCAACGCGAACAAGTCAAGCGCAAAGTAGTTCATTCATTTTTCAACCGCGAGAAGAGTTAAAATTAAGCGCGATGCACGTCTGCCACGAGTACAAATGACATACACCAACGTACCAAGTACTTTCGTATCTACCCTCGCTATTTTCCGGCCTTTTTCATTCTTACGCTGCATCCGCCGCGCCGCGGGCGCAGCGAGGATCTATACGTAACGCGGATAAAAGGTCCGGGGATCTATGAAACAAGAAGCTCTTCTCTCTCTCTCTCTCTCTCTCTTCTTTTTCGCAAGGAATGCACATTAAAAACGATAAATTGCCCCTTTATATATACATATTGCAGATGCATTTGTTACAAAATAACGTCAGAGATATTATTTTTACTGATACAAATCCGTCATGTCGAACGATTGTTGTATAACTTTTTGATTTTTTTTTTTTTGTACTTCGAAATCTTTCAGACACCTTGCAGTTAAATAATTCAATATTGCTTCCATGGTTTAAAAACAATTGTTTTCGAAAGTAAAATTCTATTCTATATTAGATTCCCAGCATCGCCTAGAAAATCGCTTCAAAGTCATAAGCGTGTTGACGCACAAAGGAAAAAAAAACAAAAAACAAAACAGATCACTGAACGCTTCATCAAAAACACCGATCTAGACGTAACAATTTTCAGATCCTGATAGTGACAAGCTTTATACCCGTTACATGTACACTCAGACGTGAAGATATGCATCTAGATTGATCTGTGGGGGGATAGAGAAACCGTATGTGTGCGCACGCGCTGTACATTATTATAGTATATGGTAGGTATAGCAGCTCCAGCATCAGCAGCAGGTTTACAACTAAATACAATATGCGCAGACAGGCGGATCGTCGAGGGGCAAACTAATTAAGTGTCGTCCGTGATCCTGTCAAGAGAATTTGACAGGCATGGCCACCTATGGCGGAAAGGGGTGGTCGAACGGGGAGAAAAGGGGAGGTTCGTTGGCATTTCTCTTTTTCTCTCGCTCTCTTTTTCTTTCTCTTTCTCTTTCTCAGGGGTGTGCGGCGAATGCGCTGCACCTCGGTTTAATGCCGTAACGACATGGTAACCCCTGTACGCTACACAAGCAACCCTGCACCTCAGTGGGAGTAAATATAGAAATGCCAAGTGCCAGAAGACAGAAAACAGAAAAGCAAACGGTCTAAAAATAAGAGCTTTCCGCCACGACGTACCGGATCGTCGCGTCGTCGTCGCATCCGCTCGGTATAGAGGTGCAACGGTGGTGGGGATGCGGTTCTCAATGAAATTGCGAAAAGAAAGTTCGTCGACGAGTCGCCGACGCCAAGATGCTGAAATGCTGAAAAGCTGAGACGCTGAGACGACCTCACCTCACCCTCCATCTATTCCGAGACGATGAGCCGGGGTGGCGTAGACGGAGGATGGAGTCCGGAGTCCGGAGAAGATGGAAACGGTGCAGACACCCTCGTGGCTCCACACGTGGACGTGGACGCGCACTGCCCGCCCCGCGTAACACGCACGCACACACACACACAAACACATACACGTATCTATATATAATGCAGTGGACAATCGCAACCCCTGGAATTAGATTTACCGAGCTGCAGTTGACTCGACCCCCGCGTGGAGTTTCGACGACCGGGTCTCCGAGTCCATCCCCCCTCCCTTATACCTACTTTCGGACGACGACGCGTGCGGGGTGAAATGCTTTTACGAGAGGGTGGGGCTGGAAAAAAAACTGGCGGAGAGCATCCGCGAAGCGTCGTCACCGCAGTGAAGGGATGTCCTTCGCTCCCTTTCTCTGGTTTTCTCCATCCCTTCGCCCGCCAAATCGTTGCTCTCTCTCTCTCTCTTTCTTTTTCCGGGAACGGCCGGTAAGGTCGAAATGGATATAAATCTGAGGAGCGAAGTTCATTTTCGGGATTATATCGCCACACCGATACTGCGTATAAACTTCAGATTTATGGGGCATCGGGGAGGATCTGCAACCGCCGACAGATTCTCAACTTCTCGCTATTCCTTCTCTATAACCAGCAACCTGCGGCTCTATAGGGGGATGAAGAAGAAAAAAACTCCCTCGAAAAAACGCTCCTTGTTCTTAGACTCCGTAGAGCCTCTGAATACGAAAATATACTTTAACCGATAGCGTTTAGGTTCTTTCCCATTCTGATTCAACGGTCATACTTCAGACCGTAAAAATATGATATTGTATTCGATAATAATACATCTAAATTGCACTTCGAGGTTATTTCTAATTATCTTAATGTCAAAAATAGAATCTAAATGATTTTCAACATATCGAACCAGCATTCGAAAAGTAATTTTAATCTTGTCGTTTGTCCCAAATTTCACGATTTCTTTACTTATCAATATCTACGATCGACTAGAGGACGATAAAATTTTACAGTCAAAATGCATTTCGCGTTTTTTTTTCCTTTAAAAATGTACGTGATAAAAATTTCTTACTAAATTATGATCGTTGAGTAGAACACAATACACAATGAACAATTTATTCCATTGACATTTTGTCTATACTTGATCGCCTCGCATAAAAAAAAAAGAAAAAAATTCCACTCGCCTAGCGAAACTAAGTGATAATTACAAGTGGAAATTTCAAAGGTGCATACACGTGCTGTCCTTTTGAGGTCGAAGCGTCGAATGCAGTATACGTAGACCTTAGAAAAGACTGACGTTAGTTTGCAAAGTGGGTAGGTGGATAAGTTTTAAACGGAGCTAATATAGCCGGTCAGGCAGCCTCCTCTTCTAAAGCGAAAAGCGTCAAAGCAGATCCTGACAGGTTCCAACCTCGGCACCGAAGCATACCTACATCCACACAATTCATAATCGACGTTAACCTTCATCACCGTTATCGCTGTTAACTTATCGTAAGTAAAATATCGTCCGTTATTTTCCGGCCATATTGCAAATACGGAATGGAAGTGAATCCTTCACACGCAGATCGTCCTGAGCTTGAAAATGTCGGATTTCGCTGAAGCAGAAGCTCTTTCCGGTGAAAGATCGAAAAAATATAATAGAAATGTAGGAGTTCTGCCATTAACTCGCACGCTTTTCTCATCGACGATGATTAATGATTAGTTACGTGATCGATACTGACGATCCAGATGTTGCATGTATGTGTGTGTGTGTGTATATATATAGATATATACCTGCCGATTTAATATCCGAATAATACGAGTATCTAAGCGTTCAATCATGCGTTGAGAGATATAATCGTTTGTACATAAATTGTATGATACGTATGTTATCCTAATACAAAATCATCCGCGTAACGATAATCGGACGATTGTGGAGTTAGCATTGTATCAGCATTGCCGCGATAATTATACCGTGTCAGCCGCTCGTTCATTCTGTGATAATTCTCCCCCCTCAGCAGAGTTGCATTTTATCATTAAACAACATTATCATCCCTAATGCAATGCTTGAGTAGGATCCCAACGCGCGTCAACGTTATCGAATTCCTATAGAGAGAAACGTGACGAAGTTTCGTCACATATCATGTATTATACTCAACGGAGAAAATTACACTGTGTAACGGACGGGGGGGGGGGGGGGGGTTCTCACCCCTCGTCGTATCTCGTCATCGTAGAATATGGTGGACGGTGAACGTCGGAAGATGTTGCCATGCCGGTTGCATCTTCGCATTTTCGTTTTTGCATTGTGCTCACGCTCGCAATCTTATTACTGGCACACACGTGGCCTAATATTCTCTCCCCCCACCCCCACCCTCTTCCATCCCCCGCATATCCTCCTCGTCTAAACCGACGGGCTTCTCCCTCCGGCTTCTCTTCATTGTTGGGATGCGACGCCCGTATCCGACGAGGGATGATCGAATGCTTGCGAAATTCGCAAAGCTTGAGGTGATATTCGAGACCCGCGTATACATATAGCCACCTTTTCGCCCTTTTGGCCAGAGTACAAGCCTCTCGGATATAACATATACTCGTATGTATAATATATATAACACACACATGTGTGTGTATATCACAACATATCACTGAGAACGGGACTATTTTATATTACACCGCTTTATCAACGCCGAAACGTGGCCTCGAAATGAAAAATCGAGATACACAGGAAGGTTCGTACGGCTTCACGGCATCATTTCGACCTGCGATGAGGTCTGATTCCGTAACGTGTAAAATCGGAAAAATGGAAAAGGAATAAACAATGGATAACAAAAAAAAACATACACACATAACTGAAAATAATAAGCTGAAAGGCCTCTCTCATTAGCGGTAAGACGAAACTTTTTACTCACCGATCAATCGACTCTGTGTGCTGATTAAACCAGAAAGAATACGCCTCGAGCAGTGGAAAGAGTTGTAATGGTAACATCGCAGTATCTGCAAGAAATGAAAAGACAAGTTTTATATCTTCTGTGATTTGTGTGTGATAGTTGTAGCAAATAAAAACTAACGATAAGAGATGATAACTGTGTCCATTATGGATTTCAATCACCGCTCTGACCTCTGTACTAACGGGGAAAAAAAGTGGTTGTGGCTGACAGAGTCTTGAGACAAGATCGTCGTACTTGGAAATGAATGTAATCAGTTGAAGAAGGGAAAACAACGTTGAAAGAGATTCCAGCAGTTTGATAGTTTCTTTTTCTTTTTTTTTTCACAAATATCGATAACTGCATCTTCTCGCCCTCGATGGTTGTTGGTGAAACGTATGTACGTATATAAAGTATATATATATAATATATATACGGTATAAAGGTCAGAGTTCCTTGGCTTTTCAGTCTGTTCCCCGCGACTATTTCATAGCTATATACATACGCGTAGTCGGCTCCATTGCATTATTCAATTCTGATCGCCGGCAATAAAGATTCGGAATAGCCCAGAGAAGGGGGAGGACCATGGCCAGCGTGGCTCTGACTGTGAGTCCATGGCACATTATACAATACATATATACATATACGTACATCACAAGTATGGAAGAAAAGTCATTTCTACAATACTTTAACCGTCGTTGGTTTTCTTTCTCCTCATTGTCTTCAACTCTTTCCATACCCTACTGGGTACATACTATATAATACGTATATGTATTATATATATATATATATATATATATATGCGGAAGAATAAAAATGAGGTAGGAAGGGAGGAGAAGTTCATCCTCCGTGATGTATTTTTTCATCTCTCACTTATTTCTCAAAGTCAGCAGAGCGGCAAGAGGGGCGGAAAAACGTGGGCAGAGATTTTACGAGATTTAACAAGACGACATCCACCATAGTTCCCTCGGGCCCCCCCCCCCCCCCCCCCCCCCTTTCCCCGCACCTGCCGAGGGTAGGATAGCTATTTTCGAACGATACAAACCCCGTGTAACCAGGACAATAGAAGCCATTCGAGGATTGACACGAGCCTCGTATTACAGCCAGGTGGGGGTAACAAAAGGAGGCGTAAGACCTGCAACAGGGGTGAGCGCCTTGACGTCATGAAAAGATGTTTAACCTGGACTCGGGCGACGTAGCGTTTTGCCACCTTTGGACCGTAACGAGATTAGTTTCAAGTGACACTTGCCCGAGGCTCCCATTCAACTCTGATCCGATTCAATTTACCTTCTTCCTTGACACTAATCTCATCCACCTGGCAATCGGAAGTGCGTATATTTTGAGCTCCCAGGTTCGATTATGCGTTAAAACCGTCAGCTATTTATCGGTTGTATCGTAAATGCATTCGCGACGCGTAACAACGCCCGTTCTTATCGATTCGCAATATAATAGTAATAACAGCAGGGTGAGGGAGGGGTAGACGTTAATCTAATACAACAGTTGAGGGTGAGTTATGTCGAGGCTTAAGAGCATTAAATGAGATAGCTTTTACCGAAAGCCCATATTAATAATAATTATCAGAAGGTATACCTACATCAGGTTTCTACGAGTCATTCGATCCATTAGAAATAAGTACCACCACCCCCCCTCGAAGCGTCGCGTTGTTTCTAGCTTATAAGATATATAGGTACCCTAATATCCGAAATAGAATCGCACTAAAACCCTTTACGATGCCAGGCGATAACGTTAATTAAATCTAACCGTTGACTAAATCGCCTCGAATACCTGTCAAACCAGGATACGTACCTATACACACATCTACTCGAAAATTGATCAGGCAATTAATATTGTAATACTCCAGGCTTCCTTTAAGTATCGTTAAACGAGGCGCTCGATCTTACATCCCAAGGATTATACTGCCTGGACGTAGAAGCTGGCTATCGCAGATAGATACGTACCAGCTGACGCGATATCATTTCACACCACTGTCACACAAGGTGCGCGAAAGGTAATCCCCGTGTTAATATTAATGAGCAAAGAATTGATAATTAAAAGTCTCAAGTGCGAGATGAGGGCAAGAGGGTATGGGGTGGACCCCCTTAACGGTGCAAAGGACAGTACCTATCCAACTAGGTATACTATAGAGATGCTCCTCTGAGTTCACGAGCAAAGATTTATCTGGAACCGGAGCACCGGTTGAACTACCTCGACCTAACGACCCCAGGGGCTTAACCTTTTACCTGGAGCGTGGAACGTTCAATTTCAGCTCACCGTCGCCGTCGCGTCGCAGCAACAGCGGTATAACGGTGCGTTGTTCGTTTGTGTATCGAGTTACGCGGCCCTTTGTACGTCACCCCTTTGAATGGGAGAAAGAATGGCCGAGAAACGAGCGAGGCTGCAATAGAAGCCAGCCTACAACGAGGAGTGAAGAGAAGAGAAGAGAAGAGAAGAGAATAGGAGAAAAGAACGAAACGTAACCCTATCAGATTCTTTATTAGGACGCTTACTTCGGGTTGAAACTATTTCTACGATTGTCCACGGTTACCGATGCGTATCGTACCTACTCGACAAAGCAAAGTGTCGTGTGTCACCTGCATACGCGCAAGCTGCATTCAGTCTCTCGTCCCATCTCTACATCTTCTTCATTCTCTCTGCATTATATGCATCATTCGAACAGAGATTTATCCCCCAGATATAGGTACCTACCGACGAGTATAGCTTCATGCCGGTTGTTACCTGAAACGCGAAACCTCGTAACTCTTTCCGAGTCCCTGACACACACGGCTATTGATTTCAACCTAAAATATGAAGACACCGCACCGACATTCTTATCGGATCCACCCCGCTTCCATTCGAAGCGATTGCCTTTTCCACGTTCATCTTCTTCCTCCTCCTCATCTTCCCATTTCACCCTCTTATTTTCGCCCAGCAAATCGAGTTATCCAGCTCCACTGCCGCTATACTTTCTTCGCCGGTGTCACGGTACGCCGATGCTATTAAAAATTACTATCGGCTACCAGCTATATCCGGTTATTGGATACTCGTAACGATCAGCAGCTCTTGGCCAAGTGACTGCACCGATTTTTTCCACCTTCTATTCACCCGGCATCATCCTCTAATTACCGTGATTACTTGCCCTATCTAACGAGGTTCCGGTCCGCACCCAGGAGACATCTACACTAGCGGACGTAACAACACCTTTGCAGCTCTACTGTACACTATCCTATTCAATTCGACGAGCCAAGTGTATCTTTAGAGGCAGAAAACCTTCTTCGAATGAGGCAATCTATTCGTTTTCGGGTCCTCCTCAACCACTTATTGAATTGGCATATGGCACAACGACTTCAGGAGTATACGTTCGTATTGCGTCTTACACACCGACCTGTTTTCGACCTTCGTATATCAGGCCTGGTTTTATTCATCGTTTGTTACGTGACAATTGGATCACACGGTTTGGTATCTGCGACAGCGAGATTGATCCAATCATCCACTCAGACTGCACTCAGCGCTGTGTATCGGGCCAACGGAACGCAACGCAAGCGTTCTAACAGCAATTACCTTTTTACTGCGGCACTATAGGGACCGGTCAATTTGCATTAGGTTACCATCAGGGTCACGTGTGCGTGTCGGAGGCAAATAGCGTATATCAAAAGACAGGGAGCTGGGCAGACTCTGCCTATCCGGGTCCAGTACAATCCTGCGGGACCAACCTCGGGAAACACCACCACGAATCCTACCATCATCAGGGTGAACGTAACCAGGAGAAGGGAGGACGGGAGAGACGTACAGAGAGCACCTTCGTGGTAGCGTGAACCTCCGATCTGGTATCCCGTAATTATACCACCAGGGCAACCTAATTTGCCTTATTGATCGCGAAGCGTAACCTAATTCCAGCTAACTGATTTACCGTTGCAAATGGATTAACCCAGCTTGGCAAGTAAACGCACATAAACTATCCACGGAACTGACACGCTGGTCGACACTGCCAGAGCGCAGAAACTGACCCTGGATTCGGCACCGCGTCGCTTCCCAAGCCGATGCTGAATCCGGCAGATCTTCTCCTTGGACAACGAGCCACCATTCGCTGAATCCGAGCTATAAATTTCAACAGTGTGTAGGTATATTGCCCTCCATGGTAAGCTCTAGGTGAAGATGATTGAAATTTTCTCGAATAGATCGCCTCCATCGCTACGTAGATGAAATTTTTTGAATATTCTTATCCCGATTTCCTTCGGTCGGTGACAAGCTTCTGCGCTCGAGCTCTCCTCTCCGGCTCTCAGGGTGACTGTGATTGATTACTTAAGGCTCGTTTCGAACTGGGTTTTCCGAGAAACTGGGGAATGAAGGGCGTGGTGGTACAGCGACGTATGTGGTTGTGTATCGGTAGCGATTCCCGTGGCGATGACGGCGAGACATCGTCCGTATTCGAGTTCTCCACTGGCAGCTCCGCGTTGTCGCGTATCCACCTCCTGATGTGTACACGCAGAGCCGTCCGCTTTCCAACCATCAGGGTCCAAAGACCATGGATACACTGCAGCCATACATTTGTTGGCAAAAGCGGAAGTTCTTAGTTCCAGTATTCACTGCACCAGCGGCTAGAGATGCGCTCTTCAAAAGTTTGAGTGTAAAAAGTGCTGTTCAAATGAGTTGGAACAGTATCTCAGCAATTAGTCGTTTAGCTAGAGTCTCTGTGATATTCGAGATCGTTTTTGCCAACTGCTCATTCCCACTTACCACCGCCTATGAGATTCGAAAGTCCAACGACCCGGGACAATCCACGAATGGCTATAACGACATTAGCCATGTAGGAAAAGCGTGAGGAGTTTGGTGCCAAAACCATTCCGAGCTCATTTGCTAGGCAAACTATACGACGGAATATGGGCTTCATGGCGTTAACGACTGTCCGCTGTGGCAGAGATTAGACTTTCCATCGTTCACATACATCGCGTCTCTCATTCGCTCTCTCCGTTAGATCTGGTCTGCACGGTTAGCAACGACGTATCGCATACACATATAGAAGCGAAGCGATTTCGACGAAGGAAGAGGATGACCACAGGGTGTGAGTCGAGGGTTGCAGGGGATATGATATTTCAGGAATCCAGTCACGTGCCTGTTGTATCTATAAATCCGTTGGAATTTGGCCTCGGTCCAAATCTTAAACACCCCATTATTCGCTCGTTAAGTTTTTTCCTCACTATAGTTATACGTTTACAGGCGACCTCAAATCTCTCTCGATACCTTTGCCAAATTAGTTTCCCGCAGGGAACTCAGAGCATGTACATATAACCATAAACGTAGCCCCCATTTAACTCGGCGACAGTGGGTGATGGAAAAAGATTATTTATTTAATATAGGATTTTTCTTGGCTCGCAGTTTTTTTCCCCGAAAGAACGAGAAATAGGCGAAAACCCAGCAGCAACCACCACCCTTTTGGAATTCCTTTTTTTCTTTTCCTCATCCTCCTCCTCCTCCTCCTCCTCAGACTTCCTGCTTGTTTAATCATACTTCCATCCCCCACCTTGACGTTTCGTAACTCAAATCATATCTCTCCCAGTGTCTACCCGGCCTGGTTTCATCCCGTAAAAAATACCCAAGTCCTTCCATCCCATTCTCGCCACTGTCTCTGGATGCATTATATTTCGCTCCAACTGCTACCATGCGACGCGGATATACCTACCAACCAACCTACTGCGTAGGTACCGTACTCCGGGAAGATTACGCTCGTCGTATTCGCCCAGGAGATTTGCGTCAACGCCGGGGAAATCTGCAGCTGGAGGATGCTGAGGTGGTATACTAAAGGTGGGGATTGGAACGGCGGAGGAGGGACAACGAGGATTGATTGATTTGCACGAAACGAATACATATAACGCGCGTGTACTGCACATGACGATACGCCCATTGTGTACACACCCACACAGTATTTTGTAATAAGAATTTTCATGATGCGACAACTGTTTCGCAGACGTCAGCCTCACCTACAGTGCACACCTCGAAAGCGAGTGCACAACTAACATTGACGTAATTCAGAATTCTACACATTGTCGGCCGTTTTCCTCACTGCATTAAGTATATAGAACCGGAACAACTGTCAACTGCGTTATATTCTTAGGGGATTTTTATCTCGTCGTACGATGCGGTGGTTTGGTATGGAAAGAGGAAGACGAGCGTCTCGACAGCACAATGTACTAGCTGGTAATGCTATTCATGGGTTCACGTGATTATCGGAAAACTATATTTAGCCCCGCATAGGTACTGTATTAAACCCGAGTTTCTACCCCTCTTGCAAGCTCCGAAAAGGTCCTTGCGAATTTTCGCTCCTCAGATTCAGTCCTCGAGCTCGTATTTTAACGGCGACTTCGATTAGCCTCTCACGAAAATCGGAACTGCAGGGGGATGGTGGGAGGAACTTATCCTCTTATCGATCAACCTTGAGTCCGGATTTACCAAACGAGCATAAATTTATACCATAACATTTCGTCCTTCCAAAAGGAGATCCCTTATAGGCAGGCCGAACTAAATGATCAGCATCGATTCTAGTTCCGATAGCCCGGTTACCCATCTAATTCATTCTTCTTTTTTACTTTCAGGCTCCCCCCTCCCCAGCAGCAGGTCACCGTAGGCTCCCTCGGAGGCGGTGGTTCCGCGGGAAACGGTGGCGCTCCAGGACAACCTTTGGCGATGCCGGTATTCCCGCTTCGCGCTGGTCCAGCACCGCATTACTCGCCATATTCCCCGTCACGTTTCCACATTGACAAGAGATGCCAACATCGATGCTCCTGGAAGTGTTTCTCGATCGCGTTGATACTCCTGGCTGTCGCCCTGACAGCGATGCTCGCCTACTTTGCGGGTAAGTTTCGAGTTTGGTATTTGGTTTTGGTGAAAATCTTCGACTCCACGTCTCATCTCCTAATCGTTTGAAGCCTTTCTGCAGGAAAGGACAGCTAAGAAGTAGAGAGCTCTAATTTTCACCCTTTCTTTTTTAGAGCGTCTTATTCTTTTATTTTTTTGTCCCAAAACCCTTCCTTCCTTCCTTCCGGCGCAGAGTAGGTCTCGACCTTTTATATTATGGCTTGTGGGGTCTGGTCCTTGGGGCCTATAACTCAGCCGGCGAGAAAAGCTGTGGTAATACACGGCTAATGGCTCATACGCGCCGAGTGGTAGGCTTTATTCGGTTAAGGCGCACCACGGGGTTGGCCTTTCCGGCCGGGGGTTGCGGAAAGTCAAGAGGATGGATGGCTGGAAGTGGCAAACAGCAGCAGCAGTAGCAGCAGCACGTGTGCCCGACTCCCAAGCGATGTGTCGGGTGGCGATTTCTCTGACCGCTCGTGTCATGCACCATGTGAATGTGGAAATCAATATCACGGATGATCGTGATGATTGATAAGAGGACTGATTGATAGTTTTACTTCGACCGCAAGTGACGAACGAAGAATTGGCTTCAAGGTTAAAGGAAAAAGAAACGCCGATGCCGAATGATCGAGGAATCGGAGGATTCTCAAGGAAAAGAATGGCTCAGAGGGATTGCGGCTGAATTTTCGTCCTTCCAACTCTCGTCGCTTCGCGGTGACGATCATTAGGGATCTCCCGAGGACGAGAGGAGGAAACCCACGAAACGGCGGACGGTATTGATTACACGACTTGACTCGAACGAGGTTCCTTGCCCGAAATCGTTTTTCCCCCAACTTTTCATCATTTTCATTCTACATCTGGGCTGCTATAACGAATCTGCACCCAAGTTGATGAATAAGATTTTTATACTTCAAAATTTCACCCTATTTTCCACTGCAGTGCAGACGGTTATATCCGATATACATTCTTCGGTAATATCTCATCGAGTTCTAAAGCTCCTGCAGCGAGTAAGCTAACCCAAGTTTCTCATGCTTCTAACTTCGGAGAACAAAAGCCCTGCCTCGGTTCTAGCGATAATTAAAAAAGTGTTAAAGTTGAACGAAATAACCTTCTATTATTGTGTACTTCCCAATTTTTATCCTTTGCTATGCTTAAATCCTCGTACTCGTATGTACATCTCTGTTATCTGAGAAACGGAAACTGTAAACAAAAACAGAAGATCGGTAGTAGGTATAAAATGAAGCGAAATCGATCAAACGATGAAGGGACATAATAAATACAATTTCTTTTCTCGACAGAAAAACGAGTGGAAGAAGAATACCTAAGAAGTAAAACCAGGTCACGGAGTAGCCGGCTATTTCCGGTGTAAAAGACTAGCCCGCGCTCGTTTTCTTCGAAGAAATCCGATTACACATACCTACCCCTGGAGCAGTCTGCTCTTCCGTATACTATCGATTTACTCGGTGGCCGGGGGCGGTGAAAGAATCGCCGTTCCGGCAATAGTCGGTTAAATTGTCTTGAAACGAGGATTACGTTGCCTTAGAGACAGCTAGACTCGAGTCAACCCTTGCCAACCAAGTCGAGAGTTTGCGACGAAGAATGTATATCTATAGGAGTCGGGAGTTTCGGTGAAGAGATTCCATTGAAACTGGGCCAAAGGTAGTTGCGATTATCAAAAGCATGTAATATCAGTTTGCAGAACGACATTTTGTGCGAAGAATAAAAGTGTTCACCGCCGCCAACAACAACAACGATTTTTCATGAAAAATTTTAACGATTTATCAGAGAAAGAGAGTAGTCGTCCACCATAGAGATTACAGTGCAAGGTGTGATTCAAGCTCGGAAAGGTGTATCTAGGGAGGGTTGAGGGTTTAACGTAGTACCTATGGACAGCAAGCCTATCAATGATCATCTGGACCCTTCACCACCGTTCCGGATACGCGTCACAGCTGTTGTTTCCGCATTCCACTAAATCACGAGAGCGGTACAGGAAGGAGGGAAAATCCAATCTGCCTACCACGACGAGACTCGCTTCTCTAAACAATTGGAGGAGGAGGAGAGGATCTCTCCTCCGTCGCAAAATCCCGAAACACGATGAGAGAGTAGATGCGTGCGTATTACGGCGGAACGGCCGCTGCGTTTCCCGCACGGACAGATTACATCGGCTCAGAGAAGAATCCCGGTTTCCGCGAAGCGTCGACATTAGCCGGTGCGAAATTGAAAGTGGAACACAAAGCCCTCATCTCCAGGCGCGAATCAAGAACCGTGCAGTGCAGAGGAGGAGCACGGGTTTCACGAAAAGGCAAAACGTAAGCGTAGGACTACTTCACCGAGATACGAATCCTCGACCTGCAGTTCCTGCGGTATTTTTTTTCTCTTCATTTTTTAATTTTTTTATTTTTCTAAATTAATTAACTTTTTTCCCTCTGTCTTTTATTCAACCAAAATAAATACGCTCATCGTCATGCGGGTGAAAAATGAGAAATTTAACTCGAGATTATACCGTAGAACCTTCACCATAGCATATATCCTCGATGAGCTGTGACCCGGGCGAGATGTCGACGTGAAATGTAAAAAAATGGGGGAGGGGGGGGGGGGGGGGGGGACGAGTGGATGAGTGAGAGAAGAGTGGGCGGAAAAAGAAAGACAAAAAAAAAAGAAGAAGAAAATAAACCTCCCTCTTCCCTCTTCACCGGTGAATATAATCCCCGCGGTAGGAACTCGCCCCGGAAAATGAGCTCCTCCATTGATATCCGGAGAAATAATTGAAAAAGTTCAACAGCCGGATAGGTACGTCGCGTTTGCTGGTCGTGCTAAAAGACCAGCTGTCCTTGCCTGTGTTGGAATCAAATTTCATGCTGTTAAAAAACTGACCTCGAATATACTAGAGGTACAAGGATCAGAGTCATGTGACCATCTACCGCGGCTTGCAGCTTTACTCTTCCTCTTCTTCCATCGTCAGCGCATTGTCAGTGTTCATCATTGGAGATGCGAGAGGTATATAAGCGAGCGTTTTGCCCGTTATAGATAGATAGCTAAAGCGTTTCAAATTTCCGGCACTTGGATGTAAACTTGACCTGCCCCCGTCCGTATATATTGGGTTTGGGATGACCTAATACTCGATACGTGGGTCGAAACGTAACCAGCCAACTTCCCGCGCAGAATCATCAACCGCACCGGGATGACCACAACCGCGATTCGACGAGAAATAAGGTCGTTCGCAGTTCGGTGCAACTCAATTTCGTCCATCCACCGATACACCAGCTCCCACTTCCTGTGTATATCTACGTAAATACACACGGTGCACATAACCCTAAAGATATATATGTATATATCAAAAGGATAGATATAAAAGTCTTCTCTGATACGGTGAAAGAGCTCCGTTCTTGCCTCTGTGCCATATCACCATCACGTGGTGCGTATTGGTACCTACGTAGATAGGATTATAAATCCGGATGTAGGATTACAGGGAGTCTGAAGAACCTAGTATTAGCCATGAAAATCTACCCGCTAATAAACGGGGAGAAAATTGGAGTAAGAAACCGTGCAGGGTATACGGTAGGTACTGGAAGGAACAAGGAGTTGGAATATCGCAGGAGAACAACGTGAGTTGTAAATACGAAGCCGGTAATTTGAAGCCGTTACGCCTTGGAAGGTAACCTCTTGAATTAATGTCGACTGAAATTGCGATGGTACCGCAAACGCAATAGTACAAACCCCCCGCCCAGCAACGCCTGCCTGCCTACCCGCTCACCCTCGCCAATCCACACCACCACGGGGAATAATAATTATAGTTAACAGCGAAAGATTACCTCAACACCGCAGATGCGACTAATTGTTCGTGAAAATTAAAAATTTTCTCATTATTAAAGGTATATATATATATATATATAGGTACGGTTAAGACGACGACGACGACGACGATCAAACGGGCTTCTTTGAGAATCGCCATTCTATTTCAGGGATGAACAAAAAGTATTAGGAGTATAAGAAGAAGAAAGAAAATCCTCTCATCGACTACACGCTTTTCCACCCACCTTTTATATCCGCTCCAAAAAGCCCGAACTAATTAGTATCCCCATCGAGGAGATGTACGGTTACGTAAAATCTGACGGCGAAGAACGCGAAGAATGTACCACCGACCATTCCCGTTCTCCGGATCCTTCAGGTTTCGTGTATACGTCCGGTGCTCCAACGGCTTCCGAGAGAGAGAGAGAGAGAGAGGGCTAATAACCCATGGTTACCGGAAAGCCCTATTGGCCTTCGAAATTAGCGATGATCCGTCAAGAACTCTCCTCCTTCTCATCCCCGTCACTCTCTCCTCTCTCCTCTTTCCTCTCTCCTCTTTCCTCGTCCGTTCCACGGTTCATCGGTTAGGGAAGGTAGCAGCTAGGGGATGCCGATGCCGTGCCGGAAAACTCGTCAATGTTTCCTGGAGGAATACTCCCTACCTAGCAACGAGGAGGAATATTCCGAGCTCCGGCCCGGAGAACCGACCAACTGCCATCGATCAGTTGGCAGGCTAATCTCTTCACCCCTCCAAAGTCATTCAACACTTTTATCTTGCCTTCATTTGTCTCCGAATTTTCCCTTTCCCTCCCTCGTCAGACTTTTACGGAGTGTTGAGTGCACACCTGTCCCGTCGGAACTACTTAAGCACTACTATCGGTACGAAAAATCGGAACACCTGGCCTCGCGTATTACAGCTCACAGTGGTAAAGATTGATGATAGTCTGAATATTCTGACAAAACTTTGGTTCTTTGCTATACGTACCTACGTCTGATTAATTAATACTACTATAAGTCCATTGCTGCACCAGTCATTTATTTTTTGCACCGAGTCGAAAGCTTGTGAGGCTTTTTACTTACAATATTCGTCTCACGATCAGTCAGTCTTGTAAGAAACTTCGTTCCAACTCATCCTCCACGTGCACGTTTTTCTCTATTTCAGCTGTCAGCTCAATGCGACCGATGGACAGCGCCAACTGTATCTTCGTGCAAGACGTAAAGGCTGTTACCCACGAGAATGCGCACATGCACGATCCAATATCGACGCCAATTCCCACAGAAGGTAAGAGTTTAGAGCTGGAGTCTCTCGTCCAACTTGTCCCCACAGTTGTAGATGTAATGGAATAAGAAAACTATACGACGACCATCTGAAACCGTATAAGAGTTCGATTTCGATGGGTTCGTTGGTGTTGGAACAAAAGGATAAATTGCACTTTGGCGAATAGCGCGGTCTCGACTCAATTTCGACCATCGCAAATATTGTCACCCGGTTAATCTGATCCCGACAGAATCGCTGCCGACCAGCACAGCGGAGCACTCCAGTGCCGCGGACAACATCGGCGACCAGCAAAGCGACCCGCAGATCCAGCAGTCCGCCCAATGGCCAGCCGTCCTCGAGCTGCGTGCCTACAACGTGGCTCACTCGGCCGTCATACCACCGTATCACTTCTGGAACTCTGAGTTCCGAAACAAACAGCCAGCCTTTATTCGTCTAAACTTTACGTTACCCTGGGGTGCCAACTTCGCCGTATACGGTCGACGTAACGTCGCGCCCAGCGTGACGCAGTACGACTTTGCCGAGTTCGTGAAGGGGGGGCGAGTCGACCATCGACTAAAGCGAGAAATCGTCCCGGCGGAGGCGGTGAGCTTCATGAAATCGGAGGAGGGCGTTTCGGGTGACCCTTACCAAGCCGAACAGCCATCCCCGACACGGAACGTCATGGCAAAACGGTCGCTGGTCGAACCGATGCTGGTCAACGTGACCCTCCTTCAGTTCCTGGACACCGGTCGCTGGTTCCTCTCCGTCTACAACGACGAGCTTCAGCCGCATAAGGTCAGCCTGGTCGTCACCGAGGCCGAGGACATGTCGACTACTTGTCCCAACGACTGTTCAGGTCGGGGTTCCTGCTACCTCGGTAAATGCGACTGCATCGACGGCTACCAGGTTAGTGACCCTCCGACCTTTGGCTACCGGAGTATTGGTTTCCATCGACTTTTATCTCTCGACTGTATGTCTGTGCTCTTCAATTTTTTCCGATCCTCTTCTCACAGGGTGCTGACTGCAGCAAAAGCGTCTGCCCGGTCCTCTGCTCGGCCCACGGTCAGTACGGGGGTGGAGTGTGTCACTGCGAAGATGGATGGAAGGGTGCCGAGTGCGACGTGCCCCTCGGCGATTGCCAGGTCCCAGACTGCAACCAGCATGGACAGTGCGTGCGAGGGTCGTGCGTCTGCGGCGCCGGATGGAAGGGAATCTTTTGCAACGAGCGTGAGTAGCTTTACGACGAGTCCAATACCCCTCGTCGTTCCTGGCCATGATTGACATTCGGAAGCCGAAACCCTGACAACTTCTTTAACTTTATTCAAATACCAGACACACTTTGCTCATCGTTAGCTGGTCACGAATTTTCTCTTCAGTATTTTAAATGGGCACAGTAAATAGATGCGTTTAAACGTGAGACAATCGTGCGTGAAACTTGGGAGGATCGCTGCATGACATTGTTCTCGCGGTCTTAGCATCTGTCCAATATAATAAATAATTAGATAATTTATGATATTACCGAGATGCGAATAGGTAATGCCTAATAAGGCGTGTGAAACTACAAGGTCCATTGTCTCGTCGCGATAGTCGTAGTTGTAGGATTTTGGTGGTTGCCGCAGGCAATAGCTGTGGCTAAGGGCGTTATAGTCCGTGGCGTCAAGTTTAGAACAATAATTCTACAGTCGTTGTTGTTGTGGTTCTACTATGGTGTACAATACCACATGCATGGTTCTGCTTTCGGGGAACAAACTACATCCTGAAACGCATTGAGGTAGCCGGTTGCAGCCAGCTTTCCTTGCAGAGTCGACCACGGGTCGTCCACTTTTCTTGTCGTAAGACCCAGGACAGCTAACTTTGGCCGCGAGTATGATATCCTAATACGTGAGTATATCAAAAAGCGAGGTGGATTGCAAAGGGGCGACAAATTTTCGTTTTCCATACGATACCTGCACACGTACTATTTTTACGTGAAATAAAGATAATGGTAAAGGGAAGAAAAAGAAGAAATAAAAATAAAACACCCGTAAACTCGAACCCAGTAGGTATCGTGAATATTTTATTTCTGTTTTTGCAATTCATTTTCATGCACCTGAAACTATAGCTTATAGATCGTTGGAAATCGACCTTTCGTCGTCGTTGGTTTGTCGTCATTTTTCCACCATGGTAATAGCGCGAGTAAAGCCATAGACGACCGGGCAGGGAAAAGCAGGCAGTCTGCAACCTTTATACCGGGATTATAAAAGTTGGTCCTAAAACCAAACGACGTCTAAAAAATATGACACCCCACCACCTTTTCCTTATAAAAAGACAGGGGAAGGTAGTTTCACGTCGCGAGGTTGTCGCCGGCGCACACGCGCAAAGTTCGCCCCGGTATTATCCTTGTAGATAGGTATATTATACATATATATATATATATATATATATATATATATATATATATATATATATATATGTATATATATATAGCGAAGGGCAGTGTCAACTTCAAGCGTCGTTTTTATCCCGTATATTAACGACGCCCGAGGATCCGAGAGCGCGGAGCGTCGAGGTTACATGTAAAAAAGTTAATATAAAATAAATAAAAGTGTGGAAATTAGACGAGGAAAAATCCTCATGGATGGATATATGTATTTATATGTGTATATACTATATAAGTAGTTTCAACGATAATATCGCATCATGAGATAATTACCGCAGAAATTTAATCGCCGGAATAGCTTAAAGATCTCAGATATACCTCTTCTATAGGGTGGTTAAATGAGTAAGGTGACGTCGTCAAGTCATGGAATACGGTTTTGAGTTGTAGGTTCTTGCCTCGATCCGCAGATTTCTATTCCTGAGCCGAGTGAATGTATTATTTATTCATATTTGTCACAGCACCATTAATTCCCTCCCCCCGCGTTTCCGCGGGACGGCCGGGCCGTAGCAGGCGGGTGCCGACCGACCGACTCCGAGTTGCAGGAGATTCAAGATATTTGTAATATACGAGCTGTATTCACGGAACGAGACACGGCCAGCCTGTTTGGCTACCTATAATAATCCGCGCAATGCATATTTCTCGGCGAAGAACCGCGGCGGCGCTGGGTTGGATGGGTGGAAAATTTGCATCCTCGACAAGCCGGGGTTAAAGTCAACCGCTAAACCTCCTCGTCCTCTGGCATGTAATATGTATTTGCTTCTTCGTTAGGGTGGTCCTTATTTAAGGTTTTCACAAATTTTTACCGCCCCACTCCCTAAATCGACTTTAAATCATTAAAAAACAATTTTGGGGGGGGGGGGGGGGGGGTGAGACGGTAAAAAGTAGTGAAAACCTTAAATAAGGACCACCCTATCCTTCTTCCCGTTGTCAATGGCTCGCGTTATAGATGGTGAATATCTGCGGAGGTAACTGCGAGACGCGATTTGAAAAATCCCTCGACACCGAACATAATATTTTTTTATTAGCCAATTTAGCCGCGGGGACATATAACCGAGAATATTGGAATGATGGAGGAAATAACGTCGTGGAAACGGGCGACCGCTCGGCCGGCCGTTTCGTAGGTATAACATATAAACAGTCCGATAGATGCAGTGTCGCGGCATTGCCGTATTATAGGGGAAAACGTGGAGCGGAAGTGCCGTAAGGAACGTTTAATAATTCCATAAGGCCATGTAAGCATTGTGTGCGGTAAGACTCGATAGAAGGGAAATTATAGTTTTGAGGAAGTGAGGAGATAAGAAAAATAATCGCAAAACACATTTCTTGCACTTTTATAAACGGAAGAGCAGCTTATTATATGCATTATATGCGCGTGGCATGCGAGCGCAATTACTCTGACTTTAGAGTGGTGGAGGTTTGTGCTGCAGGAACGAGGAATAAATATGAGGAAAATTATAAAGAGCTTTTGCCGCAATTTTATTTCCATACGACAGCGCTAAACTTCTCGTCGCGCGGTCGTCGTTCCGGACGAAGTCTGGGTACAAAGACTCCGGAGCACTTAGGATGGCGCTCCACTTGACTTTCCATCTTCTCGCCGAATCTGGATACATACATACATGCATACCTACGTGGAATAAAAATCCTTTGATAAACCGTGAGGGAAAATTTTCAGGAGGAAGAAAATTATTCAATATCGCGTTTAGAGATATTCTTGTGTGTAGTTAAAATTTCCCCCCAAAGTGGAACATTTTTTATCGAAAAATCCGACTCTGTAGTTTCAGGAGTAGCTACCTAAACCGTGAATCCAGGGCTCCATATACCCTGGCTACAAGTCGTGTATAAAATGGATCGCGAATACCATTCGCACAAGTAACTAACTAACCTCAATTAGCTGCACAGTTAAGATACCAAATACAGACCTTCAGCCTGCACTCTTTGAACAATTGCGATTAAGTCACGTAGAAGAAGAATCCTGGTGAACTCGAACGATTAAACAACCGAACTCAATTAATCCCGCGTACCTACTCGAACCGCGAAAACAATCCAGATCTGATTTTAACACTAGAACAACTAGACCAATCCGACTGATCAGTATTACAATTCCATTTAGAATTCCTCCGCCATGCAACGTTTTACTTCGGTAGTTTTAGTATTAATTCTAAAAAGCCCGCAATGCAGCAGACTCGAGCGGAGCTCAGCACGATCGAAAGGCAATCACTTAGCCACAAAGACACGTGTCTGCATACCGAACACATTCCTTCGTAAGAATACCTGCCACATTATTGCCCAGATGCCGCTACAACAATCGCAAGACGGTTTTCGATGCCCCTAAGAAGTATAAATGTAACGGTGTAAGTAGCACCTAAACCTAAACGCATTGATCGTTTCGCAGCCGATTGTCCAGACCCGAGCTGCAACGGTCACGGGACCTGCGTCTCCGGCAAGTGTTACTGCAAGGCTGGATGGCAGGGTGAACGGTGCAGCCAGGTCGATCAGCAGGTGTATCAGTGTCTTCCCGGATGCTCGGACCACGGGACGTACGACCTGGAGGCCGCATCCTGCATCTGCGAGGAACACTGGACCGGTGTTGACTGTTCGCAGCCAAGCTGCGGCCTCGACTGCGGTCTTCACGGATCGTGCGAACAGGGACATTGCAAGTGGGTTAACGATATTATATATTTCATAAATTTGAACTAGATGAAACAGGTGTGCTTTGACTTTAACGAAGGTGTCACGACGACTGGACCGGCTCCAGGTGCGATCAGAAACCGTGTGACGTTCGCTGCGCCGATCAGGGTCAGTGTAAGAATGGAACATGCGTCTGCAGCCAGGGATGGAACGGTCGACATTGCACATTGCGTAAGTCTTTACTCATCGTGAGTTGAAACACCCTTCTACTTGCAATATTAGACACTTCGAGGTAACGAACCTTTAAAATTTCGTCTCGTCAATTGAACGAACGAAGCGCGAATTTGTACCTACATGTGAATGTATACATGAGAGTATATATACGAAATAAGCTTGATTAATCGTTGTGTCGGACTAAAATGCAGCCGGATGCGAGAACGGGTGCAGTCGTCACGGTCTCTGCACGCTACAAGAGGGAGAATACAGATGCGAGTGTTCGGTCGGATGGGCTGGACGAGACTGCAGTATTCGTCTTGAAATGGAATGCAACGACGACCTCGACAACGACCAAGGTATGCTCGCGTTTTAGTTTATCCAATTATAACATCCTCCCATACCTCGAGGGAGGTAGGAGACGATGAATCAACGTAGAATTGACGCGATAGCGGAAACCCTGAGTTGAAACGATCTTGTAAGATCATGATACAGCATGAGTTCAACGTTTAACGTTTTCACCGTTCCTCGACGTTGCGTGTAAACTTGAAAATATCCTTATGTTTTTCAGACGGAATGGTCGACTGTTCCGACAGCGAATGTTGCTCGCATCTCGCCTGCTCCGAACACATAATGTGTTTGGCCAGTAACGATCCGGTCGAAGTACTGTTGAGAAAACAGCCACCGAGCGTGACAGCATCCTTTTATCAAAGGGTTAAATTCCTTATAGAAGAAAACAGCGTCCAGAGCTACGCCCACATGGACGAGTACAGCGAGAGGTAGGAAACTCAATTTCTTTTTCAACTATCCAAAACTTCAATCTGATTATAGTTGTATCGATATTAATATTATATAAAAATCGAACGAATAATACTTTCGATCAAACAAGCCAGACAATATGTTTCTCTCTCTCTCTCTCTCTCTCTATTCGGGCGAGTAAGAATCATGGTGATTTCTTGTATCGCTAAATGTCTAGAAATTTGACGAAAACAAAAAATAAAAAAATTTCACAACTGTTGGAAAAATATTGTCCGACATGTTCACATGTATATTATTCGCGATGGGGACGTTTTGTGAACAATAAATTATCGCAAACTGCTCACATATAATATTCCCGACGCTATTCAATTTCTCAAAGCTCTATACTCTCTCTCTCTCTCTCTTTCTCTCTCTTTTTTACGTCACGTCGCGGAAGAAGACGAAAAAAAAACAGTTTGTTTCGATTAAAGAGAAAAACTTGTTCGACGGAGAAACAAAAAAAAAATCAGTCCACATTCCGGATGTAATTTCATCACGTGACAACGAGAGACGCGAGATCTCTCGAGAAATATTGAGTGTTTAGCGTATAATATCTATCGGAATCCTCATCGCGGATATAGGTACAAAATAATGGTCAATATATAATCACATTGACTATCCGCCATGCCTTATTCTTGTACAAAAGTTGATAGCCCAAAAAGATGAAATTTGAAAAGAGAAAAAGAAAAAAGAAAAGAGAAAAAGATGGAAAATAAAAAAGAGAAAAGAGAAAAGATATTCAGTTCAGGGCAGCTTAGGATCCGATTGTGAGTTACAACCGCGTTGACACACCACGAGGATGTCACGGGTGAGCCCGCAGGTCTAGTGGGTGAAGAAACCCGCAAAACCCTAACCCCGAAAAGCCCGAGAACCACCCCCACCCCCCCTCCCTACCGCCGCAATACCGTCATCCCGTGATCCTGGTCCTCGTGTTTCACCCTTCCCTCCCCCGAATATCAGAGAGCTACGCAAATTCACCACCTCGGACACATTGCCAAACAAAACATGATTATCCATACTTTCCCCCGTAATAGATGACAAGTTTAAAAGCGATCTACAAAACGTTACAGATTACCACGTAGGTACACAGGCTGCAACGTAAAACGAAAAGGAAATTGAAATATTACGTAAATAAATTTGGATATTCGATTTTCGAGGTCTCTCCTTGATTGCAATTACCTCTTTACATGATACTCATACTTGTTTTTATTTCTGTAACGTATTTGTATTCCTCTCTTCGTTTCACTTGTTAATCTATCTTCGTTTTACGAAATTCTTATGTATCTAACATATTGTATAACGTGTAAAGGAATAAGCTGATATAAACGCACTGCTGCAGTTGAAACTCGCGAGTGCAACCGTTAATAGTATATTTGCACGTGCCCATTACCCTGGGCAAATATTAAACTTCAATTTTCCTACTGCAAGGTTTGATACGTGCACTGCAGTTATATACTCGTATAATGTTTAATACTCAAAACAGTATAAACACGTCGGTGAAATAAATTTAAAAACTAAGACGCTTTTTCTTATCAACTTTAAAATCTCGTCATTTCGACTACCAGAGAAGCTACGCTCATGGATAGCTTTGCGATTCAGAAAGCGAACTTTTTAAACGAAACTTTTTCCACTAAAACGTATACATATACACATACCTACATTACCTACATACTTTACCATTTATGAAAAATTTTAATAACATAGCGAGAGAACGCTTCTTTTCTTTCTCGTTTTTTTTTATTGTCTTCTTTTTTTATTGTTTTAACACGATACCGACTTGTGAAAGGTAGATTATTATTTGCTTCAATTTTTTTTTTCACAACATTTTCTTTTTGTCACTTGGCGCGTGTATAAAAATGTTCATATTAAATATATATACATATATCTATTGCGTAGCATAATGTGTTTTGAAACGGCAATGGCCTGAGCGTATAACTGAAGCGTAGTTATCTGAAAAGAAATTCGGGGGATTCGTGTATTTTGTCTAGTGTTAAACCCTCTGTGTTTACCCAAAAACCACCACCACACCACCAATCTCACCCACAGCTGAGCCCCTCGAGTGGCTCGAATTTTCTATAAAAGATGATAAATTTTTTACATTTCAAATATATCTATAATATATATACAATATATATATATAGATTTGCTTTTGATTTCTTAGTTAATTCTTTTTTCGTACTGTTAGACAAATAGCTTATTATTATTCTTATTGTTATTATTATTATTCAAATTATTCTATACGAGAGAAAAACATTTTCTACGTATATATATATACGTATAATACGTTCAACACGTATCTCTGTATGCGTACGTACGTACGTACGTCAGTTTTCAAAATTGCCTCATTTCTCATATACAGGCCATTTATTAAAACTTGATACAAGAAAGAGAGAAAAAAAAGATAAGAAAAGAAAAGAAAAGAAAGAAAAAAACAAAAATCATAATTAAAATTATTATGTAATATTCGTAGTATGGTAGACACAAGTTTGAAATATTCACAGTCATTTAATTTTCATTTGTACGTTCATATATTTTTTTTTAAATCTTTTTCTACGTTGTGTTACATACATGTGCATATTTAAAACAAAAACTGCAAGGCCTGTAGCAGCTAAGAAGCGCTATAGATATTTCACCTGTCTTTCATAGTCCGTGATCGTTGTTTTTTTTTTTTTTTTTTTTTTTGTCATAATTTTACCGACTTTCGTTTTTGAGCAATCATCCAGCAAGAATGATTGTTAGAAAGGAAAGAACAACGCGCCTAGCGAATTCAATCGATCAAAGGCTTATTCGAAGAAACTTGATTTCAATTCATAATTTTCTGTGCCTAATTCACCTTTCAAACTGATCTGACAGACTTGGGAATAAATGATATCTTACATTTCGTAAAGAAGAACTATTATTATTATTTTTTTTTTTTGTTAAACGCAAAGTGTAATAAATTTTTGTATATTCACGGCCATCCGTGACAAATCATTTCTGAAGAATTTCTCAAAGTTTTCACAGGATAATATCTGCATAGCCAGACGTAAGATAGTAAAATTGATAATAATGGTCAGTCAGTTGGTTTGATACGCTAGCTATTCGTGTTTATTATTAATATATTATTATTATTATTATTATTATTATGTAGTTTCCAACTTGTGTCTGTCATATGTATACCACTCTATGTTGAACGATTCTGGGAATAACTGTGTCTACATTCATGTGAGCGAATGGACGTATGTATGATGGGTACGCTTGATTAGTGTGTGTCTACGTCTATTGTTTTTGTAACGCCATACAGAACATTGCAACCGCATTAAAATTATAATCGTTTTCCTTATCAACGTTGATAAATATATATTATATTTATATATAATATATATCCATATATACATACACATATATACATATAACCACTAATCGTAATTGTCAAAGAATTATTTGCCAATTTTACAATACATTGGAATTGTCCATAAAAGAAGAAATTACAATACATTTTTTTTTAATATCAATGAATTTTCCTACCTTGCCGAATATGTAAGCAACAATTTCAAAGATACTCGCTTTCTGATTTTCTTCTACAAAAGAGAAGTAAGAAAATTTGAACGAAAAAAAAAAAAAAAAGTAAAAAAAAAACAACATTGCATTAACGTCAAAAATATGTATGTATATATAAAAGTTTGTTCTTAATTTCTTTGTTTTTTTTTTGTTTTTTTTTTTGTTTTTTTATATATCTTACCCTTTGAATCAATGTTTACGCTATCGCTGGTAAATGTATATTATTATCATATACGTAGAAATATTTGAACTAACACACGTTAGACCACCGTGTGTTGTATACATATTATATGTATATGTAATTAATATATTGAAATACGTGTGCAATGTTGCGTGTGTGCATTGTCTACCCGCCACCGCGGGTTCTGTGACCGTGGTAACGTAACGCCCTTTCTTCTCGTTGGTTTTCCCACACGTAGTGAGTTCTGGAATAACTTTACACCGCGGTAAGTTGCAGCTCAGCTCTCGCTAATCGTTCATGTCCAGTCATCTATGCTCGTCGCTCGTACAATCATCTTTATATTATACATTATTATACATGTTTTTGTAAAATTCTACTCCTCACCAAAAATTATTATTATTATTATTGTTATTATTATTGTTATACACCTATTCATTGATTTTCTAATCATCATTTCAATTTCCTCGATTTTTCGCTCAATTTTCTTTCCACGTTTCGTTTCAACTTTTAGTCAATTTCTCTCTTTTCCTTCAAATTTATTTAATTCATATTTTATCATCTGCTTGATCTCATTGTCCCCATGTGTACTTGTCTTTTATCAGTTTACATCGATCCGAAACAAAAGAAAAAAAAAAAAAAAATATTACCTTCTACTGTCATTGAAACATGTACGCAATACAAAGTTGTAATCGATATTTTTCGTTGATACGCTTAAAAATTGTCCAAAAATAACCGATATCCGATAAGCTCATAAAGATAACCATATCCAAAATTCCTTCTTTTTTTTTTTTTTTTTTTGTCCTATACTCCAATCGGCATAGCTTTGAAATAAAAATTTACGCCGCTGTATTGCGTATAAAGCAATGAAAGAAGAAGCGTAAAGTTTTCACATGTAGATATACACATGGGAAAAAAAAAAAAAAAAAAAAAAAAAAAATACTCGAAACGAAAAGATAAAGAAAGAAAAAAAAAAGTAAAAGTTGTCTCTGTGATGTCTGTGATATTGTTGTCAGGCTGTTTTTGTTTTTTGTCTTGTCTTCTTGTCCATTAGATAATAGATATACATAAGTATGTTACATTATACCATTAAACCCTGGTCTTGTGTTGTTTGTGTTGCCACGCTTGCACTTGTACATCCTGTCAAATTGTCTATAGTGAACGTCCTATGTATAGTTATATATACACCGCTGACTTTACATTGCGTATATATTAATAAACCAAAGATATACAGTTTATACATGTATACAAATTATATATGTTTTTCATTTTTTATTTAACGATAAAAGAAAAATAATAATAACACGATATATCACGCAGCATAGTTACTTCTTGTTGTCGTTGTTGCTGTTATCATTCTTTTTTTTCTCGTTGTTGTTGTTGGTTTTTTTTTTTTTTTTTTTTTTTTTTACCGAGATATCTTTTTTATTTCACTCAGTTTTAGTTCAAATCTGCAGAAAGAAAAGAAAAGAAAAATTCTAACGTTAACGTGTTTTTAGTTCGAAGCAAAATGATGTAAGATAACCGCAAAGAGAAAAAAAAAAAAAAAAAAAAAAAAATTATCATAAAAATAACAATTACAAACGAACAAACGAACAAACAAGAAAAAAGGAAAAAGGAAAGAAAGAAGAATATGATAATGATGATGATGATGATGATTATGATGATGACGATGATGATGATGATGATAATGATAATGACGAAAAAGAAAAAAGGAAAAATATAACCCAAGACCCCTTCAAGGCCCCGTCTCCTTTGTCTGCGTCTGTATCACTGTCTGCTATGTGCCATTACTAACCGTACCACGTCAACCTATTAACCGCAACCCTGTGTCTGTCTTTTCCTTAATCCAAAAAAATTCGCCCCAAGCCACCCCGCACAACGCCCCCGTACCCAATCTATGCCATCTATACCCAACAGTAATAAAACCAAACAGCAAAAAAAAAAATACAAAAAAGAATCACGAAGAAAAAAATAATCAAGAACTAATCAAAAAAAAAAAAAAAAAAAAAAAAGAAGTAAAGAAACGAACTTTTTTTTTTTTTTGCGTCTCTATTATAGAGACAAGAATAAACACCTACCAATAAATATCAATCTGTATGCAATTCTTTTCGTCGTTGTTGTTGTTTTTTTTTTTTTTTTTTTTTCTTTCTTCCTCTTATTTAAATTAATTCCTCCGATATCAGTCAATTAACTTAAAATTATTATACTCGGATCCGTCTTACATATTTTCCTATTATATTTCAAATGAAATCCTAAATCAGCGATCAAATCGATTAAAAACAGTTCAACCAATAACTTCGTTGTCGTGTGAACCTTATATATATATTTAAAAATCTTTTTCCCCATTAGTACATTGACAAGGCGCAACGTGTTTGACCCGAGACACCGTATAATTCGATATCTTTCCTCGGTTGTTGACGAAATTCCTAATCGAATTTTTTGTTTTTTTTTCTTCTGTTCTCACTTGGATCCATTTTTATTTTAACTTTTTTTTGTTCTCTCTACTCTTTCTTTCGATCATTTGAAAGAATTTCCGTTATTTATAGGTTGGTGTCTATTTTCAAGATCTCAATGTGTTTTAAGGATTATGTTCCTATTATTATTATTATTATTATTATTATCATTATGGTTTGGGTTTATATTATATAGTAGTGACGACAGTGCCTGCCACCTTGCTGTGCTCGTACTTGGAGGATCGGGCACCTCTCCGCCTTTTGATCACCGAGTTTTTGATCGCCAATATATCGATTTATATATACATATTAAATATCGTAAATGTATAATACCAACGAATACGAAGCTTATCTAACCGAGTGCGGATAAAATTATATGCGAATTTATGATAAAACATCCATATACAATTTCTATATAAATAACAATTTTTCAGAGCAACGTCGACCTTACGTATTACGTATTACATACAAACAAACAAACAACGGATCCAACGTTGAATTTTCGCTAACGCCGAATGTATTAACAAAACGATCTTTTGACGTTGGGGGAGTGTGATCCTCCAAGAATACACCATATATCCTCCTATATATGCAGTCCCTTAGGGGCTTTTAAGATACTCTATACTGTATTATTATACCCAGGGCGTATACATATTCATATGCATATGCCTAATACGTTCGTGCGGAAAAGATATACGTTATATATATATATATTCTCTGTATATAGATATACCTGACAACGATAACCTATAAGCCGGAAAAACCATTCATGCGTATGGATATGTATGTTTTACACATATATACTCACGACAAAAACTACATATGTGCATATGTACAACCCACAAACGACACCATTTTGTATAATTTCAATATATTCAGCTCACAGGACACAGATGCAAAAACACGGAACAATCATCGCACCAACATCACACACACACACACTCTCACTCACTCACTCACATGATTGCTTCAGATTCAAATTCAGCTTAACATTCCAATTTATACTGCAGAATTCCAATCCCGAATTTATTACATATGTGTATATATATATATATATATATATACACATTTACGTCAACACATTACATGATATCTGCATGCCTTCTATATATATATATAAATATATTATATGTATATGTATACATCGAATGTATACGTATATGTATACTTGATAAAACCCTGCCTCGAAAGAATAGTTATTTAAGTAATGAATTTGAATATTTTCACTCGTTGCCAATACGTGTACATGACATATACTTACAGAGATATAAAGCTACACGTGATTTCGCTTTCTAACGATATTATACACATGAAAATTGTTTCAATACTCACAAAATCTATTCTTGAATTGTTTTTCAATTCCGACTCACGTCAGCGAAGGGATGGGGTTGCTGCAACGTTGCATCGTGAATTCAATCCACCGTTTCAAATTAGGTTACCCAATCGTATCGGCAGCGAATTGATAATATTCAATGTTCATTGAGCCATTAACAACGGAAGCTGATTTCGTATACCTCTATTCCATCTCAAAAATGGAAACAAATTTACACACACCGCTCTGCACTCGCAACCCATGTACAATAATACACCATTGACGGTTCTTCGTATACCCTGCATGGAAAGTTTCGTCTCTTATAAAATTAATTTGACAACTGATTATCTACTGCCAGAAAAATGATTACACCAATATAGAATCAAATTTCACGAATTATATTCGAAAAGGAATCAGCTTTCGAATTGTTAACGGATTCTTTTAACGTTTAATTCCATGGCCATCGCTATACGTTTTATTTGTAACAGCCGGGTCGCCGTCATGCGAGGCCAAGTAGTAACGGAACAGGGGCTCGGAATAGTAGGGATCCGAGTCTCCGTCGACAGGGATTCACGCTTTGGATTCACCCTGACAAGAGCCGGCGGATGGTGAGTAGGAAATGAATTTAAACCTTTTCATGTCTAACCAAAGTCTTATGTATACGGAATCGCGTAAACCGCCGTTAGAAATCGGCTCTTCTATAACGACTATTCGTATTTTTTCCAAACTGCTAATCCACCTCGAAGATCATTTATACATAACATGCCTTTGCCAAAATTGGCGGCTCCTTTTCACGCCTCGGCTAAATCCAACCAGCCACCAGCGAAAATTCCGCGTACCAACATAATAATATCATGTGTGTACTAGACTCAGCCCAAGCGCTTAAGCTGTGCACACACGGTAATAGGATCAGAGCTGCATTGTAATGAAGGATGCCGTGGTAAGGGGGTAGGTAGGGACAGGGGGGAGGACTAAGGCTCGACTACGTCTGTGCCGCAGGCTGGTATGGCAAGGATAATCCTTGAAATGTCGGAGAAGGACGGGAAGGACGGATCTCAAGCCACATCAAAGCTCGAGCTAATGATGTCGAAAGCCTGTTAATTACTCTGCGTAACTCCGTAGCGCAGCGACTTGTGTCTCCCCGTGCGCCCGCCAAATCACGTCTAAATATTCATGTTACATATATGCATGTGTCAGGTAGTCTAGGCTTGACAAAGGTTAGCCAGCCTTATGGTTACTGGCTATGGTTATAGACATAGAGCCTCTCACTCAAGCTCTTCCTTGATACCGTGCGACAGCCAATATCGATTTACGATTCAACAGTTCGTTCGTACCTCGTAACGCATATTAAATAGATATTCAATATCCGCAAATCAAGCGAATTAGGAGCGTATCGCAAACGCGGTTTATGCATGATTTGCCAACAGACTATTCTCCATTCAGAAACGATACCCTTTATCCCTTTTGATCAGGTTTGACGTGCTCGTGAACGGCGGAGGAGCCGTGACGCTACAGTTTCAACGAAGTCCTTTCAAGCCTTTGACTCGCACGGTATTCGCCCCGTGGAATCAAATCGTTGTCCTACCTCCGGTAGCTATGACGCTCAGCGAAGAAAGCGAGTCCTACAGACCGAATCAACCCCCCAGTCCTGCTGTTGGTAAGGATAGAATTCTAGGTCCTCGTGTGTTTTTGCAGAAAACAGAAAAAGGAGCGATGCTTTCGCAATATTTCTTCTCGTCGTCACCCTGACGACATTGATCAAAGAAGATTTTTTCCTCATTCACTATAAATATATACACCAAGATGGTCAACCTGTGTTGTCTTTGTTCCGTCCGTCAGTGTTGAATGTTTAAGTTTCGTTTTATTTACCGCATAAAATATAATAGGCTTCCCAGGGATCTCGATGGGCCTATTTGGCGAACGTGGACCCTGCCTGGAACACGATCATGAGATCTTACGACCGATCATCGTCGGCACATGGATGCCTGAGAAAGTTGGCGGTTTGCCCGGAAAAAGTTTGGTGTTCGCAGAAACCCAGGTAAAAAACACTTTGGTATCTCCCGTCTGCATGAATGTCCTTCAGACTATAACGATATTACGCTATGTAATTATTTTTAATACATCGAATACCTATACAGGAAAGAAAATCATGATCACCTTTTCTAATTCCATATACAGATCGTTCAAGAGAGCATAGCCATTCCGGGATCGAATCTCCATCTGATGTATCAAAGCAGTCAGGCGGCGGGGTACTTGTCAACAGTGAGAATGCAGCTGACAGGACCGTTCATTCCTAAATCTCTGACGCACGTCCACGTGCACGTTGAAATCGAAGGTTCGCTGCACGCTAAAACGTACGAAGCAGATCCGAATCTCGAGCATACGTTTGCTTGGAATAAGCGAAACGTTTACAAACAAAAAGTGTACGGAGTAGCCCAAGCTAGAGTTTCCATCGGTTACCAACACTCGAGCTGTCAATCGGTAGTTTGGGAAACGCAAACAGCAACTTTGCACGGATTTGACGTTGACATATCCGACGTTGGCGGATGGGGCCTGGACATTCATCATCATTACAACTTCCACGAAGGTATACTGCAGAAGGGTGACGGGTCAACCCTACACTTCAAACAGTATCCGCGTACGGTGAAGGTTGTTATGGGCACTGGATTGCAGCGAAACTTAGTTTGCACCAACTGCAATGGTCCAGCCAAAGACGCGCGACTCCTCACCCCCGTGGCATTGACAAGTGGACCGGACGGAAGCATATACGTTGGGGACTTCAACCTTGTCCGAAGAATTACTCCGGATGGAAATGTGAACACGGTTCTGATTTTAAGGTGTGTCATCGCATCGTACACGGTCGAATAAATTACTACAGCGTTATTCAATGACTAACGGAATGAAACGGATATTATTTTTTTCAGTGCAACCCAAGTAGCGTACCAGTATTATCTCTCCGTTTCACCAGCCGACGGACATCTCTACATCAGTGACCCGGAGAAGCACCAAATACTGAGAGCTCTGTCCTTGGAGAAGGTTAACGATCCTAGCATAAACATGGAGACGGTGGTCGGAAGTGGCGAAAGATGCATTCCGGGTGACGAAGGGCATTGCGGTGACGAAGGTCCGGCGATTCACGCGAAGCTTGCACATCCCAAAGGTAAGTCTTACTCGACGTTTCATTTTCCATTAGAAGCATCCTTCTCCGATACTTCGAACTTTCAACGTGGAAACAATGATTTTCAGGCATCGCCATTGCCGCTGACAAAACCATGTACATCGCTGATGGTACAAACATTCGGGCCGTCGATCCACGCGGTATAATTCACACGTTGGTTGGCCATCACGGTCATCATAACCACTGGTCACCCGCACCGTGCATGGGAGCCATTCCAGCGCATCAAGCACAACTCCAGTGGCCAACAGGATTAACTCTGAGCCCCCTCGACGGATCGTTACATTTTATCGACGACAGATTGGTCCTGAAACTGACGAGTGATTTGAAAGTTCGCGTGGTAGCTGGAACACCCTTGCATTGCACGAGTAACGCGAACGTCAACTCATCGACACCCGTCAACGGCAAGAAACCGGACGAAGTACTCGGGTCAGTTCTTGCCGTCGCCTTCAGTCCGACCGGAGAGTTGTACATCGCTGACAGTGACTCGCACAGAGTGAATTCAATAAGGATGGTCGACTCCTCGGGAAAGATGTCTCACTTTGCTGGTCAGCAACAAGAGAGACTCCGAGGGCAATGCGAATGCAACAACACCACCCCCAGTACCAAGACAACGGACGCTTGCACGTGTACCGACGACACGAGTAGCACCGAAACACTTTTGTCATCAAATGCAAAGTTCCTGGCTATATCCGCTTTGGCGGTATCGCCCGACGGTGTTTTGCACGTCGCCGATCAAGGGAGCCTGCACATCCTCGCACTGCAACCTTATCTTCCGAACCATGATGAGAGCGGAGAATTTCACATACCATTTCCACCGTCGAATGAAGTTTACGTGTTTAACCGTTACGGTCAGCACGTTGCCACGAAAGATCTGACCTCTGGAAAGACGAGATACTCGTTTTTGTACAGCAAAAATACGAGCTTTGGAAAATTATCAACCGTCACCGATAGTGCTGGCAATAAAATACAGTTTTTGAGGGATTACAGCAACGTGGTTAGCTCCATTGAAAATACTCAGGACCACAAGTCTGAACTGAAAATTTCCGGGGTTGGATTCCTCGTGAAATTATCGGAACGAGGTAGATCCGAAATCGCGCTTGACTACGATAGCTCATCTGGTTTGCTGACCAGTCGGTCTGGAGTAAGTGTCGATTATCATTACACGATAAAACTTGAATAAACTTTCCTATAAAACTAAAATAAATTTCTTTCGTTCTTCTTACAGGGAAGCGAGACGTACATGTACTCTTACGACAACCTCGGCCGTGTGACTGACGTAATTTTACCAACCGGTGAAAAACTAAAGCTCAGCTCTGGCTTGTCGGAGAACGAGGGATTGTCTGTGAAGGTATCTTCGCCTCTTCAGGCGTTGCGAAAAGGAGACAAGCAACGATACCTCGAAATGATCATGAAGAACGATAAATTCAAGACCCTTCAAATCACCGATGGTTTGTAATCTGGTTTGCTTGTTAAATAGACGTAAAGTAAAAGATAAACGATCTATAGTCATGTTTATTCCAGGTACCGAAGTGGAAGTGGCGACAGCCTTCACAAACAGCAGTCTAACGCTTTCGCTACCAGGAGGTGGATCAGTTTTGAGCGCCGCTAAAGCCAAACACCCACTACTAGAAGCTGCGTTGCCAGTGGAAGCAGAAATGCTTCCGATGTGGAGCTACCAAGTAATGAACCTTGGAGAATTGACCAACACTATGACGACGGCGTACAATCTTGTCGGAGACGTGAGCCACCTCCAGCAGACATTGAATAGAGAAATTTGGGTGAACGACACCCGGGTAATAGGGGTTGAATTCGAGCAGGCGTTCAGCCGTGAAACGTTCTACGACAAAAACCGCACCCCTCTATTGACCGTAACCTTTGACCCGGCTGGTTTGCCACTCAATTGGCAACCCTATCACCACGGTTACAATCTCACTATATCCTACGACAATTTTAACCGTATTGAAAGTTGGAAATGGGGTGCCTCTGACGAGACATACAGCTACGACCGTCACGGACATTTGGCGGAGGTGACGAACAGCCAAGACGGTACCAAGAGGTACACCTATAACGATTACAATATGTTGTCGAAGATAACGTTGGCCAGTTCACGACGGTTCTCACTTCAGTATGACGACGACGGTGGGTTACGTCACGTTACTCTGCCATCCGGTACGAAACACTCGTTCTCCTGTCAAGCTTCCCTAGGATTTTTAAGGGTGACCTACACTCCTCCCGGAAGTTCGAGGGCTTATCTACAGCATTACAGTCACGACGGAAACCTCCTGCAAACTGTTTTCCCCGGGGATGGTGCTCGAATTGTTTACAGGTACCACACTTCCGGTCAGATAGCTGAAATTGTTCACGGAGACGGGAAGAGCGAGATAATATACACAGAGAACGGTTTACCCTCGGAAGTGATACACTCCGAAAAAGATGTCGAGTACAAATGGGACTACCAATACAACGCCGGTCTCCTGATCGAGGAAAGGATCGATTTCGGGGCAAAAACTGGGCTGAGTAACGCAAAATTCACATTTGAATACGACGATAATTTCCGACTGACCGCAGTCCAGGGAAGAATCGGAGGTCACACTCTACCGCAGCATCTGATGGCTTACAACCCGAAGACAGGAACCCTCGAGCAGATCGGACAGTTTAAAATCGGTAAGCCAAAAATGAACGAAACCACCGTGTCCGATGGTACAGCGCTATTTTCTCGGAGTACAGACGGCAGGTTTTTAGAGACCCAAGTAACAGTAACCATCCACAACATGGAGGTGTTCAGGATGGAATTCACCCACGATTCAAGAGGTCGTATAAATCAGACGAGAACTTACACGCGCAACGTGGCCGTGAATATGTTCACAAACGTGAAAAACTACACGTGGGACTACGACGGTCAATTAACGGGTGTCGAGGCCCAAGAACCCTGGGGTTTCAAGTACGACGACAACGGGAACATGCTCTCTCTAACTTACCGTGGAAATACAATCCCAATGGAATACAACGCGATGGATAGAATAGTGAAATTCGGCGAAGGCCTCTACAAGTATGACAACAGAGGTTTGGTCGTTCAAAATGCAAGGGAAGAACGTTTCAACTACAACGCAAAAGGGCTTCTGGTTCGAGCCATGAAACGGGGGCGTTTCGACGTGCGTTATTACTACGACCACCTCGATCGGCTTGCGACGAGAAAAGATAATTACGGAAACGTGACGCAGTTCTTTTACAATAATCAACAGAGGCCTCACGAAGTCAGCCAAATATACAGTCCCCGGGACGCGAAGCTTATGTCGCTTGTCTACGACGACAGGGGACACCTGATATACGCGCAAGTTTATCGTCACAAGTATTACATCGCGACAGACCAATGCGGCACGCCTATAATGATATTCAACCAATACGGAGAGGGAATTAGAGAAATAATGAGATCGCCGTACGGACACATAGTGTACGATTCAAATCCGTATCTTTATTTGCCGGTAGATTTCTGCGGAGGATTGCTGGATCAGGTATGTTTGATCTCGTGTTCGATTGTAGTTTTTAACAGGAATACAATGACATTCGAATATTTGTTAACACACACCTTTTTGGGGGGATCTTCCAACAGGTTACTGCTCTTGTCCACATGCCGAATGGAAAGGTCTACGATCCATTGATCGGAAAGTGGATGTCACCCTTGTGGGAAAACGTACTGGACAGAGTAGCCACACCTACGCATCTCAACCTTTACCGATTCAACGGCAACGATCCGATCAACGTGAGGCACACGAGTCAACAAAATCAACCCACGGGTGAGAAACACGGTTTAATTTTTAATTAAAACCCATCTGACGTAACGTGACATAAAAATTACAATCATCGTGAATTTACCAATTTTTCCAGAACACTTGACCTGGCTCTCTCATCTGGGATACGATTTGAGGAGTCTGGCGCCTCAGCTCTTCCCGGATGAGCTTATCGGTGGTCCAGTCGGATCGACATTCGGCCCGAGCAGTTCGATATTCGGCAGTAAAGACAGACCAAGGAATCTGGGAGTGAGATCCGGGTTCCTTGCGCACATATCCCAGCGGCACTCGGGAGATGCTGCGAGTTTATCAGCACCGCCTAGATCAGCGTTGAAGAAGGACGCGAGTGAATTGTTACCAAATCGTTTAGGGGCGGCGTCGGATCCGCCATTTGGAAAGGGTATCCTAGTGTCGCGAACGTCAGACGGACAAGCAGTGGTATCGTCGGTACCAGCGGCAAACGCGATATACAAAGACGTCTTCACCTCGGTGTTCAACAGGTCCTACTTCCTGCCGTTCACCTTCGTCGTTCACAGCACCCAGCAGGACGCTTTGTACTTCGTGAAGGAGGAGGTGTCGAGAGCCAGCGAAGACCGGGGCCAGCTGAAACGTCTCGGTGGTCAGGTGAACACGACGTTTCACGAGAACGAGAACGGAAGCGGAAGCAGTTCTTTAATCGACGTAAAGATCCACGGCGCTAGCGCCGTTGTAAACCTGAGATACGGAACGACTGCTGAAAAGGAAAAACAGCGGCTTCTTCATCACGCGAAGACGACAGCACGACGGAAGGCATGGCACCGCGAGAGAGAAGCTCTAAGAAGCAACACACCGACGACTGTCGAATGGATGGCAACGGAACAAGAAGAGATTTTGAAAGTTGGCTACGCGTCGAATTACGATGGTGAATACATCCATGACGCACAAATATATCCCGAGCTTGCCGAGGATCCTTACAACATTAGGTTCGTCAAGAAGGCGGTTGATCCGTCGAGTAAGAAAAGGCGCAGGAGGAGAGGGACACCCGCGTGCAAACTTTGGTGGCTCGATCCTTTTTGTTGATTCGGAATTTAATTCCTATATTTGAAAGAAATGGAAGAGAAAAAAAGATTTTTTAAATAAAATTGAAAATTGTGAGAAAAAAAAAAAAAAAAAAAATATTGAGTAAACAACAATTCCCTAAACTAAATCTATGTATGTAACGGACTGTCGGTGATGAACTGTTGAAAAAAGTTAAATTGATAAAGAAGAGAAAAAAAAAAAAAAACAACCTAGCCGCTGTACGCTCAGCTGCGACCTACATGCACACAGAACACTATCGCAAAGATGACGTATATATGATAACGAACAAACGAAAAACGAAAAAAATACAAGAAAATAATTTAAAAGAAAGAAAAAGAAAAAAAAAATTTTATACCAAAGTCTATTTGTGTATTTCAAAGATGCCAAAAACACTAACATTATAATATACTTATGTATAAAAATATATAGGGTGTATAGTGGTAAGAGTTTTAAGAATTCCGTGGTCTACTATATAATATACGAAATTAAAACCCAAACTCAAAAAACGTTTAAAAAGAAAATAAAAAAATAAAAAAACCGACTCGTCGATGTAACTATAACGCAAGGAATGACTGTCTCATTTGTTGTTGCCAATAAGCTTGCCGTGTCGTCGTCGATGTCAATGGTGCCGATGAATTTAACGTGAAATGGAGGAAGAAAAAGAACGGAGAAAAGTCAAGTCGCCAAGAAAACAAAAAAACAAAAAAAAAACTTTTATAACAATGCATAGGTAAATGATATCGGCTCGCAGCGTGAAGAGACATTCAAGGGGAAGATTTGTTTTTTTGAAAATTCGAAAAGACTTACATGTCACAGACACCATAACTATATCGATGATTGTATAAATGTTACGAGAAATTCGAGACGGACGATAGCGTGAAAAAAATTAAAAAAATAAAAAGATTGATGTAAAATGGATAATAAGACAGATAGTATTTGTCAAACCCGTTAACGCCTCGTGTTACGAAAATTATAAAATGATAGGATGTATCATATAGATATGTAATAATAATAATAATAACAACAACAACAATAATAATAAGAAGGTAAAGAAGAAAAATAAAAGCGACACAGAGTAACGATAATGGGGGGAGAAAGTGGGGTTGACGGTGTTAAAACAGATTTGAAAAAAAAGTCGAGATGCATTCATACAAGGTAATTAGATGAATAAGTCAAATTTTTCACGCGGCCATTTACTGTTGAGTTTGGGATGAGTGAGAGAACCTAGTCAATACATAGCTTTACATCGGCATATTGTAAGCTATAAAAAAAAGAAGAAGAAGAAAAAAAACCGAGGAGAATCGTAGGAAGATAAAAAGTAATTAACGATACGAGACAACGTTTGTAATAATAATAATATTAATAATAATAACAATAATAATAGTAATAGTAATAGTAGTAATAAGCTATATAAAATGACGCGGCATACCGCATATGCATATTATACGTATACATATATATGTATGTATACATATAAATACCTATACATATTACATATACATATACATATACAATATTTTACTATCGTATAATTGGTAAATGTACAGGTGTCTGCACATAGGTATATTATAATATATGTAATATACGTCATACCAGAATAAATACTTTTACCGTATACGTTATAGTATTGTTACTATACGACGTAATATTGGTGAAAATAATTGAAAAGCAAAAGGCAAAACCGGAGAACAAGAAACACAATATTTGAAGAAGATGAGAGTAAGAGCAAAAAGAAAAAATAAGTAAACAAAACGTCAAACCGAGAGAAAATAACGACTAACGAATCTTGTGTGTTTTAACTCTCAACAGTGAATGGCCTCGTCACACGACTAATAAGTCAAATGAAGATGAAGATGATGATGATGATGATGATGATAATGACGATAATGATGACATTTGTTACGTCAGCAATATCCAATATACCGTAATATTATTAAAATATAGAGGTACCATCCATGAATGGACGTTGCATTATCATTAATCTAACCCTAACTATGTAATTGAATTGACGAAAGAATAATGAAAAGAAACTGTAAAACCCATAGAAATATTCTTAGGTACGTGCGGATGGGATGACAGGATAATATATACATATATACATATATAGTTATATGTGTAACGATACGAAGTGAATTACTATTGAAGGCGATGGTGTATTATAGTGGTGCTTTCTCGGGTGGAGAACCGGGTGCAATGCTTGTATAGAGAGAATGATTGTATGCGAGAGAGAGAGAGAGAGAGAGAAAGTGAGAAAGAAAGGATATTAAACGAAGCTGACATATTTTTAACAATGAATGTGTTGTACCCTAGAACTGTATAGTTTCAACGATTTGAAGACGTCTCGAGTTGCGATAAATCTTCATAGATATACCTAACATATATAATAACATATTATACATAACGTAATACCTGAGTAATAATGAAGAAATAAGTTGATGAAATTTCAAGAAGAAGAAGAAGAAAAAAACTAGGCTGGTATTAAACGTGGGGGAAAAAAATAAAAATAAAATAAAAACTCTACCTTCACGCGAAAGAAACTTGATAACGTGTAATAACAATAAAACGCGATTCATTATACTTATAATAGGTACTCACATCTTCATTAAACCTATAAACATATATACATACATATATTATACCTGATATATATTTGTGCTTGCTGGCTATAAACGAAATACCCACGATCGTGTATTTTTTTAATCAACTTTTCTTTTTCATCTCCCCCACCCTTTTCATTTTTATAACTATATCGCGAATTAATAAACATATATACAATACATATATATATATATATACATATATATATACCATACCGCTAAATAATTGTATCCCGCGTGTATACAACAAAATAATCCTTGTACCGCAAGGCCCGTAATTCGTTATGTATGCATATCTATATAATGTACCCGCGATTTGAATTGACACAACTGCGTGATTAGCATCCACAATATTAACACTAATTACCTATAGTACATTCGTCAATATGATTTGTTTGCTTGTATTCGAGAGGGAAAAAAAAAAAATTTGTTTACTCACATGGCGCATACCTATTAAAATTGTGCAGAATAAGGAGTAAGCCACAACCGATTGTATAATGTCTGAATAGGTAACTCGAATAGAAATGAATTACCGTTAAATGTATAAAATTACACAGTACTAGATATAACAATAACAATAATAATATTAATAATAATAATATTGATGATAATAACGATAATAATATTAATGACATGCTTTGTAATGCATTTTGAAATTAATATTGAAAGAAAAAATAAAACAAAACAAACAAAAAGTAAAAGATTTGAAATAAAAGTAAGGAATAGAGGGGGGGGGGGAACCAAAAATATAAAAAAACAAAAACAAAGGTAAAAATCGTTCAAAGCATAAAGTATTTTTTAAATAATATCAAGTGTCAAATTATATAAACACAGCGACGCACTGGCGATATCGTCGTCGCCCTATTATAATAGTAGATGGATGGGTTATAAAACACGCCCGCTTCCAATAATAAATTAATTAATCAATTAATTGAATTTGATCATTTTTTAACTTCCATGAAGTTCGTCTTGTTTCGTGAAAATTCCTTGTTTCCCGTCATACATACGTATATATATACATACATATATACATGTGTATAAATAATATTACAAGAAAAAAAAAAAAAAAATGGGAAGAAAAAAATTTTAATTGCTAAAATAAAAAAAATAAAAATATTTAATGAGAAAGCGAAGTAAAATAGAAATACGAAGGATGAAGAAAAAAGAGCAAAACTTATGATGAAGAAGAAAAATTCCAGTTATTCCCTAACAATCTAGAATGCGAACAGAATAGGGTGGCCTATTGTAGCTAGACCCTGATCCACGTATACCACTTGATTAATTTAACTAATAAATAAATTATTGTTTTAATTAAAAGAATATTATATTAAGGGAGCTGAATCGGAGCACAGAGCTCGGCTACGCTATAGCTACGACCACTACCTAGGTAGATTAACGCTATTTTGCCGCTGATCTAATTGTTTACTGTCGAGTGTTGCTGTAAACCTAATGGAAAAAGATATAAAAAAAAAGAAAAGAAAAAAAAAAAAGAAAAGAAAACGTATATACCTAATAATATAATATAATATAATATGATATTATATTTTATTTATATATATAATAATCTAACGAAACTGTATTTATTGTAAATAGTCACGATGTTTGCTATGATATAATATATCTGTAACTGGATGGTATCTGCCTGATCTGCGCCCAGCCCTGTGTCCTTCACAATTACACTACACATACATATACCTATAATACATTACATCCGAATGAGTTTATATACTATAAAAATAAATGATTATACGTAAATAATTAAATTTACCGATATGTCAATATATATATATATATATATATACCTGTACTAATTCACGTTGTGTATATACAGAATACACCTGACCGACATAAATATATATATACCATGTAGAGAAGCAGCTACGCGAAAATCGAATATCTATACGTTTTACGCGGTCGAATTCATTATTTATACACGCAATTTTCATTTAGCCCATTAAATAAATATAAAGACAAGCACTTGCCGAAGATCGGTGGCGATTCAGCCCGTTTGCAGTTCGCGGTGAGAAATAAATAATAAAGTAACGAAGAAAAGAGAAGAAAAAATAATTCATTCAGAATTCGAAATTGGGAGAGAGAAAATAATAATTCGTATATATTTCTCATATATTCGTATAAGTTTTAGACATCACGCACGTGTATATTATTACTATTATAATATACGTTGAAAGATTTTGCGTTCCATTTCGAACCTTGTACACATACATACTGATATGTATATATTAGTATATATATATATATAAAAATATATATATATATATACGCACTAGCCACTGCCGACAGGCAGTCGCAGTGCCACGACCCAACCAGCATGTCCAATGATATACTTACAATATATTATTATAAGTATGATATATTAAGTGTTTTCAGAAAATATATGATCTATATATGATAATAAATACATAACGTTTTACATTATTTGCATTATCACTTCTGATTTTAATATAAAACAAGTTAAACCGTGCCTCTGCAAATATAATTAGACATAGCTTATATAACGAAGAAACTATCTACACAGCCGACGATCTATTTAGCTTGAATCTTTTGCACACTCCAACGGCCAGAAAGAGACCCGCCGTCTGTTGTAAATATCAAGAAAAATTAACTCTTTTTCTAATTTGCAAATTTGCTGTTATACTTGCCAGTGCGATCGCTATGAACAGCGCGGACACAGCCACCGTATGGACATTCGATTTGAGGAGAATAAGTGTGCGTTTCAAACAGCCAGACTTGTAAGCCAAATCTTCGGTCATGATAAGGCACTGGAATATTTTTACCTCATTAATCCAAATTCTACGATAATTTTCGCACGTCGGACGATTCGTAAATTCGAAATTTATTCTACCTTGTCAATGGAGGAAGAGCAACAGCTCTGAGGAATTTTCATGTTGTAACGAGCCCAGTCTCTGTACGATCTGATTCCGCAACATTGCAGCTGTAAGTGGTTTGATACTGAATTTCTAGTCATTAAAATCGTGCTATTCTCTATTTTAGTCCAATATTAGCACTTGGCTGAAAGATTTTTAAAAATCCATCGACACTTTTCTGATCTTTCCGAAGAAAAATCCAGTAATTTTCTTAAAGGGGGAGGGGGGGAGGGGATATCCAATTTTTTGTTTTTCGAATGACTAAAAAAGATTTATGTATATAAACACACACAATCATAATCTAGATTTTTTTTAATGGAATTCTTGGTCACATCTTTTTTAGTCGTTTCAAAAATCAAAAACTCGATATTATCAAAATTTCACTACAGTCCCCCCTTAATGCAGATAAATACATATTCCTTGATGCAATTTCGTGTGAATTGTTTAGATTTTCCGTATTTTCGAGCATCGCGTCGATGGACTTTTTGTCGCACGAATCCCTTACGTATCTGTGAGTGTTGTCCCAGGCTTCGGTAACCCAATCTAAAGAATGGTAGTTGACTATTGTGTTAACCATATCTTCGCGTATCCTTCTCATGATTTTATCAAAGAACGAAAAACTCATTATCGCGGAAACGAAGATAACGCACAAAGATGTCACTTGGCACGATATGTACTGTAATTGAGAATGATTCATTAGCAGATTTAGGAACAGAAAATATCACCAGCTTTGTGCCAATCTAATATAGATAATCACAAGACTCACGATGTTTAAAAATCTTCTTCTTTTCTTCACTATGGAAAGAATACCGATAAAAGAAATAACGGCCGTTAACAAACCGACGAAAAGTAGTATCGTTACAAAAAGTCGCTGACCTACAAGCCTGGACATTAATTTCGTGTCAGCCAGCATCCATATCGATATAATGAATGCTGTTATACCTGAAAACTGTGATATGAACCCGATTAAAGTACCTTCAAGATCTGCACCATTGAGAATGTCTGTAACAGTGTGCAGTTTGCATATTGGGACTAGCAATAATCCTGCTTACGAACGTTGCACCGTTTAAGCATAGAAATGAGAATTTGATGCATTTCTTGGGTAGTCGTTTGTAAGAGAATTCGAAATTAGATACGCCGAAGATTTGATCCTTTTTAACGCTCGCCGGTACAGATTCATCGCTCCCGGTAACCTCTTCTTCAATACTTTCTCCGCTCTCCGTTTCATCGTCAGTGACTACCTCTTTGCGTTTCATTATCTGTCCGATGACAGTTCGCTCATTTTCTTCGGCCAAAATAATTCGATTGTCCTTTGCAGAACGCGTAAGGCTGTTTTTCTAAATATTTTATTTAATTTTTTGTTAATCTATGTAGTGAATTTACCAATGATTAATAATACCGTCGATTAACCATTCGTTGGTACATCTGAAGTTTGCTTTTAATTAACTTCAATCATTTGTTTTCCAGTTAATTATTAGTGGGGAACGATTTCACACGATGTCGCAAATTACCGAGTGATTCAGCAAAAACTATCACGACTTTGCTTGTGTATAATCTGGCTGAATGTCACGATCTTTTTTTTTTTATTCTTCAATATACATATAAGAAACGTATGTAATAGTTAACACGTAAGCAACAACAGAGTCGACTAATTGACTCGCCACTTGGCGCTTGAAATATGAAAACAGATTCTGCATGCGGATCAGATTCAACTGTCCAGTTGCGTAACGTCATGCGATGGTCAAGCGTATATCAAGTCTCAAGTATCGGACTGCAGATTTACTCAGAATCAGAGTAAACCGCGAACTCTGGATGATAATCACTTAATATATAAACTAATAAATTGGTATTAGATTAGATACCCGATGTTCAAATATGCACTATTCATCTACTTATAGTATATTTTTTACCAATTCGCCCAAGTATTATTCGATTAACGCAAATGGAAATAAACTCACAAAGCTAAGAATTCAAGCTGCGCATATAACTGCGCATACTTATACACTCTGACGGTAGTAATGACACGGAAAGAGACCTTGGGATGGTGAAGCGTTTGGCTTTCGACTTCTATAAGTTGTATTATTGAAAAAAACAGAATATTAGCTATCGAACACGCAATCTTTGGTGAAAATAATTCGGTAAATCTTGAAAATCAAAATTTTACCAAATTTTACGAAAATTTTTTACATGGTTGTAGGAGTTAAACTTAATTGAATATTATGCTACTTAGAGAAGTTTTTTATACGTATATCTGACTGCTAACTTCAGCTTCTGGTTTCAGTCCAATGACTCTAAATACAATCTTATCAAGAATGTCCACGTCATTTGAATCGATCAAATATTTTTCCCCCACCAAGATATCGGATTATCAATTATAAGACACAATTATTCTGTTATTGTTTTCGTGAAAGACAAAGAAGAGAAGAAATTATTTTAAATCCGTGGCGCCGTATTTATTGTAATATATTACGCAAAGTGTATTTTTTTTTGTATATACAGCAAGGTTGTAGACTTGTTCTTTAACTATAATAAAAACCGGTTCTCAACTTGTAACCATAAAATAAAAACGATAAACAAGAAAATTGAAAAAAACGTTCTGACGCAGTTGCTGTTGGATTATTATAATAATATGCAAACAAAACTTGAGTAGAAAAAGATGAATAAAAGTATAAAATAAAAACACAAATCCAACGATCAATCGCAAAATCTCTTTCACCCTTTGTGAATTCACTGAATCAAACACCTCTCCTCGCGTCGTACACAACACAATTTAACAAATCCATATTTTGTCAAAAATCAACAAGCAACCGGTTTCCTCGATTCCAAATCCAGCCAGAATCCATGCTCGGCTGCCATGGCTGGCGACTTTCTGTTGATGACTAGAGGAACTTGGGTCTTGGAACCGATACAAATGCGGAATTTCCTCAAAAGACAGCAGAGCACGATCTTAGTCTCCATCAGGGCGAACCTGTTTCCAGGACAGTTTCTGGGACCAACACCGAATGGCATATAAGCAAAGGGATTGATGCTTCCCTTGTTTTCCGGACTGAATCTTTCCGGGTCGAACTTCTCAGGGTCAGGGAAATGGTGGGGGTCATGGTGAAGGGCGAATATCGGAATCCAGACTCGAGTCCCAGGCTCAACGAGTACCGGTTTGTCGGTTCCATTCGGCGGCGGCAGTTCAAATTCGAGGTTGCTTAAGCGATCGGTGAATACAGCAGGTGGATAGTAGCGCAATGTTTCATTCAAGACCATATCGAGATACTTGAGTTGGCTAACTTTGTCGTAAGAGAGCTTGCCGCCATCTTCATCGTACGCGGCGTCAATCTCGGCGATCAGTTTGTCCTGAATATCGGAATGAACGGCCAACTGATGACAAGTAAAGGACATCAGCGTCGAAGCAGTGTCGAAACCGGCGAAAAAGAAAATGAAAGCCTGCGCAGTAATTTCATCGATAGACAATTTTTCGTCTCCCTGTTTATGCTTGGCCTGCATCAGTAGATGGATCAGATCCGGCCTGACGATTCCGTCTTTAATTCTCGTCGATATTGTGTCCTTGACTAGATTGCGGAAAAATGTTGCCACTTTGTGCGAAACGAAGGTCTGTCTTAGGAGCCTCATCAACGTGGGACTCCAGGTGAACAAGAACATTTTAACGGCTCGCAGGCCACCAAAGTTTGTGGCGTCTTTACCCATAAGGTAAAACTCGTTCTCCTGATTCTCCAACGAATTAACGCTGATGCCAAACGCGGCTGTGGCTATCACGTCGTTGGTATATCTCGTGAAGAGGCCCTTCATTTCAACGGTAAACGGGCAAGGCTGTTTTTCTAAATAATCAGTAAAGTCGTCAGCGCATTTTGATATCAGTTCGAACATGACGCGCATTTTACTGGAGGTGAATGTCGGGCTAACTATCGACCTCATCTCCTTCCAACGTTCCCCCGTCATGGAGAACAAATTGCCACCGAGAAGAGGATCCATGGACTCATCCACGAAGGGTTTGTGATTGGGAAAGTGATCGAAGTTCTTAACGGTTACCGATTTTATCAATTCGGTATCGCGCAGAACGTAGACGGGATTTGCAAATTCAAATGCACCGGAGTATTGGGCGTTCGGAAATTCCTGGTATAAATCCTGGATGAATTTGGCGAATGATTTTCTCTTCAACACCATCGGCAGCATGTTGCCAAATATGAAGACTGGTTTGCTGTACGGTACATTACGCCTCTTGTAATACGAAAGTACTGTAAAGTTCCTCCACAGATGCGTCCCCAAAAATAAACCAAGTACACCAAGGACAGCCAAGGCCACAGACCACAAACTACTCCACTCCTCTTTCATCTTGGATCAGAATATTATTTCTCCTTCCAAATAAAAATCTCTCACTGCGTGTTACAACAGATTGTTTGAAAAAACAATGTCAGCGTCACTTTTGATCGAACATCAATTCACCAAAATAGTCTAATTCTGTTCCCGACCAAATCTGTCCAAGAGGAAAAGATTCTTTTTTAATACTCTGAAGATGGAAATCGACCTAAAGCGCACCAAACTGGATATAAAATAGCAAAAAATCTTCTGCTTACAGATTACGAATGTCTCGTTCAACTATTGCGTCAATTACATTCTCCACGCAGTATGTCCTCCTCGCTGAGAACGATTCCGCGCTCACTGAATCAATCTTAGCTTTCCTCCGACGTTTTATATCTCCGCTGCGAACGATACTCTCGTCATTTACTACGCCGATTATTTCATCATCATCATATATATATATATATATATGTATATGTAACGATACGGACCGGTTGCTTGTACGTATGACACATTGAGTCGCTACTGCAAACTGTATCTGACTATACTACCCTTGATTGTTATTAATATTCACGTGCAAGTGTTTCAAATCAGACACTTATCAGCGTAATGCAATTACCTAAATCAATCGCTATCAATCCTCTAATTAGCAGAAAATGCGCATCACTTTTGAAATTTCGGTAATACTTTGCTAAAAAAAAATTATTCCTTATGAATTTTAAAATTCCTCCAGAAGGTACGGATATCTCGTTACGTAGTGTTATAGTCACTTTACAGTTTACACCCTGCATCTTCTCCGTACCTACACCGAGTCAGTAGATTCATCTCTATACTGCAACTAGCGAGTCTTCTCAAAACTCATCATTTCCATCCTAGCTTTCGCACAAGTCACTCATAATGCATATAATCGACGCGTATGAACCCTAAGATAGCCAAATAACACCTTGGCTGGGTGTAGAGTAAGTTCCGGTAGCCGCTTATCGAAGACTTGGTCTCCCTCCTCATAAACTTATAAAATAATTGCTCAGTTTTGTGTAACAGTTATATTACCTGGCCAACTTATCACGGCCTTGAAGTGACCTGATTGATTTTAAATTTGATCAAAAAACAAATTAACTATTAGATTAAATAAAAATCTTAGAAGTAAACGACGTAAATAGGACAGAAAAGCCTATTAATATCAATATCACTAAATATCAAATTTTGAAATTGAAGTATTAGGTAATTGGTAAAGGTATGGATGAAAATCATGGCAGTCAGTCTTCACCAACAGAGTAAGATATGATTGATTTTTATTATTATCGAAGCTCACGCAGTAGTGCAGTAAAAATACTGTAGTCAGCGTAATTCTAGAAAAATAATTGACAACTAACTCGGTCGGTAAGGACTGCAAACTATAGCATCCTCCTAGCTACGATAAAATCGTATCTAATTATCACGATCGTATTGGATAAGAGTTGGTGCATCCATGCTCGGAGAAGAAAATAAATCTGTAACGTTGGGACAAGTGATGCATGCACATCGAGAAGAAAAAAAAAGATCGTATGTGACTCACCAATCGCTTAGCGCCTGCACAGCATCAGCTTACTTTTCTCCGTCGTATTCACAGCTGCACTGGATCGTCTTCAAGGCGCTGATTTCTGACTGCGTTGTTGACTGCATTTTAATTCCGACGTCTTTACTCTGCGTGATCGAGAGTTAGACAATTTAATATTTCACTATCAAAGTCACTTTGCACTAATAATTACCCGAATGTTATAACGGTAAACTTGAGAAAAAAAAACAACTGCACATCACAACAAATTCAATTACGACGAGCCTTCGAAAAAAAGAAATCGGAAACAAAAATGTAGATACAATTTAATGGGAAAACGCGAACAAAGGAAGAGAATGAATGGAACGGATTATCGTACCGACGACACATTCGTGTATGAATATCAAAATAAACAACACGCAGCTACACAGCCGTCCGAATGTAATCAAAACAAATGCCTACGCAAGGAAAACCAAATCACGGACATTTGTCTAGAAACCTTGCAAATGTTTTTTGCGGCAGAAGTCGTACTTCATATGCTCTGTATGAAGTGTCTGACCGATATTTACGTGCACTTGCAACGATTAGACCAACTTGATGTAACAATATTCGATTATTTAACATATTAGACAAACCGCAAAATCAAATACGCGGAGACCGAGACGCTGACATCCGAACTCGACACGTTCAAACCTCGTATCTGGAGCTGCAAAATGGCCGCCGTTTCGGTCGCGCTCGGGTTGACTCGGAGTTACTCGGCCGCCTTCGGCCACACATTTTTAACCGCGATATTTTGAATGAAGAAATGTAAGTTCAGAATTAATCGCATCGAACATTTATTAAGAAATTTAGTAAAATTTCATCCACTTCCGTAGCTGAAGGGCAAATACCTAAATATCGTTGTCGTTACGCCGATGCCGATTTGGATAAAGCTTTTTCTCTGATATTTAAAGAAAAATATATGTCTTATACACAACGCCATCTATTTCAGTTTCTCTGGATTCGCTCGTACGCAATTTTGAAAGAGCTCATGATCTACAGTCACACGTATACAAAGACTCAAGCAGAAAGCAAAAATGTGGATCATAACCTTAAAAAATTCAGCTGATTCGTCATCTAACCCTCTCCTGCAACATAACCTCTCTTATTTCTTTACAGATGGAATTACCTATCATTGGTTTTTCAATAAAAATGGCCTGATAAACTATTACTTCTAGTAATTGTTGATCGTTAATATATTGATTTTAAGTGTATTTGACTAATAGTCTGCTAATGAATCCTGCTGTAAAAAATCTGCGAAAGCAGCGAAGAGCACAGCACCGACTTGCTAGGGATATGAATATCAAATGCAGCGATGAACCTACACAGGTCAGTGCTATAATAATTTACAATAACGAGATAAATATCATATCACATCAGAACTTATACTCTCACCTATGTCGTGGTTCACTAAATGTAAGAATTTATTTTCAGTGCCTAATGATTTGCAATGCCGGACTGGTTACAGGCTTGCGGAGAGAGGATGTTGATGGCATCGTTAATAAATTGGTACCATCGTATAATTTGATCATGCCAGTTGGTAAATCGTACTGTTTTTTAAAACTGAGTACTAAGGAACATGCTCAGATTGTATTTGACGCTTTACATGGCAAATTGAAATTTGAGGACAAAAATACGCCACTGTATTTGTCTTTCACCGAAACTGGTATAAATCAAAGGGAGTTCTTTTGTTTGTTTCTTCTCATATCTTTGTTCATACATTTGTATAACGATCATTTGTATAAGTAACATAGAAAACGTTTATGTCGTACGCCACAATTCAGCTTAGCAGAAATGAAATAGATCTAGATTCCGAGTATCTAGTATTTGTGTATAATTAAAAACATTATACTTTGCAGTTCCAACTACGGATGACAATTTGTGGAATAAACCTCTCCCACCAGGATTGAGATTAATCGAAGAATTTATCACTTCGGAGGAAGAAGATTACCTTTTGAAATTTCTCGACTGGACAGAAGCCGGTGAGTTTTAAATATTAGTTTCAACTCATGTCTCATTTATTAAAATATTGTAATAAAATCGAATCTATGCCATAAAGCATGACATTTTACTAAAAACAATTTCTGGATTTCTCAACCTTTGATTCTCATACTCATGTACATTATTCTAGGGACAAATCCCTCTGAATTGAAGCACAGACAAGTCAAGCATTTCGGATACGAGTTTCGATATGACACTAACAAAGTAGACCCTGAAAATCCAATAGCTTCTATTCCAGAGTCATACAAATTTCTGCTAGCTCGCTTCAAGGAACATAATTGTGGAAACTACGATTATGATCAGCTTACAATCAACCATTACTTACCGGGCCAAGGCAAGCTCCTACTACTTTTTTCCAAAGTCGAGTCTCGAGACTGTACAGGGAATAAATTTAACTGGTTTTATTACAGGTATTCCCCCTCACATAGATACACATAGTCCGTTCGAAGATACCATTCTCTCCTTGTCGTTGGGTTCGGCTTGTGTGATGGAATTTAAACGTGGCGAGGAGAAAAGATTGGTATCTCTTCCATCAAGATCGCTACTCGTTATGTCAGGGGAAGCGCGATACGCATGGATCCACGGAATTGTGCCAAGACACAGCGACGTAATCAGAAACAAAGATGGAGCGACGGTTCTGCAAAGGTCAACACGGACCTCTTTCACATTTCGGAAACTTCACAGTGGTGACTGTAGATGTAGTTTCGAAAAATATTGCGATTCTCGAAAAAACTATTCCTCAACTATTATCAATAATACCTTGGCTTCTGATATAGAGAACACATATGTTCATAAGGTAAGGTGTACATCAAGTGCACACTTTTACACCATATGCATACCCATCTTTAAACTATTGTATTTCCTCTTATTTTCATTCCAGGTTTACGAACAGATATCAGACCATTTCAGTGAAACACGACACAAACCCTGGCCCAATGTAACAAAATTTATTGAGTCACTGGACGAAGGAGGATTACTATTGGATGTTGGATGTGGGAATGGAAAATATCTCCACGGAAGACCAGATATCTTTAAGGCAAGCCGCTTCTAATTGACATAAACAAGATTACGCTATTCTTTCATAATCTTGTGACTATTCCGTATTTACCATATACGATTATGTATACTTGCATCGAACTAAAGCAGATATCTTCGTCTCATTTAATATCTTCGACTACAGGTAGGTTGTGACCGCAGTTTTGGATTGACTGATGTTTGCCATGGTAGAGGATTCGAAGTATTACTGGCAGACTGTTTGCATATTCCATACAAAAACGATTCGTTGGATGCTGTGATCAGTATAGCAGTTATTCACCATCTTTCCACGATCGACAGAAGAAAGCAAGCCATTTCCGAAATAATAAGAGTGTTAAAACCCGGAGGACATTGTTTAATCTATGTTTGGGCAAAGGAACAAAAAAAGAATTCCGTAGCATCTACATACTTGAAAAGTCGCACAAATGAACATAACAAGCTTTTAAATGATTTGGGGGAAACTGTGACTATCAAGGGAGGTGCAATTCTTCCTGTACACGAAAACCGTACGGAATTCACACATTCAGATATGCTCGTTCCATGGAAGAGAAAAGGTGGTGGTAATTTCCTTCGATTCTACCACGTATTTGAAGAAGGTGAATTGACCAATTTGTGTTCAGAATTCCCCAACGTTTTAATCACGAATACTTATTACGATCAAGGCAATTGGTGTATAATTCTAGAAAAAGTAAAAAGATGACCAGCAATCAATTTGTCTGGTATCTATGGAAACTACTCATGTAAACTAGAGAAATTCTGCTTAAAATGTACATAAATAACATCAAATTTCATGTATCAGTAAAAAATGTGTGACTATCTTCATTAGTATTACCGAATTCGTTTTTGTCTGCAAAACTTGACTGCCAGCAATTATTGTTATATAATTCTCACAATAGCTGAAAAGTTTAAATAAAATGTATTTCAAGATCATATAGGCTAGGTGGTAATTAAAATTTTCAATTTTAAAAACTTTACAGCAAAAATGATTGATACATTATTCGTACATACCCGTTCGTGCTGACCACCGAGGAAAGTAGACTGTTCATTTACTGCCATTTCTTTGTACCTAGATCGCGTTTCGTTGTCAAAATTATTCCACATTTTTGTCAATTCTTTCATGATATCATTCCTCTCCCATTGTGGATGGTCCTTACTGATGTTGTGCCGTTCAATATTGCAAAAGTAAAAGAAACCTAGCCTGCAATACAGTCAGATGATATTATAGATAATATTAGATAAAAATATAACTGTAACACTAAATATTATACTGATTGTTAAAACGTGAGATCGTGTACCAGGTTGTGTCCGGTGCACCGTCATCTTCAATATCCGGATATACTTCTTCACTATCCTCCTCCACCACATTGGCGTCTTTGCCTTCTTCCTGCGAGACAGAAGTTTGTTTCTTTTCCTCCATCACCAAAGTCCAGAAGTTCGTGACTGTGTATTCAAACAATTGATATTTCAATTGAGGAAATAAGTAATATGTAGTAATATGAATTTATACTTTTTTCACTCCTCTAACTAATGTTAAACGATAGATTGAAACTTGCCCAAAGCCAGGAAGATTAATTAATAATTGATGTTTTACTCCGCGCTGTTGGTCACGAAAATTTTTACGATATGAAGATAAGATAACTATCCCACCTATCGGCATCATGCACTGCTGCTGTGATCAATCAACTACATTTACGAAAGCGTATTTTTCAGATAATCCCGCAACATTTCAGCGAAAAGCAAGGTCAAAAAACTTGATCAATATTTCTGCTTCGTTTTTTCGTATAATTAATTAATCGACTCCCCGACCCGTAATCAGATCAGCAGTCTTGCGTCTCTCTCGCATTCCCATGCTGTTGTCTAGCTTCGTCTCTTTCGCAATCTTGATTGTCAGCACTCATTAATGGAATGGAGCCTAAGAAATACTTTCTTGTCGTTTCTATCGCAGTCTCAGTAAACCAGATTTCATTCAATGCAGAAGTCAATGAAATCAGGAAGATTTCAATCACAAATCACGACGAACAGAACGAATTAAAGTATTACTACAGTTGAGTAATAGAAATGCAAAAATACTCGGAAAGAGTTCGAGTATAAATCTAGACTGGCGAAAGCAATTGTGTGAATTACATTGTGGATGGGACTCAAAGAATTAGCTACAAAAGCAATGAATTTCTGGTAATACAGCATGGAGGGCACAAGAATGAATAAATGTGGAGACGTGTGCAGATCCGCTCAAAATCAATTACAAATATCTTTGGACATTCTTTGCATTCGAGGTGCTGAAATTCGATTATTCAAGAGTAACAAAAGACACCAATCAAGTGCATCAATAGCACTTACAATATTTCTATAAATATGATCGTCGACCAAAATTGAACCCTCTGTAATTTTATCGTGTAACGTCGACAACTCGATATTATGTCTCAGTCGTCTCAGTGAGCCAGCCGACACGAAGCAACCATTTTGTTACGCTTCGGCGATGTTTCGGATCGCGTCAATAATTGCTACTTTTCTCTACCTCGCGTAGACGTTGATAATTTCAATAGATACCCACTGGGTGATAGATTACGATACGGTTTTTGGAAAAAATAATTTTATAAACCCTGCGAATAAATAAATTGAATCCAGCCGAGCCCTCGCCTTACGAGCTGCATGACGTCACGTCATTTTTTGGAGATTATATAAAGGAAAATAGTAAAAAATTACCTCGTTGAACCGGTGTTTTATATCGATTCAAGCTCGTTGAATACCCGAAAACGTTTCAACCACGTTACGTTTAATGTTGAAATGACTTTGTTAGTTCACATGAATCTCCAATGATAATGTTCTCACACTTACTTCGCATACTGACCAAGTCTAACACATTGATTTCGCTCGTTTTAACGACGCTCAAAACAAAATACGTTCGACATATTTTTCCTATTGCTCTGCTATTGCGCACAATAATTCGCAGCCTAGTTCTCGTATCGGGACAATACTTCCGAAGACGGTTAAGTAAGAGCAAGTTTGGCTACGAATTAAATTACCAATAATAATATAGTCTAATACGAGTACAGATTATTTTACATATTTTTTGAAAAGTTTATTTATCCCTAAGAGATATACAAAACAAACATTTTCCTTTGTAACTATTACAATTCCCTAAAATAACACAGAGAATTCATCTGTCATGAGTTTCAATATTTGTTTTTATTATTATCTCCATCAAATGGATGTATTCATTTTTATTTTATTTTTTTGACTTTTATCATTTTTTTTTTTTTGTATCAGTACAATTCATTTTTAACCAGCTATGTTAAAATTATGCACATCTGCAAATCAGTATTAAAATATTACAATTTCATATTTTACAGTATTCGTCCTCTAGCTCCCTCTATAACAGGTTTTCCTCTTTTTGTCGGTTTTCTTTCATGTAATAATACAATTATTCATTGTGTGACAGTGTGCAGGGGAGAATGAAGAGTTACGTTGTGTAAGTGGCGGCTAAAACTGCGGCTGAGCCAAGAAGTCAAGGTGCGAAGTTTAGTTACTCAGTCTGTTGCGGTCGCAATACTGTGAAAACAAAAGATTGATTTCTTTCTTGCCACTGTGCAGATAATATTTTTTTAAACGATCGGCGTCACACTCTTCTAACGCACAATCATAGTCAAATAAATGGCCAAGGGTCACAAGGTTCTTCAGCTCTTGTTTATCACGTACACGTCCGGTACGATATAACAGCAATATATGCCCTGTTTAGTTTTGGCTCAAATCTCAATAATTGGGATCTGTACATAGTAGGATCTAGGAATGTTAACATTACGAGAAAACCATAATAATTTATTATAATACAGCCTCCTGTACACCATGTGACTCAAGGCAGTACAAAACAACACACTATGTACCTCGCTTTCTCTAACGCATTGTAATTACACGCATGAAAATGATTTAGAAAAAAAAAATATGTATATAAGACCAAAGGAAAAAAAAACGAAATAGAAAATAAATGAACGAACGAACGAACGTCGAAAACGATAATAATAATAGTGGTAATCAATATTTTTTAATGTAAACTTGGTTTTGTTTTATTGATGAAAAATGAATATAAGAGGGAGGATGTAATGGTAAGGACAGGGACCGATTACAAGGCAGCATTTTTTTTAACACGATGCTTAATTACAAATTTTTCAGAATTATTGTTATTTGTTACAACTTTAGTAAAAAGAAAATAATAAGATTTTACTTATTAATGTTGCGAGTAGAGCAGTAGATTGGCGGTGGTTCTCTCAAGTCCCTGTACCCTCCAATCGAACGGGCTATTGATAAGGTAATAAGGTAATCTTTTCGTTCCTCTATCCTATACCACTTTACATGTTTTATGTACTATCAATATGTTAAAATACAAATGTCACTCATACAATCTCCGCTCGCATCACTCATACATACAATTTTTAAAATAATTATCATAATCGCGGTATTTTTAATTATTATTATTGTAAATAATCGGGGGAGGGGGATGGTGGTTAGTTATTTGTTCTCCTAGTGGTGTAAGTACGCTCACGCTAAGGTCAATGGTATGTACAGTAGGTGAGGTATGCTTGGGGATATATCAAGGACACGGGGTGGTGGACCAGAGTTTCAACTGTGTCCGTTATTCGTCATCCTCTTCACCATCTTCCTCCTCCGCATCCTCCTCGCTGTCGTGTTTCACAGCGATTGCAGGGGCTCCGACGCCAGGTCCCCCGGTCTTCAGTTTCTTTTTGTACGCAGTCATTTCCTGAAAATATACAGTCGATAATGATCTCTAGTTCTTCGTTGGTTATTTTCACTGGTTTGTGAGTGGCTAAACGATACCAATCGAACCCACACTCATGAAAATGGAAAGAACTGGTAGAAAAACCTATCTTGTCAAATATAGTAGCAGTAGTAGTTGCAAACAGTACTAAGAGGGGATTTTTCTCCTGTAGAAGATTTCAAGATACGTCTATTTTATTTTGATCACAATACGTTTGTTGCCGTTGTTCATCTAATTGCTGGATAAATACACAAGACTCTAGAGACGACGAGACTATCTCGTAATGCGTCAAAGTGAATGAATATTTATACAATGCTTCCACATACCCTTTCATATCGAGCCTTATCCTTCTCTGCCATGGCTTCGTACTTAGATTTCGTTTCAGGCTCTGCGTCAGACCACTTCTTTCCTAGCTCCTTTGCAATATCTCCAACTCCATATTCCGGATTCAATGACTTGACCTTACCACGCTCGTCATTACAGAACCAGAAAAAGGCCGACCTGTGTACCAGGATCAGTATGATAACGTAAAATTTGGTGACAAACGTCATCGATTGAAGATGATGCAATTATTTCAACGAATCTAATCCGAATAATTCAAGTCTGTGCGACTAGAATGTCGTGTTCTCATTGAAATGAAAAAAAAAAAAAAATTAAAGAAACACATATTCGTCATTATAGGATAAGGGAAGGAAATATAATCGCGACTTACAATGATCTCTTGGGTGCATTTGGATCTTTGATGTGCTTGCGTTTCTTGCCTCTGCCTGTTTTATTCTCACCCTTGGGTGGAGTGTAATTCTGCATCTCAGCATCATACCTCTTCTTATCTTTCTCAGCCATTTCGTGGAAGCGTTTCTTCTCCTTATCCGACATAGTCTGAAAATTATCATTACCGTATGAATGAAGAGTGCGGTAAGATATATAAAAAAAAAAAAAAGAAACAAGAAAAAACTATGGCGAAGTATCGGGCCGATAGATACGCAGTACTGGGAAATTCCTGCACCTGCGTCAACAACGTAACACAGCTGGCTGTTCAGAAGCTGCACCAGCACAATGATTGCAAATATTTCTTAAGTTAAAAATGACACGCCGTCGGTCCAAGGAAGTCTGCTCAAATCAAATCCGAGTGTCGTCACATGATTCCGCGCTCTGTTGAATTCATTGCGGAAAAAAATGACGAATAATACCGTTCGTTGAAACAAAATGTAAAAATGAAAAGGAATAGCTGGAATCAAAGGTATTCATATCTACGAACAGCCAGCAATTGTTATCTATAGATGTTTGTGAGTTGATACTTTGATAGTCAGCAATTGAAAACTGAGTATATCCAACGACGTCGCTATAATCTATCAGACTGATGACTAGATCCGCGAAGGTGGCCACAACAGTATGAGTCATATTGTGATTTAACAATGAATTGAAAGTGATGTATACAACGATCTCGTAAGCACACGTCAACCAATTATCCATGAATTGGAAATAAATCATCAGGTGAACATATTTCTCGACGAATTGAAGTGATTTAAACACAATATATATGTATATATGAGCTACTTGTATCAAAGTGAAGGTATATATATATTCCCGCATATACTATATACATGTATATTCGGCAAATTTCAAGAATCTATACGTGTGGAGAAACTGCGCGGGCGCGTGCGACGTTAGACCTCCTCCTATACCTATAACCCAGCCAGCCAGCCAGCGAACCAGCCAGCCAACCAACCAACCAGCCAACCAACCAGCCAGCCTGGCCAGCCTTTCTCCGCGTCTCAGCTAAAATCCATAAATATAATAATCTATTTAACCGAAATAAAGAATGGATATGAATGAGCTTAGCAGGGCTAAATAATCCGGTTTAATCAGTACCGATACAATTATCGGTATAAAAATTCTGCTGTCATCGAAAATATAGCGTTATTAATACACCAATATATTGAAAGCGGCATTATGTCTTTTAGCCTGTTACGTAGGAAAGGCGGCGGTATAAAATCAAGGTGCGGAGCCGTGGAGGATGTGGAATGGTCGGGGGAGTGAATGCCGGCCGGGGAAAGACGGGGGGAAAGGGAAAGGGGACCAGGAACGAGCGGGAAGCGAGGGGAAAACGGAGGAAGAGGGAAAAGAGGGAAGCCGAGGGGTCGAAGTTGGTCGATAGTTGGGGGCAACGGCAACGTCTATGGCGTCCGAGAGCAGCCCCAAGCCGAACCACCTCTCGCCGTTTTACCGTTTTCCATCGACAAAGAAGTTTAATTTCGTGATTTTTACAGTGGGACTAAAATTTGATTGCAAACACCGAAGCAGAATAATTCGGCCAATCTATACTTCATCTCGTTTTCGATTAATAAATTGACAAATAATTGCAACTTTGATTACACTTCTTCGTTCGTACGCCCATTTATAGAATTTTCAGCTCAGAGTCGGACAACAGTTACATGTACAAATACATTTGATGACGTGCCATTGATTAGATTGGAGGGAAAGGGGAAAAATTAAAAATAAAAACTTCCATCAGCCGTACTATGGGCCTCGACTCGTTCGTTAATTGGCTCAAACGAAATTAAACGAAGAATATTCTGACGATTAGTTCTAGTACTCTAGTGCACGCGATCGCATATGATTATCGTAAATTTGCCACTGGTGAGCCCCTTATACAGATTTTAACGATGGTGCTCAAAATTCAAGATAATTCGGTGCAAAGACTTTATGAACGGAGCAAAAAGAAGGAGGAAAAACGAACTAGAATGTGAACTAGAAACAAATCTAAATAATCTTACGAAAAAGCAGGTGTTACTTGAACGTTCTATCAATTTTTACAGTCACACGCAAGATGCGCACGAGGTACGGAAAATTGATGTAGCAAAAACACATTTTATTTTATGATGAGTACCTTATAAGTAAGGCATCAATACCGAGTGTTCGGGTGATTTAATGAACCAAATCGATTATTGAAAGAAATAAGGAGGCATAAATGATAGGACTCACCTTCCACCTGAGAGCACACTTTTTGGAAAATTCCTGGAACACGATGTTTTCTTCGGGATGTTTCTTCTTGTGCTCCTGGCGACAAGTCTGTACGAAGAACGCGTACGCAGTCATTCGCCCCCTCGGCTTAGCATCAGCTGCCTTTCCTCTCGGCATTTTTCCTCGCTGTAAGCCCTGCGCGTGATTTTGCAGATTATTTTGCTGTTGTGGTAGCTGCTGTATCTGATGCTGTAAGCAAGGATACCATGCATTTCTTGGATTCGACAATTTATGTTAACGTTGCAGTATAGCGCCTACTCTGCATTCAACGTTCGTAAATTTATTTTCATACGCATCGATATAATCGAAACTTTGCACGAAAATAAATTTTCCTTTCATTCTTTTTTCATTTTATTTATATATATATATATATTTTTTTTTTTGACTCCTTTTGCAAACTTTTACCTCTCGCATACACACGCGAGATTCGTCAAGTAATTGAAACCCTGACGACTATTTTCAGCCTATCCAAGGAACTGGGAGAGGGGAGTGAATAATAATCAATTTGAAAATGTATCAGCTACACTCCGGTATGCACGGTTACAAGTATTCAAAACACAACTGTTGTTCCTGCTGTTCAAAAAGCATCGCACCGCCGTGTTTCAGTTTAATATAAGTCGGACTAGTGCAGTCTGCAAAATGCTTACACGAGCTAAAAAGAGATTGGCAAATACTGCAGAAAATAAAAGGAAATATAATACGTGAATGCCTACCGTGCCAGAAGAGTATTAAAAAAAAAAAAAAAAAAAAAAACACGAAAAAAAATAACTTCAAAAACCGTAAGCACGCGAATAACCGTGATGGTAGAGAAGAGGGGATCAAAATCTTATCCGTAATCATCAACGCTAGAAATAATACCTCCTAGAAGTGGATAACCAACATGTATTATAACACTCGTCATAATTATATAATATAAAAATAAGGAATAAAAAAAAAACCAAAGCTAATTTTTCGTCACACCTTCAAAGTTCAGTTTTCAATTTCCTTCCACCGCGATGTTTAATTCGAAGACAGTAAGCACGTACATTAACGCACGTATATATATGCTCTGCGTGATCATAAATTATTGTTCCAAGTAGAAATATACGAGTGTCGAGAATAATCGGAAAATGTAGGGAAAAGTAAATGAAATTTCTAAACTAAAGGCGACGACAAGTTAAACAAAGATCCTGGAATAAACGCAATGATAAATATTTTCGAACGGAGGATAATAAGTTCGTTGAACCATTTATTGATTTGTTTATTCATTCTCATTCTCTCGCATTTCACCATAAGCTAATAATACGTTGGATAAATGCGTACGTTTTATGCCATATTATAGGTGTACGGACACGTTTTCTAATAACCACTGTGCGCTTGTTTAACTTTAGGCGTTGGTTTTTCAACAGATGTATTGCGTGTACCCTGATCGTTACGTCATCGCTCGACACGTTGCATATTTATATTAATCGTTTCTTCGATGATATGTGCCGAACAAAAAAAAAAAAAAAAAAAAAAAAAAGAAGAGATTATTAATACACATATACATTTTAGACGTGGACATAATAACGCTTGCGTTCTAAATTATCCCGCTTATTGTGTTTTCACGTCATTAATATCATTTTTATCTGTTCTTCACCGGTTTATTCGAAGACATCTCGAAATTATTTATATCATCATCAAAAGTTGTTCTACACCGAGTACATGTGTAAGAAATCATTGCGTAATACACACATACATATATATATTTATAAATATAATGCATATGCGTCAGGCATCGCATGTAGGCATTATACGTATCGCACAGGCGTGTGTGTATTAATTAAGATTCTGTGGATGATTTCTATTCACTCGTTTCGTAGAAACTAGAATAGTGATAATATTTACTGAAAATATTGACCGTTCATTCGTAATGTACGGCAAAGACAGTACACACAAGACAACGCTCGGTACAAGCTATCAAATAACACCAGGGTGTCACGATACATACGTTCATCAAGTAAGTAAGGTTGATCTACTCGACGCGCGATACGTCACTGTTGCTACGTAAACAGATTAATAATCCCTAAATTCCGAAATAAAATCCTCAAAATTCCGTCAATGGTATTTCGAGAAAGAAACACTCCCCGTTATTTTATTTTCGTAAAATTGTTAGGGTAAATTTTTAGAAATAAATTGTGAAATCATTCCTCAAACAGACATGACACGGCAAGTGGGTAAAATTAAACTTCTCTAACCGTAGACGGGGTAAACATGAGTAAGATTATTTGGCTAGATAATATAAAAAGAACGAGCATCTAAAAATGGACTCGTAATAAAGACACTCAACTCGAGAATCAAGCAAACAGTACTAATCGACTAAAAATTAAACAATCAGAATTAATGATCAGCACCGCGACTTCGTCGAACTAAAATTGTTCAATCTGCCGAAGTGTAATTATTAATTTTCATTCATATTTCGTTATAACCGCAAAGTTCTTAATTTTCACATTCTACCATCCCGTACCGCTATTTATTGCTGTTACGTCAAAAATTTTCTAGCAACCGGAATGCCTGCGCGTCCATGATGCAATTCTCGTTTACTCTACCCTTCTCTCTCTCTCTCTCTCACGCTCTCACGCTCTCACGCTCTCTCGCTCACTCTCGCTCGTCATTTCTCTCCATCCTCGTCTTTCTCGTGTATCTGGCTTGACCCCGGCGTGGATAGGTCGGAGTAAGATTTAAAAAGAAAGAAATGCCGTATAAAACAAAGCCTCTCGCGAAGAAGCATTAACAATAATATTATAACAATAAAATTTTTCCACCATTTATTTCTTACATTTGTTCGTTATTCGTATTCGAATCTTAATTTGTTCTTTTCTAATTTTCTTCATGCACGCATAAATCACACCAGTCATGACGCGAAACGAGCCAAGCTGCTATTGATCAAAGCATTACCGCCGCGTCCGCACACAACAGTCTGCGGAACGCTTGGAAAATAACGATCAATTTCTATATAATCTTTATAAAAGTCATATAGTCTTCGAACGATGTATGAAATTGAAAGAATATTGGAAAGAATTACTGTTCGACTCTCGGTTTGAATCGTAGTAGCCGAAGAAACAAAGAAAATTAAATATAAATGAGTACAACTGTATTAATAGGACGATTTATCAATTCAGCATCGGGTCAATAAACTTTACCCCGCCCAAAGGATAGAGAAGAATAATCAATTCGAGATAAATCCGCGAGTGATATTTCTCAAGCCAATAACTGCAATACATAAATATCCATTTAGCTGAGGGTATAGTGTATAACAAATTATCTCCCAACGTAGAAGTAAATCGCTAACACATGTTCTTAATAATTCTACAAAAGCTGCGAAATGGACGAACGTTGCAAAGTTCGCACCGAAGACACACCCGAGGCACGACGAGACTTGAATACTTTCAACAAAAGAGAATCAGAATAAAAAAATTAAAAATAAAAACAATTTTCACTTCCCGCAAGCGGTTCTACAGCTACTAGCCCGCGGGCGACAAAATTTTATGGCTACGCCTTACAACTTGATGGGGCAAAATGGACGATGTAGAAAAGAGAAAAAGAAACTGAAAGAAAAAAATCTACCGTCTACCGCCGCCATTGCTAGACCTCCGCAATGCAAGAAAAAGAAAAGCAACAACGTCGTCCTAGAATAACAACGAGAATATTAAGAAAGACACGTCGAATTAAAGGAAAGAATAATATCGAAACGCATAACACGGCAGATACGAAATAGCAAGTAGACAAACCAGAAGTGGAATTTTCTCCTTTTCAACGACCGCGTTTACCCGCCTCTGTACATAAATAAGACGTAAAATAGTGAAGCTGTGATGACGGCGTGCCGAAAGAATTGACATTGAACATGTACAAACGCAACGTCGTTAGTCGTCGTCGTCGTCGTCGTCACGGTTGACGGAATGAAACAAGGGTGTTGTTGGGAGAGAGGCTTAATTTGCAAGAAGAAGAACAGTTGAATGTAAAATAATAAGAGAAAAAAAAAGAAAAAAAAAGAAATAAAAGCTTGGAAGAAATGCGATAAACGATAATGAATATGGGGGTGTTGTTCGTTCGATCGGTAACATACCGGGGACATAATGGGGGGCGTGGAAGCTTGCGTAGTAATAGGCGATAGGTGTTGCTGTTGCTGCTGCTGTTGAAGCTGTTGTTGATGAAGATTATTTTGCGATGCCTCCATAACGCTGCCTGGATACCACCACTGAACACTGGGGGGTGCCCCGGGTCCGCCGGCACCTCCACCAGCACCCCCAAGCCTGTAATCGTAACCCCCCCGCATGCAGGATCCGACAGGCGCCGACGTCGAAACGGTCGACTGAGTGCCGGTAGTTGCCGGATTTTGGAAGCTGGAGGCCATCTTGTACGAGAAAAGTTGCTGAGTGGCGGCAACCGCCGCCGTACTTCTAACGATGTCCTGATGATGCTGGGATAACTGTTGCTGTTGCTGCTGTTGTTGTTGCTGTTGCTGCTGCTGCTGCTGTTGTTGCTGCTGCTGCTGCTGTTGCTGTTGCTGCTGTTGCTGGTTGATCAAGTGCTGGTGGTGTTGCTGCATGGTTTGCTGCTGTTGTTCGGCCGATACGGCGTTCAGGCCGCCGGGCCACCATACCGGTCCACCGGATCCATCCTCTCGCGCACCCGGGGACGCCGTGCCCCATCCACCGCCGACGCGGTGGTGTTCCGACATGTCACACACGTCCGTCTGTCACTTTATCTCCGGCGTTTGGGGAATTGCACACACACGAGAGATACACGGCTCACACGCACACACTCTCTCTCCTCCTCGTCGTCGTCGTCGTCGTTGTCGTCGTTGTCGTCGTCCTCGTCGTGTACGCCACGCAAGGCAAAGGCAACGCGGACGGACACGCACGCACGCACGCACGCTCACTCACTCACTCACTCACGCGCCCCTACACGCACTCATTCGTACGTCGAGCGAGGACCGCGCGCGCGCCTACCAAACGTATATATATATATATATATACAGTATCCCTCCTGTGTTCTCTGTCTCTCTTTCTCTCTCTCCCACTCTCACACGATAATGTATTTCACGTATCTCTGTGTGCGCGAGCGTATGTATCTAACCCTCTACGTCCGTGTGCGTCTCGAGTCCGGCTTCCTTGTGTGTCCGTGTTGTATGCGCGCGCGCGCGCTTCTCTGCAAATATGTATATATGTAACGCGCGTGTGTCTGTATGTGTGTGTGTGTGTATGTATATATATATATTTATATATTATAGATATACATATATATATACATGAACGTATGTATTTTACAACGTTTCTTCTCCCTCTGTACAACAACGCCTCGTCGTGTCCCTGTGTGCGTAGTACGTATGTACGTTATTACGGGCAAAGGTATATAGCGTCTATGCCAAGGCACACACTGTCACACTGCGAAAGAACGAACGAACGAGGGAACAACGTTTCGTCGACGGCGTCTGACCGCTGCTGCCTCGTTATTCGTCCACTGTGTCCCGCGCACGACAAAACACACCAAATGGGTTACAACACAGGGCTGTGAAGGAGAAAGAAATTCACCCTTTACTTCGCACACCGGGTTTCGGAAACTTGTATTATAATATATACGTGAATTATGTGTATATTATATATATATATACATTTCTGTGTGTGTATATATGTATATTAACACACACACACACAGGCGCACACACACGCAGACGAGGTACAGAATTTTTTTTCACAAGTGTAAACAACGGTTACCGAAGATGGAAGGATGATAGAAGAATAGATGTAGAAACTTGGAACACACTTCGTAGACTTTTCACCTTTGGGTACGGAAAAACGCCGACTGGTTGTTAAACCGGTAAACGCGAACGGAAACGAAACGGAAACTAAAAACCAAAACGTGAAACTAAGCAACGCCGATCTGGGCGAGTAACACGCGTTCGCGTCTAACCCCTCTGCACACACACTATGTGGTTATATATCGATATATCGTTGGTTTTTGGTTGGTTAAAGGCGGCGAATCCGGCGGTGGCGGCGACGGTTACGCGTTCGACGCGCGATACCACGTAGGTAGAGGAAGAGAAGGTAGAGAGGACGAAGGTACGTTACTTGGGATGCGGTCTACTCGACGCTACGCTTGCCGTTCGTTAGGTCCGCGTTCGGTGGGAAGGAGAGGTAGGGGCGGCTAAGGGGAACGAGGGGAGTGTCCGGAGCGGAGAGGGGGGCATCGCCGCCGTTCTCTAGCGCTCTCTCACTCTCTCTCTCCTTCTCTCTCTCGCTCGGTCGAACGACGGGATGGCTGTCTCTCTCTTTCTCTCTCTCTCTCCCGCTCCCAGCGCGCCTGCCCTCTCTCGCCGGCTCGGTCTATACTCAGCCGCCACGCCGCCACCTCCTCCTCCTCCTCCACCTTCTCTCCCCCTGCGCTCCTCCTCATCCTCTAGCCTCCGACGCCGCCTCGCCGAACAACTACGTACACAACTAAACGTACACGTACACGTAGCTACTACACACTACTGCTACTACTACTAATACTACCAACGCAATTACTTTGCTACGCCGTTGCGACGTCGTCTGTCCTCCTCTTGAGCCGCGTATGTATATGTTCACACTGCAGCGCGACGACTGTAGCGCAGAAAAAAGACGGAGAGACGGATAGAGAGAGGAAAACTTTTCTTCGCTTATTTTTCCCCCCCGTTATTTGCTGCTGGTAAATTCTAACCGCACAAGGCAAAAGAAAAACGTACTAACGGCGGTGACGTTGACGTTGACGTTGCCGTAAATCCAGCTGGTTTAGACGAAACGCGGTATAAAGTACGAGGAAGGAGGAACGAAATAAAAATTTTCTCTTTGTCGTTCTCTCTCTCTCTCTCTCTCTCTCGCTAGCGACCGACCGACCGGCGGCACCTATTACGCGCGTATGTACGGGACGAGGAACTCACACAAACGACCGGCGTCGGGCTTGAGCGTGTGTGTCGGGGACGCGGCGTTGTCAAGTCGAGCTTTCACTAGCCGGTACGCGTACACCGCCCGACGCTCACAAAGGAAAATCCAACCAGCCAACCCGAGTGCTGGAAATCCAGGGTAGGGATGCCCGGAGCCTGCCACCGCGGCTCGGGCAACGCTGCCTGCCTTCCTTCTTTCTGCCGATCGAGAACGTCTAACCGCCGGTGGTAGAGGGGCTGAACCCTTCTCTACCCTTGAAACTCGAGGTCAAATTTTAGGCAGAGATTTCTTACCATATTTTTACTGACTTGTTGTTTTTTCGATGTTTGTTTTGTTTTAATCATTTTTTATTTCATCTTTAACCCGCCCCCTTCCCACTCTATTTCGACATCTAGATTATTTGACTATTAAACGAAAAAATATCGAGTATCCGCGCGAAGCGATTCTCACAACTCTCGCCACGAGACGCTGGGAGTTGAGAAGAGAACCGAGAATCGAGTAACGATGTACGTTGTGTGGGGCCTGGAAGTGCGGCCATCGTTCGATTGCACGTATTTGAAACTCCCAAGACGTATAAAAATTGAGACGAGCGATGATTGAGGATTGAAAAATTTTGTCGTTTTTTTTTTTCTTTCTTTTTTTTCTCTTTACTTTTTCATACGGATCGAAAGTGAGTGTAGGAAATGCGTGTGTAGAATTCGGCTGGGTGTACCGGGTCAGTTGGAGCGAGTCGGAGGCAGCGCGAATCGAAGAGAGAGGAGAGAACAGAACCGGGTCCGGGTCAATAAGACGCGGAGAGGCAAGCGGGCGCCGCGCATTCCCAGGGCCAGCAGCAGCAGCAACAGCAGGAGAAGGCAAGAGGGAGAGAGAGGCAGGAGGAGAGAAAAAGAGAGAGGTGGAAGCCAGGGTTCGTTCGTTCGTTCGTTCGTTCGGTTTCGGCGTCGTAGGCGTCCGTTCGCCCGAAACTATACGATCTTTGCCGAGTCTAGCCGAGGGGCGAAACGCGAGTCGCGCGCATGCGCGTTGGCACGCACGCCTAGCGTAAGTCTAGCCAACCCTTCGCCCTGCTTCGGTGCCGCCATGTTGCGGCGTCCCTTCTTCTCCCGACGAAATGCAATGCTAGGATGAAACAGGGTATAGGGTTCAGGCAAGGATACGTGCGCACGTTGGTATACTGCGTTCGACGAAACAGCGATACTGTTTAACTCGACTTTACGACCTAACGGGGAGGAGAAGGGAGAAGAGACGTCGAAAATTAAGGGCGGGGAGGCACGTCAGGGGAAATCGCAACCGCGTTGATTTCGGGATTATAGGCTTATTACTAATGGAATTGTTGATAAGACACACACACACACACACACACACACACACATAATGAAAAGAATAAGACTATAACGGCAAAAACGCTGGTGTTGCACAAAAATTTGATGGGAATCGACATCGTCGCGCGAGGGTCTATTTGAAAATATCTTTTATTATTCGATGTGTCACTTGCACAGTCGGTAAGTATAATTAATAACGCGACGATGACGTTTCGTGCAAGGTTGCGGGTTTTGAGCCATGTGTCTCGTCTGGTTTTTCCACGCGATGATATTACACTTCCCGCATTGTAACGCATCGAAAAACATTAATTGCATGGAGGGTACGCCGTTAACGATCGAAGTGCTCACCTTCGTATTATGCGACTACAAATGATATGAAGAACTGGACGAAAGCCTTACGAACAAGGCGAAAATGGTCCACGAAAAAGCAATGGTCAGAATTACCGAAAAGTTCAGTGAAATGTGAAAGCGATCATGAAACCGTGAACAGGGGAAACGGAACGTAGTGACATTGTCCGGAGACTGGTGTTCGAAAAAAAACGCATTCAGGTACTCGGAAATTTCTGGGAAGGTAACAACTTTTCGTAAAGGTATAATAATGCCTGGTTTATACCTGTGTTTCCTCAAATCCTAACGCCGGTTTCCCCGGGGTGCGTGGTTCCATTCGGGAACTCGCAATGGCAACGTTGTGGATCACGGATCGCAGGTGCTACCTACGGAAACCTACACTTATACCGTTGCCCAAGCGAACCCAACAGAAAGAGGGAGCGAGAGAGGAGAGGAGAGGAAGCGAACACGCGTTGTTCAAAAATGACTCGGCCAACCGGGACCCAACGGACCGAGCCACATGTTCCAGACCGTCTCTAGCCCGCGTTTTTAGAGTTTATTGAATAGAAAAAACAGCGCCGACATACCTCGCAGTCTCTAGCACTTTACGTATAAAATGTATATTGCAGATTACGCCGAGATGGAAAGGTATTCGTATTGTTTTTTTTTTCTTTTTAATTAATAAAAAAAATTCCTACTTTCCAATTCACCTGCGATTGCACAGGCATCGATTCCTCCTTTGTTTCATTTCCAAACTCTCCACTGTGTCTTTATCCGCCAGGGCAACGAACCGTGCATGTACGTACAACGGGTGAAGAAGAAAAAAAAAAATTCAATGTCAGTGATTCACTTAGTCGCGTAAACGTAAATCACGTCTACTATTCTCAATAAGATTCCTCAGAACGCGAAAATTGTCAAGTTAATTACTTTAGGGCTTAGCAGTTAATAAGTGGAAGAAAAAGTAAAATTCAAAAAAAATCTCAATGCATATTTGCAAATGCGAGTAAACGTTGGCGCCTTGCATTTAAAATGTGTTTCAACACGTACATACATTAAGGCTTGTACAGATAAGACAAGACGTATCAACGGCACAACGATGCAGTACAGACAAAAACATTGTCATCAGTTAGTGTTAAGACTTGGGTTTTGTTCCGGTAACGTGATAAGTAAGGATTAGTGAAATTCCGAGTGCATCGTACAAAAAAACATTTGTAACAGGCCACCGCACGTCTAGGATATAGTTAGTCGCCGAAACGGATTTCAGAGTATGAAAAGTGTAGAAAACAGATCGCACTCTTCGAGATGTAAGAATATAAATTTACCTTTTTGCAAAGCTGTAATACAATAGAGCCTTCTTTTAAGAACGCACGCTCGCAAAAACTTAACACCCTTTGTTTTGTTCAAATAGAAGTACACAGGTGAAGTATTTGTAACCAATCGGACCTACTTCATCTACTGTGTACGTACACCGTACACGCTTGTGTAGTGAAAAAACATAACAGATTTGAAAATAGAACGAATGAAAATCATCGCGATCGATATCGTTGTTCATTATACGTTCGTTTATTCATTTTTCAATTTTTTCCACTAAATAGACATGAAGTAGAGACGATGATCGGGATTGCGGGAAGCAAAAAATATCATCAGAATGTTACCGTGACTCGGGCAAATTTCTACTACGTGCATTTAGCATCGAAAAACTTTGTGTTCGTGGCTATGGATAATTCAATATTTCACAGACTGGTGGTTCGAAGAATACGATAGAGAAGAGAAGAGAAGAGAAATAAATGCTTTTTTCAACTTGGTTATCTGCAAACTTGGCATTATATCAAAGGCATATTACGGATATCATTCAACTGTGAAAGGTCTCTTTTATTTCTTTAGAAAGAACTCCCGAGTCTTTTCGTCGTATATAAAGGCGGTGGCTCTGACTAAGACGAGCTAATTGGAGTAATGTTATTCATTTTCACCTACAAAACATCGTTTAAAGCTGACGAATCGCATTACTAATTCAATCAATATCCAAAAATACAATGCTTTTTCAGAGCTAATAACAATATACACAAATCTGAATATTAGTTGACAATACGTTATAATGACTGTCGGTTCACGAAGGGATTTCATTTCCGCTGTTGGGGTCGATCAATGAAAATCTAGGAAATTGTTTGACACGAAGAATCATTTTTAACGGCGGCAGGGTCCCAGAACGCACGTAACACTAACTTTTGAAATTTGTAATATCGGATCATTGTAACGTAGGTTAAAAAAAAAGTCTAATTTGTTTGTGCACGCGCATCTCGGTTTGAATAGTTTTACGAAATTGGGAGTCGAGTAATTATGCATTACTGAAACCATTGAACGCAGTTGTGAAAGGATTACGTGTACGCCACATGTTATAAATCTATACAGTCAAACAAATGATTCAAATTCAACTCGGGTATTGAATTTTGCGGTTAAACTTCCACAACTTCTAAATAAAAGCGCAAGCTAATGGCCGCGCAAGAGGCGCATGCGCGCCATACGTGAAGCATATATAGAATATTCATATCGACATACTTGAACGGAATAAATACAACGACCTATTGTGACTTAAATGCGCAGCAAATTGCAGTGGGTGTAAAACCTTGGCAAGAAAATTTAAGGTTCGTAAAACTAAGCGAAATGCGTAAACATCGAAGAAATATTCATCAGCCCGGTCGAATTTCTCTCACGACCAACGTAGTACGTAAGGTTCGTTCGTTCGCGTCGATTCGTCCGTTCCACGATTTTGGTTGGACAATCGCAACACATGGCGGACGAATTCGGGCTCTGTCGACAATTTCCGGCATGCGAACGCCAGGACACGAGCTTGTCGAGAGACCAGAATCGAAAGGAAGTGAAATGTATTGTTAAAAAAAGAAAAACAAAAAAAAAACACAAATTTATATTATAAAAAAAGTAATTGTTCGAACAGGAAATGAGAAAAAAAAAACGGAATTGTTGCGAAAACATGCAATCGAAATCCCGCTTGTTAGAACGCTGAAATTCACGACGAACACGATACTTCTGTCTCTATCCTTCGTTATTTATTTATATGTATTTATTGTTTTTCATTTTTGCATTCTTCATTTTCCCAGTATTTCCTTTCTTTTATACAACTATTTTTACCTCTGATCTCTGTACGAAATGCGCTATCATCTGTGTTGTACGTGAAATATATAGACGTGTGCATACACGTGGTTTATCGTGTACGCATGTACATGTTATTTTTTATGATTATTGTATTATTTTTTTCTCTGTTTTTTGCCTCTCTTTTACTTCACGCGCACTCAAACCTTCAACTGCAATTAGTTCGCTTTTACTACAGCGCGGCGACAACAACAATAAACCCCGACGAACGTCACACGATTTATTGGAAATGGCTGCCGCCAGGCTTCGCTCGGCTCGAAGTGTTTCCTCAAGATGGCAGCAGCTGTCCAAAGCTAAGAGCCAAGAGCCTAGAGCCAAGAGCCGAGCTGCGCCAGGCACGAAAAACGTGCACGCACGTCGCACGTGTGTGTGTATAACGCGTAAAATACGTGTTGTATGGTTGTGTGTCGTATACATAGGTATAAATGAAAAGTGCTGCGTTGCGCTAGCGCAGCAATGGTATACACACCGGTGTATGTACATACATATTTGATCGTACAAACAGGCATAGTTACGTAGCTTCTTACAGGCTAACCAGAAATGACTGTTTATGATTTTTAGAGATGGCTTACGGAGCAGGGAAACCGACTGCAGCGTTTCGTTCGGGATACTGTAATTGATTTTACGGAGAAGATAAAAAGATGGTCGCCATTTAACGCCCTAACGCTTTATAATGATACAGTCGGTTTCAAAAACCATGTCGAATATACTTATAATCGACTTTTATACAAAGACAATACGTCCTTTTTCGTAAAAATTGAAATGGTATAGTAATAGATTATTTTTCATAATACGAGTTAATACGATATCAATAAGTATTTTAAGCTCATTAATTTTCACCGGATGCAGCGAGATGAGGTGTGACATCTTCGGAGATAAAACGGTTTACGACAATACTTTACCAAGTAATTGCCTCTGCAATGGTTGTTATTCCAGTATTTCGTAGTTATCGCTTGTAAGAAGGACGTTAATGCAACGAAGTTCTTATTCCTCTCTTCGCTTTCTTGTTGGATGTAATCCAATGTCGCAATTACGAAACTCTCGCATGTGTGAGCGAGATATAAATTTGCATATGATACATTCGACGAGTAAATTCACACGTATTGTAAGAATGGACATGTTTACATAAAAGTACATATATACACCTAAGAGACAGATCTAGATTGTGGTTGTCTTAATCAAATGATGCATACTTTGTGTTTATTTAAATTAAAACTACAGGTATTACTACAAAAATCATCGAAACAAATTCAGACTCTTCCGACCATGTAATATCGAGACGGAGAAATAAAAATTTGTTGAAAAAAAACAAATATCAAAAAAGATGTCGAGGTAATCATTAACGGAATTCAGTACAGAAATAAAACTGAGAACCAAGCATACGATCATATTTGACTGTATGAAGAAGAAAAAAAAATCCGAATCCCGAATTCGAATTTCTCTGATTCGTGTGCAAGACGACGTTATATGTCAGATATAAAAAAGAACGCCGTTATGCCAGTCAATAATAGTAAATTTCGGAGCAACGTAACATCGAAAGCAGCAATCGGTATCACGTAATTTGTTCGAAACGGACGTTACAAAGTACAAGACTTTTATACTCGTGATAAATTCCCGGTTCTCGGTTTTGAGCTTAGGAATTTGTAGGATAAGCAAAATGGACGGAGAGGAGGAAGGGGGGGGGGGGGGAGGGGCGAAGAGGAATCGAAAGCCGAGACAACGCACAAGGAAAATAAAAATTCATATTCAGAAGGTATACCTAGCGACAGCTAAGCGTGCAGCTTGCATATAGAGACGCGTTTATGATACGAACGGTACACATTGATTGCATCTCCGTTCCCCCTAGCCGCTCATAGCGTAGAGGCCAGAAGCTACTTGTTCTCGTCTCGTCTCGTCTCGTCTTTTCTCTTCTCTTCCCTTCCCGCCCCGTCGTCCTCCTTACCGACCGCCTAGTCATTCGTTTTGCTAGTAATAAGATCGCATCACGATGCAATACGCGACGACAATGGAGTTTATCCTATGTCGCATGCAGCGCGTATATGGAGAAAACAAGGAATCTACGATGCTAGGCAGGGCTGGTGTAATCAGCCGCCCTGTACAAGTTTGACAGAGGCGGTGATGCCGCGGTAGTAATTCGCCCGCAGGCGGGAAAACGTAGTTGCCCGAAATTACAATGAAGGAGGCGTTATTTACGAAATTGATGACTGAAAGTGGGTCTCGATTTTAGTAAATCACACATAGACGTGACGTTATTTGAGAAATTCCGGTCACATGATCGGGGAGCATCGTACGCTTATTTTGCGAGTATACGACGGTACGTATAAGACCGTATATGCCAATGCATAGCGTAAGCAGGTAAATGGATTCAGGGTACGCGGAGCACGTAGCCTTGGCAGGTCGATTTAACAATAAAGGAACGCCCGCGAGGTTAATTCTCTTCGATAATTATAATCGTCGATGAAAATCCGATTTTTTGTCACATCGCGAGATAGGATTTCAGCTACGTGGAAAAGCCGAGACGTAAAAGCAGAGAAAAATAATATATCTCGGCGTATCTCTGGGCAGCCATTTGCTATGACGGTTGTGTGGAAATAAAACGTACGATCAAACGAGGCACATCATCACTTTAATATACACTTTCTTACGCGGCACAACACTGGCGAATTATTTCTGCATATTGATTGTTAACAACTACAATCTGTCAATATCTCTAAAGAAAAATATCGGGTTTTTCTTACCTGAACAGTCTTCTACAGCTAAAAGGATTCTCAGCTTCGAATATCGCGACCCCACGCCACTTATGCGGCATATGGAAGTATACGGGGAAAATCTGCATCGCCATTGGTTTATTTCAGATAAGCCGCAAAAAGTAAGCCAATCAGCGCCGACCTTTTACGTTTTGAAGCGTTTCTTTTTCCCCCCCAACAAAATGTCCGCCGGTCAAAAGGGCGGGAGAAACGATAGGTAACAAACAAGTTACAAATTTTACACACAAGCTTTCGAGTTCGAGTGTAAATAATTTAGCATAGTAAATGAATGGATAAAAATCGTTTTTGCATGATAGTTTCGCATTTTTATACACCCAGCATCGCATTAAACACGAGTTAAAATTACGAGGTCAAATGTTAATTGTTATAGATGTCGCTAGCTACCAAGGTTGGAAACAGGGAGTAATAATTTTTACCTGTCTTCTGAATTCGGAATCGTTCGGGATTCCGAAACGAAATACGACGCACTGCGCTGGTTGGACGAAAGCCGTGCGATGGTTGTGTGCGTGTGCGCATGGCTGCATTGTGTGCGAGAGAAACCGAGAGAGTGTAAATAAGAATAATATACATATTTTAGCGAAAACGCCGATGTGGCTGTCGAAGTAAATTTTTTTTTACCAAGAAACTCTCATTCTCAGTAAGATATTAATTCACCACCGCGAAGTAGCCTCATCTGTAAACAATTCGTGTTCAACTTACCGATTACGTCGTCGAGGTTATAGTCAATAAAGCGTATAAAATATTGTTCGAAACGAAGTTTTGCGCCGCATTATCAACCTGTCGCTATTCAACCTACCGACGATATTTCTCTCGTCCAGTACACAAAATGTTCTTCCGCTGCTATTCTAATGCCAGAAGACAGGGACCGGACCGTCATCTGGTCAACCATTTCGCATAAAAGACCCAACAATCATTTAAAATATTTTGTAATTACCTAGCGGTGATTGTTTGATCAAAGTCACGTCACACGTTGCATCAATCGGCGTCGGATAAAATGTCCGTCTGAAACAGATAGCACTGCATTTAGCATCAAACTCATGTGTCTGAATTATCTCTGATAAGTCTGTTAATTGTCTGGAAAAAAAAATTTCACCGCTCACAATGAACGGCTTTAGCACCGGGGAAGAAGACTCGAGGGGTGCAGCGGATCAAATTTGTTGCCTGGTGGACGAGGGAGAGAGATGTACTCGCCCTACCAGCAACGCCTCGTACAGTAAGAGAATTCAGAAAACCGTCACTCAGAAACGTCTCAAGCTCAATCTCGACCACATGGTACGTGCTCAAACATTTGTACAGAAGTTATAGTCGCTGTTCTCGAAAGATTTTTGATTCGTGTAAAGTATCGATCTGCTAAAGCTGAAATATTGTTCTCAGCGGCAATTTCACGTTGCTTCTTATTTTTTTTAGGCCCGTCACATATACATCTGCGAGTATCATAAGCAAGTAATCCTCTGCGCCAGGTCCAAGCAGCAGCAACAGCAGCAACGCAGGCGGAAGGAGTCTGAAGAGGATTCGGGTGAAACTGATAACGATCTGCCAGAAGCTGACCTTTTTCAGCTTCAAGTCGGAACTTTGCGCCGTTACAAACGTCACTACAAAATCTCAACACGACCTGGACTGAACAAAGCTCAACTAGCAGATGTAAATTGAATTTTCATAATTTATCATGTTGAAGAATCATATAATCGGTTATAAAGGAATGTGGAGAAAGACGATGAATTTCAACTGATGCTTATTTTGCTTTGGAACGTTACAGACGCTCATGAAACATTTCAAGACAATTCCTGTCGTGGAAAAGGAAGCCCTCACATTCTTCATATTCACCGTTAAGACTAATGCTAACAAGTTAGATCAGAAGAATGGATTGACCAGTGAACCTACGTAACATGGAGTTGACTCTGTGTCGTCTACACTTACATTTGAAATCGTATGGCAAGGTATATCGAATGGATCGCTTTCGACGTAAAACTAAGATAGATTGATAGCCCTAGAAACATAATGAAAATATTTAAATCTAAATGTGATATTTATTTTCCCTCAATTCTTATGATTGAGATTATTATATTATATATGAATGTATTTTTAATTTATTCCTAAGAATATAAATATCCACTTTTCAAACTGAGTAAAAAAATTCGTGATACAAAATAATAATTTATCCACTTCAATTCTATGCAATCGAACAGATTTCAAAATTAATTTTTTTGTAAATACGCGAATTCAACGTATCCATGTTTGGAGGTTTAAAAAAACGATTTACTTTGAAATCGATCTATACAATAAGAATGTACATTATATCATGGTTCTGCCTCGTTTTCCAAACTTCAATTCGTTTTACTTGAGTAATTCAGTGTAAATTCTTACGGGAAAAAATCAAATAACGTGAAGTGCAATAATATCGACGAATTGAGGGAAAATGTTTGGTGATATTGAATTTAGATACGAATATGAAAGAACTTTATAGGGGAGAGGCCGGCAAATTGAGCCCCTGTACGTTCAAATGGGATTTGAAAAAATGTCGATAACGCTTGAAACGTATTTTTAGGTCAAGACAAAAAAATGAAGTTGTCGAAATTCGCCTGTTATTCCTCCCTCAAGGGACCCATTTTTCCAGCCACTCCCCTACAAAATATTTGCAGATAAGATTTATGGTGTACCATATTCAACGCAGATACATTTTTACAAAAACTTATTGCTTTTTCACTTCCTTTTGCAAAAAGTTTTCCATTTCCGTGTATGTCTTCACACAATCTGAGTTTGCTGATTGTGAAATAAAAAATAGAATAAAAATTGTGTACAGAGCAAACAGTTCATATCACAGATTCTTCGTAATTTTAATTCATGTATCATCACAAGCTTTGAACTCTGTCAAATGTATCAATGCATGTTCTGAAACGGGGAATAAGAGAAATTGTCACGTGAAGATGAATGCAAAAAATGTTCGGGATAATATTTTTCTATTAAACTACATGATATCATTTTTGCTGACGGTTCCCGTATCTTCCTCTTCGCTGTCGTCACCCAAATCTGTGAAAGTATTACTTGTGAAATATTTTTGCATGATTAGGTAATAAGCAGTTCCGTATGCAGTGTACAGTTTTCAAATTTGAACTAGTTTAAGAAAAAATGCAGTCACTAAACGTAATAATTTAAAATTCTCGATATGAAATGCTTACAAGTATATTCCAAACTAGATCAGATTTTTTTTTTTTTTTTTTTTTAAATTTGAAAAATAACAGCAAAGGTTACCTATAGCGTCCAACACTTTTTTCTCTGGTTTCGTTTCCTGCAAGACTTCAATATCTTCGATTTCATCATCAGAGGATTCCTCGGATGCCTGCCAAGTATTAGGGCCTCCTTCTCCGACTGATTTACTCTGTTACAAAAATAATAACACAACTTTCAAGTCACGAAAATTATAGAGTGCGAAATAAAACATGAAACTTGGTAAAAATTGAAGTTTAGAATGTTAAGCTCAATATATCAGGTCGAATCGTTCGAGTAAGTAAAAATGAAGTATGCCAATTTTGTCATTAACAACGAATACAAGAAAATGTGCACCATATTGGTAATGAGCTCAGCAGATCCATGCCCAAGTGTATTGATATTGTCATCCTCATCTTGGAAGTCACTGGTCTCCATATCTGAAATCGAAATTTTACAAAATCCAAATTATAGTATAAATAACAGCAAATGCGATATTAAAAGTTTTCAGAGAGTGGGAATTTTCGATATCTACTCGAACCGCTGATCCGTTACGAAGTTTGATTACCAAGCTATAGTAAACATCAGTAATGTGACCTAGGCCACAAATCTCACCACTTTTGGGGCTACTTTTCCCAGAAATCCAGTGTGCAAGTTTAATACTGAGCTTGGGTGTTGTCATTGCCGTCAATTTTCCGAATGTAATGCACTCCTTCAATCGGCATACATCGCTATCTTCTTTGTTGTACCTGAAATTGAAAAAATATCACAATTGTTGACCGACGTAAGTTTTTACCAAGATTTACATTCCAGTTGCAGAAACACTTTTAAACTCTTGAAATCAAGCCAACCTACTTTGCTTGGACATCTTGCTGTGCTGCATTTCTAATCTGCATAACTAATTTGTTAGCATAATTAGCTGCATGGGGTGAAATGCTCGGTACCACATCAGCCGTAACAGATGTCTTGCCCAAATAGCAGAGCTGCAAACTGCAAAGCTCTCTGTAAGAGTTTAATCCTAGTGTCAATTGCGACGCACCTACTCTCTCTTCCATATAAGTAGGATCCATAACAATTTGACCACTGAAAAAGATTAAAATACTTTTAGCTTGAAGTGAACTGAGAAATGACCATTTGATCATAAATCAACAAATTCTCTCTTTACCTTTCAAAGACAATAAACGAAACGCATACTGGATAGTGATGTAACGTCAGCGGAAGCGGATCTTTCTCGGCAAACGAGTGGATAGTTATTGAATCACCAGTGGTAGTGACATCCGGTCTGTGAAAATGTGTCAGGGCAGCTAGGATAGCAATTGAAGCGCAATCAACAAGGTTGCCATCGTGATTGAGAATGTTGACGTCTACCCGCAGGTTCCATACCTATGTAAATCATTACTAACTTTCCAGCATTTTTACATTATATTGATAAAGAACTTACTGCAAATCAATTGATGCAAAAATATTCTTTTCGAGTTAATTAAGCTCCATTAAAATCACCTTCTCATCTGCCACGATACAAAGAGACTCCAAGTCGATGCATCTAGAGTCTTTGAAGCATTTTTCCAACTGCCTGTTAACTTGCATTGCAATTTCAGATTGTCTGCCGGCTTCAAAGTGTGGGGCAGCTATAGGATTAAACTCCACATTGATATGTAGCATGCCTTCATTTGGACGAGATGCCTTGGGCTGCTGAATGTCGCAGGAAACTTGGGCAATCGCTCTGAAAAATTAATGAAATGTGAATGGAATACGAATTTTTAGGCAGTGGCATAGTATGTAACGCCTTACTTGGTTTCGCCCAGAGCTACATGACAACAGCCCCAGTTGGCTCCAAAATGGATTTCCACAGGACGAGCTTCCAGTAGTTGTCGTCCATCCAAACGCTGAATAAGATAATTAGAAAAACCTATTAATGATGGGTTAGAAACTGGTTATCATAGCAATAAATTTGTTCCAACCGTGGCGGATATACCGACAGAATCGCTTTGATAAGGGTTTGAAATACGTAGACTTTGCAAACTCAAGACCAACTATAAGTGGAAAAAAAACGTGATCTAACAAGAGGTTATGAATACTGTAATTCTGACTTACCGTATCTTCGGCAATTGCTCTATTTATAAAATTTCGTTCACAATTTGATAACGGTGTTTCCCTCATTGTTTATAAATTTCGTATGAACGCTTTCATATAATTTATTTCAATTACTTTATAAATACATGACAACAATTTGTATCTGATCACCGACTTGTTCGAAATTCGAAATTCAAACGAAAAAAAACTGCGAACCTTACGAAATGTACTCCGCGGGTAAAGGTTTAGTGAGGAGAATTGGAGGCCGGAGGAAATTGCAGTATTCTGCTATGCCGACGCGATTTTCCATTGCAATTCCATAAGACGGGCCGGTAAGTACAGAGCGATAAAATTGTTCCCCAAATATTAGCCCACGGCCGAACGATTTACGTTTATAGGTACATTTTCAGTCACGCTTTCGTGATCAGATGAAAAAAATTGTACGTGACTAATCTGGAATCAGTCTGCGATATTTGTTGCCAACGCTTGAGCAAAAGTTGAATTTATATGCGCATGGTTCGTGTATCTCGGGTTGCATCGTCAAGGCGATTCTCAATTAAACTCAACTAAATTAAAAGTAAAATGTCAACTTTTTCACAAAATAACAACACATGAAGCTCCAGAGAAAGAATTTTTTACTCAGTAACGAGAAACACTCGGATGCTTGATGTCGAACGGCATTAGATCTGAAAGGCAGACGTGGTGAACTTGACATTGCCCGACGTTGATTGACATCGAGAATCCATTCGTAATATACCAATTGCAAAATGATAGAACGTAGAATAGCTCACAGAATCGAGGTGTTCCATTGACCGTAACTGCCTTCGGAAAAGTAAAAAATAATGCCCCGGGTGAGGATCGAACTCACGACCTTAAGATTATGAGACTTACGCGCTGCCTACTGCGCTACCGAGGCTTCGTTATTACGCAATGGGCGAAACAAACTTTCTCACCGGCAGTTGAAATTTGAATTATGATGAATTTTACTTTCTACAATTGTTTCACAATTATTTTCCCTCTTCGAGATTATACCGATATCGTTTCATGCGCCGTATCAATTGATTGGTTTGTCGAATGCTTTTTTGTTTCTCACAAGCGTATGGAACACTTCGCGTCGGGTGATGTCTATAACCTTTTAAAATTGTTTAGATACTTGGCAATTAATTTTCACTTGTATAATACAAATGAGGTGTTTCCTGAAAATTATTCTATCTCGAATATATAGCTCGATACATTAATCGCATCACGATGACCGAGCATGTAATTGAAAAACCAGGCGCAGCCTCCCAAAAACCATTTAAGGCTTCGAGAAGTTTGAAGCCCGGAGAGTCAGAGGGTAGATCAGTAGCACAAGGCGAAGAGGACGAATATGATCCTTTCGTACATCGATCTCAGGAGAATTTAAATTCGTGAGTACGTTGTACTTTCTGTAGGCCGTAATTTGCATACGCTATAGACCAAACGTTTGTTTGAATTTTTACACGCTTCGAAAGCAAATCGTGTAAGTCTCTGTGAGAATAATTTCAGTACCACGAAAGATAATTATTATTGTGAAATTGATGAATCAAAAAGTAAAAAAATTGCCGTCATAGTTATCCCCCAAAACGATAATCTCGATCTAATTGTAAGTAAAGATTTCATTACAGAGACGCAGCCGTTTTCATGCATCTGTTCAAATCTACGATCGGCAGTGGTCTTCTGTTTTTGCCACGAGCCTTCAAAGAAACTGGCACTATTTCAGGAGTGGCTTGTTCTATCCTAACAGGCTTCGTCACAATGTACACAGCAATAACTACCGTAAGTGAATGATTCCCAAGAATATAGAAAAAATGAATCAAGTACGATGGAAAAATGGTGGCGTCATCAACAGCTCTTGGAATCGAGCCTCACACTGGGATCAATAAATAGAAATAAATTACTAGAAATAGATAGCCTCAGTTCCGGGGAGTGCAAAACGAACTTATTACGCAGAATAATTATACTCATAAACAATTACACTCGTCAGGTACGATGTGCTCAAATTCTTTGCAAACGTGTGCGAGTACCTTCATTGGACTTGGGAGAAGTGGCCAGCTCATCGTTTGAATACGGACCAGAATTTTTGAGGAAGTACAGCAGCACGTTCCAAGCCGTAACAAATGTCATGGCTTGTTTCGCTGAATACCAGACCGTCATAATATACATTCTGTACGTTGCAACCTCGTTTCAGCAGGTGAGCACAAAAATCTTAAGTCAATGCAAACATACAGATAAGACAACGTCACGTCGAAGATCATTGATGTACATGTGTGATCATTCAATGTGTGATCATTGATTGTCGAATAGGTCAACAGGTACTATCAGTAACAACACGATTTTAACCTTCCCAGGTAATCGAATACTTCTCGGCAGTAGCCTGGGACGTCAGAATATACATATTGTTGTCGGCGCCGTTCTATTGCTTGATATCCCTGGTCCCAAACTTGCAATATCTGACCCCGATGTCGGTGGTCGGTAGCGTGTTTTTGATAGGAGGCTTCTTGGTCACTCTGTACTACTTCTTCGAAGGCATGAAGAGTCCCTCGCGTCTGACTATGTACACAAATTTCTTCGCCATGCCTGTTTACTGCACCATATTCCTATTCGCGATTCACAACATGTGCATTCTTATGCCTTTGGAGAATTCCATGAAAACGCCTGACCACCTGCCGATCATACTTGTGATATCCATGACCTTTAGCTCAACTCTTTACCTGCTATTCGGATTACTTGGATACAACAAATACGTCAATCCCTGCGACACCGTCATTAAAAATTTGCCTCTGGATGATCCGTGAGTTATAAGGTCATCAATTATTTACCACGAGTTTTGGGTATACGACAGCCTGACATGATCTTCGATTATTCTCAAAACAGTATTTATAATTCCGTCAATTAATACTTGCGGTTGATTGTTTTTCATCTTTACACAGCCGTTTAATATGTCTACAGCATATAAATAACATATTGTTTCATTCTGTCGCGGTTCTTAACAAAATTCCTGCAATTCTCACGTCGTCGAAGGTTGGCAATATCATGTTTATTTTCGTTTTCCAGAGTGGCTCAAGCTGTGAAAATAGCCATTGCCGTGTCGGTAATGTTCGGGTACGGAATTCATTACTTCGTTCCAGTTTCTATAATATGGCCACAAATAATGGAAAAGGTCAACGAGGATAAACGAAGGATATTCGAAATCGTGTTTCGCATTGGCGGGGTCATAGTCACAAGTAAGTAGACCGTGATTAAAGTTATCACTGTAAAAACACGATGTTAGGGAAGTCGAGCTCCGACATCAATATCAGGTTGAACTGCAGGAAGGAACGCTCAATTTTGATACAATAAGCTTGGACAAAGGGTCTCTTAGATCGTCCAAAACAATTCTCACTTACGGTTTCACAATTGCGAAAATAAGAAGCAGACACAAATTTCATTGGGTCTGAAAATGCCGGAATTTGAAATTAACAAACGAACCCTCGTGTTTTGAAAAATATCACTTTAACTGCAAACACCTAATATTTTATTATTTGTTCCTTTCACACGTTCATCGTGTAACGAATACGCTATACTTGTGTGACCAGTCGGGAACAACTTGTTTATTACACGCTCAGCAGAAGCAACCAGTTTATTATTCGTGCGTCTGCCCGTTTGTTCCGGACTCCACAATACACTGTGAAAAATAATTTATGTCCGACCTTGATGATGCATGCGTGAAAATTCAATGAAATTACAAAAATTCAATCTCGATGATAAAACTATTTGTCGGATGTTTGTCATTCCTTTACGCAACTCTGGTCTCGTAAACAATGCTGGAATTTTTTTTACAAATCGCTGTACCACCATTCCTCGCAGACAACAAGTATGAGGAACAGAATGATCTTAATTATCCTAATAACAACTTATCGCGATTAGTTCTGGTAGCCGTTGCTTTGCCGAAGTTGGGACCGCTTCTGGGCCTCTTCGCGGCCTTATGCTTCAGCTCGATGGCGCTTTTGCTGCCGGGAATCATCGATCTTGCGACGAGCTGGGAGGGTTCGAAGAATCCCAAGACCTTGCTGGTTAAAAACATCCTCTTATTTATTCTCTGGATTGTCTTGCTGGTAAGCGGTAGCCTCACAGTCGACTTCAGGGCCGTGTCAAGGGCTCCTGACGCACGACGCGCGGAATACTCGGAGGAAATTCTTTGCCGCGATTTTTCTTTTGACTCACCGCTTTGCGTTACACGCATGTGTAATTCCTATTCCAACCTTTGTAAAGCCACTCTCAAGCTTGTGTGTGCGAATCAAGGACGGTCGACGTGTGCTCCTATGAATAAAGAAGAACTTTTGCTCCTTCGCCCCTGCAGCCGTCTGCTGCACTCTTGGCACAGCCCTGATGTGTTGATTTTCGATTACACATTTGGCCAACGGCGCAATACTGTGCTCGCACAACACGTTGATGACTTCTTACTGCATCGGGCACAGTAACGTGCCGAATTGTAATAACGGACACACTCGTTTCTTGTCAGAAATCCGTTTCGCTGAGAAGGAAAATTACACTCAATTGTGTTATTGGAAAAAGTCACGCCGCTTTAAACCCACAAAGATAATAGCGATAATTTGTCAACGCCATTACAATTGCCCAAGATTTTCACATATATATGTTCGAGTGTACGTGTGTACAACAGAGTTTTGTTTCCAAATTCTGAATTATTAGGCAGCCACACTTTCCTTTTCATTTCCGAAAGTCCGTCACTCTGACAGCGTTAAAGTATCCCCAAAGATAAATAGAATACGAATGATTAAAGGATGCTATAGATACTTTGTGCGTAAAATCCTGCAAAGATGTGTAGATATGTCTACAAGCTTTTTGTTCATTAATTATTGCGTTAACTTTCCGCTCGGTGTTAGTGTATCGGCATATCTAACGAAGAATGCGAAATTTTCGGCAGAATATATTTGTTGTTACGAAATCCCTAAACTATGCGTTACGTAAAGACGTCATCAGCTTTCGAATATTAAACGAGGCTCGAAACACAAAAAGCTAACGTTTAAAAACGTAATTGTTTCCATTTGATTTTTCATTCTAATCACCGTGTAGAAGAGTTAAAAATTACACTTAACGTTCCATGACATCCGGTGTTTTTCAATGGTCAAAGTATCGGAGAGGAGGGGGAGGATGTTCCAGGTTATTAGAATGACGCAATCGTAAAGGAAACAACTTTCGCAAATTCCAATGTATAACGTATCGTGCAAATATATACATCTTGATATAGCTGTAATAATAAAGCTCGAATGGCTTTGACGTGCGCACATATGTACAATTACATACCTACGTATACATGTGCTTTTAAGAATCAAGAATTGCGCCACGCTCATACAAAATTATATTATTCGCAGGTAATCGGCTGTTTCGAAAGTATCAAGCAAATGGTAGAGGAATACGGGACAGTAAAGACTGAAGATTCGATCTGCTGATTATGCGTCCCATAATCATAATTAAGCACAAAATGATGCTTTCGCGATCTTACCGCTAAATATTCGGTGTCAAAACCTGTATAAAAATTTCGCTAAGTATTAGTTTGAGCAGGAAACAAAAAAGGGAAAGAAAAGAAACATTAATTGGAACAGATTTTGCATCAAAAAAGCAGTACGTCGACGCTTCTGTGTGTAGATGACTGTTTAACGTATGTGCATAATGATGAAAGGAACTTTGCAGACAAAACGTTGAATTCCATATAACACAACGTACAATCTCTTATCTATTTATATACATGCGTGTATAATAAAGGAGTGAAATTATTTAAAATATTGGATTTTTATCGTCTATTGTATAAGAGAAACGTGTGTATACTTATACCTACTTACTTATTGAAACTCTAAGAAGTGTTGGTACGGTTAAACTAATAGTAATGAAAATTACAAATTATAACGACATAACTAGGCGGACGTCAACGGCTGGCAATAGGTGAATACAGAGTCAGGTGTATGTACGTCGAGTATATCGCAAGGACAAGCCCCCACCCCGTACTTAGGAGTACAATTGGCGTCCCAAGCAAAAGTAGAGGTATATATAACACTATCAATTTCGAGGCGAGCTTTCAGTCTACCAGAATTAAGAGATTCTGCATGCCGCACGCGGTAAGTTCCTTGCGGAATAATGCACAAGATTCATACTTCTTCACCATTGACGCCGGCCACCCATCTATAGTATTGTACTAATCACTTCACCATGGACCGTGTTCGTTTCGTTCATAAACTTGACGTTTTTATCTTGTTGCGTATCGCGCTTATCATGCGAAATTGATATGTTAATATCGGATAGAAATTTATAGTTAAACGATGATTTTTAGAATCAGTTGTAAACAGCGTACGGATATTTATTTATATTATGAAAAAACAAAATACCACGTATAGTTGAGTAGTTTTTTAATCGTGGGCTTATCGGGCGTTGAGGGACGCTCGAGTGAAGAGAAAACGTAACGAATTTTAGCGCAAGAATCGCTGAGGTACTTTCATATTACAATTACTTACCTGCTTACGAATAGACTTGAGGAATGGGGCATTAGTCCGTAGGTGGATGGCTTTGAAACGTCAACCGTAGCTTCAGTGTTAATCAGAAACACCGTGCAGCTAGTAGAGTGAAACAATCTCTTCGAATCACCGGCGTTGTTCGACAAGGATTTACGAATGTCTGTAACAGAATTTGGATATACCTATGTAACACGCGAGAATACTTTATAAAACGTGAACATGTGCAGTATAATGATTTTGTAGTTATTCACGATGTAAGTAGATCGTGCGGGCTGAGAATAATAGTACCGTTTATTCAAATTTTACATAATTTATGATAATTTTCATATACGTGATAACCGCGTAAAAACAAGTGCCTATATTTCTTAGTTGGGGAATAAATGAGCGAAAGAATTTAATTAGCCAGTCTCTGTTTTGCAATGTTCTGCAGTAAATATTTTGGCATTGATATGTTTTTGTTCTGCTTGATAAGAAAAATCGAAAGCATATACAACGTCTAATCGTTAATTACCTCAAAATTAATTGGACTACAAAACAAAATTCCATAATATGTTTTAGTAGAACAGCTTCACAAAATCAATACATTGAAATACTATGATTAATCAAATATGGAAAATGATTTGGAGATATCCATTTTAAACATATAGATACAATTAGGCAATCACAGTTAATAGTTTTGATCACGATACTGCGACGAATAAGTCATGTTTAATGAATATCATATCCACAAATTGTTCACATTCTATACGGTTCCTCCCCCCAATCCACCTTTTTTCAAGAATCCATATTTCAAATTTCAATGAAACACGTCCAGCCGTTCATAGTCGTAAGTCGCGATCGAAACGCGGTGTTACAAAATAATCAACAATCGTTTCACCTGTCATCAGATTTTGCTCAAGATCAATAGAGGTGTCAAGATTCCCTTGGCAGTGACCCATCTCTAGAATTTCAAGTCGATACATAAATTGGCTCACAATTAGCCGAAGTCGTAATCGAAAGGTCAGTGTTCTGCGACGAAGACGGGGAAGAATGTTTTTACAACTCGGAAACGGTTCATTCGATGTCCTTTGAATTTCCGATGCAGCGTCATAAGTGACCAGGACTTTTGGTAATCTCAATTCCATCAAAATCCATAGAATTCTTTTTGAGATATGATGCATTCTTCGTTTACGTAAACAGATAGAAAAAATCTCGACCGGGTAAATGATTCTTGGTATGCACTCGCCGGCATATTACGAGTACTTGACGGTGACTCGCTACCATGGATCGTGATTAATACATCGGGTAAAGCAACATTTCCAGTTTTTTTGCATGAATTAAACATAAGTACGAGATATGCGTATAATTTACCGCGTGAACAAAACGCGAAATGGAAATCAAGCCAAGGCTTCAGTATTGTATCAAGGCTTGACATGGTTCATTAAGTGTATCCGGATTTATGGCTATTATACCTTGGCTATAAAAGTTTGCTGCATCTAATGTATGTAGAACTTGTTTCATATTATGACGCTGCATTTGAAATCTTAGTGTGCCCAATTTTCTAACGAATTTCCATCAGTCCATTTTTATGCTCTGAGTTGTTATGAATTCAATTACGTTGCCACTGCTGGGAGCTAACAGCATGTCACCTACCAATTGCATTTCCATGGTTATAAAGAAGATATCTTTTCAACTCATGGTGAGAAAAATTTCGGGCGGCAAATCGAGATTATAGAGATTTTATCGGAAATAGAACGTCCGCTCACGTCTGATTGCATAATCAAGCAAAGAACGATTAATTGAGAAGAATTTTATCTATCACAAACGTGGTATCACGTTAGTGGAAGTGTTGTAACCAGGACAAGTGCATAGAGAATATTACTTGCCTTAAATTGGTAAAAGCAGGTGTATCTCTTGCAGATTAGATCAAATCTGATGACTAATTGTTTGATTGATTGATTGGGGACACCCTGCCCTTTAATTTCCAGCTATCACAGTGAAAAGAAACGGATCGTTTATACCTGAGATGATATCCGGATATTAGGCTCTGTCCTGAATAAACTTAATCTTTATAAAAATTGTGGAATTTTCCATCAGTGAGTAATAGTACTGTTCTCAGTGTTAGAGAACAATAATACTAGTTTCGCGCATTCACAGCTGAATATGACGTTCAGGTTCGTATTGTTTAAAAGACTTCGTTTCGGACTAGCGAGTCTATAATGACAAAATAAGTATAACTGAATACCGAACCGGTATTTCTATGCGTCAATCATGTTTATGCGAATTTTAAAAAAGGCAATGTTGGAAGGTATTCTTCTTCTTCGTTTTTTTTTTCTTTTTTAACTATTATTATTATTGTTATTATTATTATTATTATTATTATTATTATTTTGCTAATTTACCATGTGTTTAAAAATTCATGTCTCAATTGTTATTCGGTTCGTAACGCGCGGGTACAGCAGTCCAAAAATTGAATTATTATGGCTCAGGATCAGAATTAGTCTACATCAATAATTTCGCAATGAACATAAGCCGCTTGTTCATTGGCCTAAATTTACAGTGTTTAAGACTCGCGATGCACCGCCACGTGAGTGATAGAGAATAAAGGCTGCTAGAGGGGGGGATTGTCAGATGTCACTGGGCATATCTAATCGAATAAACAAGATGACGAAAGACAATATTATACGAATGCAGCGTGGATCGATATTTGCTTATTACAATTCTTAATCGACGGTTAGATACGAGAGGTGTGGAGACCGGTTGCAGAAGAATGTGGTAATAAACTATCAGCTCGAACAACCCAATAATCATTTTTGCCCGAATATTTATCTAAGTAGATGCTCTTACGATCCGATCATTATAAGACAATGTAGAAAATAACATCAGTTATCGATACTTATATAGCTGTTATAGTTTATCTGTTCGGTTTAGTTTAAGTTTAAAATTGAATTATAAACTTACAATAGACTAGGATTGATGTTAGGAGATTTAATTTTCAACGCAAAGCCATGGATTTAAACGAAGTGCATCATTAATTATAGCCTACAGAGAAATAGCCGGTGTTTTTATTGTTTACAGATACGCCATGGATGAAAAGCAGAAAGAATCCGATGGCAAGAATCGGATGGAAAACTTCAGCAGCACGTAAGAATATATAATATGCGCATTGAATTATATTATAGTTACAGTGCAAAATGCCACCTTCGTATACTGCATTCCTGACTGCACTTTGTCATTATCTTTTTCAATGTAATGCGGCACGTCCGGATATAATACTAGTCTCTATAGTAGCAAAATATGTATATCACCGGTATAGTATAATTAGTGTCATCAATGCATATAGCTGTGAATGATGATTTGAGAAAAGCAGTTTCGCATGGGGATACTAGTGGAATCTTAAACTGCTGTAGTTCTTGACCCCACACGGATGAATCACTTGAGAACATAGCTCTTGGCTTTGAAAACACAATGCAGTAGTTACGTGCGTGGACGTGTGTGGCAAAGAAACATATCATCGGTAATCACGGTGAATATTAATCTCGAGAAGTTCTGACAAATTAACATTCATTATGCGTAACTCTTTCCGGCCTTCCGCCACCAAAATGGAGTTCAGCCGTGTCTTTTGACAGGTCAAAAACGCCGCGGGAATCTTTATACGAACTCGGTGCAGGCACGTGTCTTATACTACAGTCATCCGACAGGTGATCAGCGACGCGTTTTCGATTAAAATTAATCCCCGCTTGTCATCGGGAGAAGACAAAATGCACTCAATATCGACTTGTCTAAGCTTAATTGTGAACATTCAACAGATGAAACAAGAACTGTGTGAATACAAGTTTTTTTCTTTCCCTTTTTAACAGCGTTACCATCACTTCGGTGGACTCAGGCATCTATAACGACAAAGATGAACTGTACAACCCCTTCGATCACAGGGATAAAAAACACGCAACTTCGTAAGTCAATTTTTAATTATTAACACATGAAGCGCATGTTTTCTTTCTAAAAAATTGGAAGAAAAATTAAATCGTCAATTGTGTCGGCTACTGCACTATAATTGGTTTATGCGTTCCAAATTTTCAGAGACGGAGGTTCGCTGGCTCATCTTCTGAAAGCTTCTCTTGGTACAGGGATATTGGCGATGCCGAGTGCGATAAAAAACGGGGGTCTTCTTTTCGGTGGAATCTGCACCATCCTGATCGGCATTCTGTGCGCGCATTGCGTTCACATTTTGGTCCGTTCGTCACAGGTCCTTTGCAAACGGACGCGGATGCCTATGATGTCATTCGCCCAAACGGCAGGTGCCGCTTTTCGCGTTGGTCCTAAGCCCGTTCGGCACCTCGCCAACTTTGCGGAATCATTCGTCGACGCAGCGATCGGTGCTACTTGCATAAGTGGTGCCTGCGTTTATGTAGTTTTCATCTCGTCTTCCATTAAACAGGTGATGATGATGGTGATGATGATGATGATGATAAAAAGTTCAGGGGAGAATAACATTTCCAGCAAAAAAAACAATTCGCACAGGTGTTCGGCACGTTAATTATTGTAACGTTTAGTTCGCTCGTGTCTGTGCCGATCGACCTCATTGGAATTCCAGACGGCGATAGGTAATTACGAAGAATAAGTACAAGGTGATCGTATATCGCACTTGCAGCTGCATCGCACCTACGCAGCAATGTCAACAACAACAACCATTTGACAATTTGAATATAGCTTTGATTCGGAAAGGTTGAACACTTAAACTCCAGGATTAGAATGAGGAAAAATTTGATGACGATTTTTTGTTTTCAGGTAACAGACTATCACACCGGAACGGATATTTCTGTTCGACTTTACATGTTGATGCTGGTACCCGCGTTACTGGCTCTGGGACAAATAAGGAATCTCAGACATTTGGTTCCATTCTCCGTGATAGCAAACACCAGCATAATCGTCGGTTTCGCAATCACCCTCTACTACCTATTCCAAGACATAAAGCCGATCAGTAGCGTCAACTTGATCGCCAGTCCTGGTCAACTACCGAAATTTTTCGCTACGGTACTATTCGCCATCGAGGGAATTGGCGCGGTAAATGACTCAATAATTAATTATACATCATACGAAGCTACCGACTCGCGACACTTTCTGTTACACGTGTAAACTTGCGCTAATCGCAAACGGTGATGTTTTAGCTCTAAAGGCACGTTTGCGTTTCAAGAGTGAAATTGATTACTCAAATGGCTACAGGCTACACGTCCTGCGGACATGTAACCGCATTATCGAACCATACTTTCCGTGTGATAAACGCGCCAGTGCAATAAAAATAAAAACAAAAGTACGTGTCAATTTTGCGCAGGTAATGCCGGTGGAAAACAGCATGCGTACACCGGAACACTTCCTCGGCTGTCCGAGCGTCCTTAACATAGCTATGACCACGGTGGTTGCCCTCTACGCTGTCATCGGGGTCTTCGGGTATCTAAAGTATGGGGAACAGACGTTGGGAAGCGTCACCTTGAACCTGGACACGACGGACGTGTGAGTAGACAGACTCATTCAGTTGAAAAAAACGCACACAGATTTTTTTTTCTCAATGCTCGTAACTGCATGCGCGATAGATTGTAT